>NC_083806.1:10979109-11366609 GCF_015708825.2 Lethenteron reissneri | reverse complement strand
CAGCAATCGATTAAAACGAGGAGATCCTTCAGGTTGTCATCGCGAAGTTCCTCTCATACCCCGCCATCCATTGGAACCCGCGGCGACCTCCTCAAACGTTCCTGCGACGTTCTGATCCGCCTGAGAACTTTCGCTCCAGTCTCCCCCAGGGGGACGGAGGCCCCAACGGAACGACGCGTGGCATTCTTTGGCCGCCACTCCGAAAGAACCAAAGCTTCAAATCAAAATATTCTGTTGGTTGTCGTTTTGGTTGTTGGTTGTTGTTGTTGTTGGCGATGGTTGTTGTTGTTATCATCGCTGGTGTAGGCCAATCAGTTTCAAAGACAACGCAGACGTTAAATTTCGATTTAAAGCTTTCGTGACTTGCAGGGATTCATCTTCTTGGTTCTTTCGGTAAAGTCACGTAAAAGGGAAATAATAAAATAATAAAAATACAACTATTAAATTCTCACGACGTTTCGATTGCATATGTAGTTACATCTACAAATGTCTCCGGAACCCGTTACACATATTTGAGCCACATAGCCGAAACGCGTGGTGCCGGTTTCTCAACGTGGAGGAGGAAAACCGGGAGGGCTCTGAGAAACATCCACGCGACCACGGCGAGAGAGAGACACTCAAACTCAAAATATACAGCAGCAGCAGGCGTCAGGGTCGGGACCGAACCCACGACCTCCTGCACACCAGGCGAGGTAGTCAACATTTTCTAGCCACCGTGGTGATGATGAGAGAGAGAGACGCAGACTCAAAATACACAGCAGGCTTCAGGGTCGGTTTCGAACCCACGACCTCCTGTTTTTTTTTCCCCTCCACATTTTAGAATCAACATCACGCGTTTAGAATTATACATGTAGGAATAACAGGTTCCACACTGCCCACCAGGGATTATTTGTCTGTCTGTCGTGCATATTTGTCTGTCGTGCACGAATGCGCTGTCCAACCAAGTTCCCTACCTGCCCACTCCGAAGGAACGTGTTTTGGCTGCTGCTACCACTGTCCACGTGATGATGATGATGAGAAGCCATTCCCGTTGAGCTATTATTGTGATAGCCAGATCGCTTCTACAACAACAAAATAAGCTACATAGCTCAGGTGGGACCTAACCTGGTTAAAAATAAAAACATTTCGATTTAAAGCTTTCGTGACTGCAGGGATTCATCTTCTTGGTTCTTTCGGTAAAGTCACGTAGAATGGAAGAATGAGACTCAGACTCTGTCTACTCGACAGACCTGCTCTCCACCTGAGGACGGCTGCTTGCGTTGTGACCGAAACATCGTGAGAATTATCTTATTATGTTTTATTTTTTATTATTTTATTATTTCAATTCTACGTCACTTTACCGAAAGAACCAAGAAAATAAAAACGTGTTTTTAGTAGTTCGGTTTGAACTGGATCCCGATGGTGGTGGCTTGCCTGCGGCTGTGGCAGGCGACTTTGCAGACATGCGCGGCGCTGGCAAGGGCTGGTCGCTGGCGCGGCGCTGGTGGCTGGCCAGCACGGCGCTGCTGGAAAGCCTCGTCACCTCGGGGGCGCTGCTGGGATGGAGCTCCCTGCTGCCCGTCCTCATGGCCGAGGGCGTCTTCTCGGGACTCTGCGCCCAGCCAGGACGGTGAGAGAGCGAGAGAGCGAGAGAGCGAGCGAGAGAGCTGAGCGAGAGGTGGGGCTTTACATAAAGCAGAGTTTAAAATTGTAAATGTAATTTTTTTTTAAATTACGAAATGATGAACGAAGCAAAGTGCCGAATACACCGAGCATCTTCTTGTTTCCACTGATCGTAAAAAAAGAGAGAGAGCGAGAGAGAGAGAGCAGCGCACATCTGCACGCAAGTTCAACGTCTTCTTTCGAGGCCGTGCGTGAGCCAACCGCGCTGACCGTGGCTTAGCGCAACGAGCTCAGCACAGCAACAAGAAGCAGATCTACAGAAGTTTGTTTTTAATCGGTGGAAGCCCACGCGGTGATACATATTTCACCTCATCCTGAGCCTGAACCTTACTTTCGGTGTCAAACTTCCACGGGATGGGTGACATGGCCCTAGTGGTATGTGCGTTGAATGCATGGACTTCTTTTCGCACCGTACGTAGCCAAGATTGCTCATCGGAGGTGCGAATGTGTCTTGGGCATTCGAATCTGGACAACATCGAGGTGGGCGCCGAGGTGGTGAGATGTGAATGACCACCCCGCGTGGGCGTGCAAGAGGTGGCGCGCTCACCTACTTGTGAAGAGGTTCACGATACTAACTAACAATAATACATAGACGCCGTCCGTTGTTTTAAAGCTGTCGTCGCATGCGTGATTAGCGCCGCTCGTTTCAATTGGGAATGGTTTATGTCCTCGTGAAACGTAAAAAAATCTCAAATCGCGATAAACCGTCGCACCATAAAAAAACAAATCACACGGCACCCCATGTCGTGACAATTGATATCGCGTTCGCCCTCACCCCCCCCCCCCTTCCCCTCTCTGCACGCAGAGGGGCTGAACGCCACCGCCGGACCCTCCGATCTGCCGGACAACGTCTCCGGCGTGGTGGCGTTGCGGGAGGCGGGCGGCTACGCGTCGTGCCCCAGGCAGGAGACGCGGCTGCATGTCGCCTTCACCGTGGGCGCCTTCGTGCAGGCAGCCACCGTGCTGCCCCTGGGGGTGCTCATGGACCGCTACGGGGCTCGCCGCCTCCGCCAGATCGGCAGGTACGGCTCCCGCCGGGTAGCCAAGCACGGCATCCAGTGGGTAGTCAGGTACGGCCTTCGCTGGATAGCCAGGTACGGCACCCGCCGGGTATCCAGGTAGCCGGGTACAGCCTCCGCCGGGTAGCCAAGCACGGCATCCAGTGGGTAGTGAGGTACGGCCATCGCTGGATAGCCAGGTACCGCATCCACTTGGCAGCAAGGTAGCCAGGTAAGGCCTCTACCGAGTAGCCAGATGGCCAGGTACGGCACCCGCTGGGCAGCCAGGTAGGCAGGGAAGGCCTCCACCGGATCACGGCGGTTGTTGGCGACACCGTGGCGATATTTGAAACAGAGTCGAGGCCACTCGTTTCCTGCCGTCACCGTCCAAGTTTGGTTTCGGCGTGGAGTGCAGCCGTCAGAGCGAGCAAGTTCAACAAAACCACTTCCCCTCCCCCGGCTGCCCACCGTGTAGGAACTCTCGGGCGCGTGGAGCGAAACGTCGGACACCGTGCCGAACAACGCGTGGCGTCGCAACCTCAAAACCCGTGGGAGTTATAGAAGCGAGGTCGGGGCGTGTGTGTGTGTGCTGTACGTTGAACTTCTTTCGCACCGTACGTAGCCAAGCGCGATAATGGGAGGTGCGGGGGAAGGACAACAAACTAACACAACAACAACAACAACAAGAAAAGGGCAGTGACTGAATCAGAATATTTATTTAGACCGCAGGAGAAATATACAGCAGCAGCAGGCGTCAGGCTCGGGATCGAACCCACGACCTCCTGCACACCAGGCGAGGTAGTCAACATCTCCTAGCCACCGTCTCTGAGGTGCCTACGACAGCGGCAGTGGGTTAACAAAGCGGCGGTCCCAGTACTTAATCGTCGCGTAACACAGCCCGTGCAAATTTCTAATGCCTAAATATTTCCCGTTGGCTGGCTACGTGCAGCGCGACAGAAGATCGACGTACACACGCGTACGTTGATATATAATGGAAAGGCGCTCACTTTGGGGACACCTCGAGTGCATCTGAGTCGGGTTCTGAATCACGAAAGGCTCTCCTCCCCTGGGCAGCTGTGTTTGTGTACGCACGTATGTACATGTTGTTGCAAAAACAAAAAATAGGAGGCATGCTCTGTTGACGAAACATTCCGTTGTCAAGATATTGGTTGTCAAGATATTGGTTGTCGGTAGAACGGAGGGGGAGGGTTGGGTAGGGAGAAGGCAGGGAGGGTGTAGAGCACAAATTTAATTGGAAATCTGATTTCCAGTGGATTGGCGGTGGTGGTGTTCAGCCCGGTGCGTAGCGGTGGTATGCAGAGAGGTCAGGGGAGTAGGCGGTGGCGATAACAGCCGCGCTTGGGTATCGTTCGGTTCGTTCTGCTAGCGACGGTGCCGAGAATTGTGTGGGCTCACGGAGGGGTGGCTAGGAGATGTTGACTACCTCGCCTGGTATGCAGGAGGTCGTGGGTTCGATCCCGACCCTGACGCCTGCTGCTGTATATTTTGAGTTTGCGTGTCTCTCTCTCATCATCATCATCACGGTGGCTAGAAGATGTTGACTACCTCGCCTGGTGTGCAGGAGGTCGTGGGTTCGATCCCGAGCCTGACGCCTGCTGCTGCTGCTGTATATTTGGAGTTTGCGTCTCTCTCTCTCTCCCCGTAGTCGCGTGGATTTTTCTCAGAGCCCTCCCGGGTTTTCCCGCCCACATTTAGAATCAACGTCACCACGCGTTTAGAGTATTTGGCTGCTACTACACATTCCCACGTGACAAGCCACTTCGTTGTGGCCAGGTTGCTTCTGAAAAAGAGCTGCACAGCATAAACCATCACGCAGACTCCCGTCATCCTCGCAGCGGCTTTTTGCTCGCCATTGGATGAAGGCGGTGGTCACCACATCGCTTGCTTTTCAGATGCGCTTCTGCGTCCGTCTGGAACGCTCTTCCTCCAGATATTAGGAAGCCACTGCAGCGATGCACTTTTAAAAATTCTAATCTAGATTGATAAACTGATTTCTTTAGAACTGCCTTTTGTGTTTAGTCTGTTGTCGTTCCCACGCATCTACAATTAGCGCGGTTGCCTACATACGGCGCGAGAGAAGTTCAACATGCATGTAAGTGGGCCTTGCCTGGTCAAATAACAAGTAGTTTGTTTGTCTGTTTCTCCTCAGCGCTGCGTTCTGCCTCTCCTGCATCTTCTTCTCCTACACGGCGGCCAACCCGGGCAGTGAGTGACGCTCACCGCCCCGACTCACGCAAACTCCTCCATACCTCCCGAAACGCAACAAGTTTGGGATTTTAAAAATATCCCGTTGTAAATTCAATTTAGTTTTTTTCCAGAGGTATTGAATTAGCTGAAGCTGCTGTGTTGTTCAAAATGATCGCTTTTCATGCTGGGGGGGCCCGGATTCGGGGAACCGTCTGATCGATTATTCTTCTCCAGTCGGCCAAGTCCCCGCTCGATTATTTTTTCACGAACAAATTATTTGGCGGCGTCGCCACCGCCGCCGCCGCTGCCGCTTCTGCGTTGGCAGTGGTGCTCAAGCACAACAAACAACCACAACAAACAACAACAACAACCAGAACATCCACGGGACCTCAGTCCCAGAGATCCGGCTTGGAAGCGGGGCGGAGAGCGGGCTCGCCGCCCCGCCGAGACCACGCGCTCTGAGCCACGCGGCTCGCTTCCAGAGGCAATTCGGCCAACTCACGACGGACGATGGCGCGCGACGGCGATGACTGCACGCGCGCGACGGGCACGGACCAGCGGGGCGTGCGGTGACGTCGGTGTGTGTGTGTGTGCGTGTGTGCGTGCGTGCGTGTGTGCGTGCGTGCGTGTGTGTGTGTGCGTGCGTGTGTGTGTGTGCGTGTGTGTGTGCGTGTGTGTGTGCGTGCGTGCGTGCAGGTCTCTCCACGCTCGTGTTCGTCGCCGTGTCGCTCAACGGATTCGGAGGGATGTGCATCAACGTCTCGGGCCAGATGGTGAGCGGGCGATCGTTGTGGCTGCGTCGTGCGTCGTGCGCGTCCGCGGCCCGTCACGTCGATGGGGCGGGGGAGAGGATTTGGGAACTTGAGAATCGGCTGACTTGGGGGTCACGGTGCGCCGTCGCTTTGTGAACTTCGCGACGCGATTACCGTCGCCTCGAGCCGCACTCACGTCCCCGATGGAGTCCTCCGTCCTTTCTCGTATCCGTCGCCTCTAAACTGTAAAACTACAAACTCAACACGTTATTTGGTATTTAACCGAGTAGCTATCGAGTTATTTTTTACAGACGCGACCTGGCCATCACAAATCATAGCGTGTCTACCCGTGTGTGTACCCGTGTGTACCCGTGTGTGTGTATCCATATGTTTGTGCGTGTACCCGTGTGTGTACGGGAGTGTAGCGGGTAGCATGCTGCGCTACGAACCCGGCGACCCGAGTTCGATTCCCTGCTTGCCCCAACAGTCAGGCTATACGGAGCATATTTGTATTTTTGTGTGACTGTGTGTGTGTGTGACCGTGTGTGTGTGACTGTGTGTGTGTGACTGTGTGTGGCCGTGTGTGTGTGTGACCTTGTGTGTGTGTGGCCGTGTGTGTGTGTGTGACCGTGTGCCTCCTCCCCAGCTTGCTGAAATGTTCCAGACGATATCCAACGTGTTCTCCGCCCTGCTGCTGGGTTCCTTCTGCTCGGCAGCCTTCACCATGACCATCCTCAAGGTGGGTGGCACACCTGGCGACACGAGCACACACACATAGTCACACACACACACAGTCACACACACACACAGTCACACACAGTCACACACACAGTCACAAAGACAAAGATCCCCCGTATAGCCTACAGACTGTAGGGGCAAGTGCTGTTAGCGAGCACCTATGAAGGCCGGAACGGTACACGAGGGGGTGGGTGGCCAGCACCACGCCCAACCGCCTTTGTCTCCCCAGTGGCGATGTTTACACACCGCACCAGGTACTCATTTAAGGCTGAGTCGACCTAGGGGAGGCCCAGGACCGGTTCAGATAATCGTCACTGGTGTTAGCCGTGAGCGGGAATCGAACGCGGGTCGCCAGGTTCATAGCGCAGCGCGCTAACCGCTACACTACCGCTCCCCACACACACAGTCACACACACAGTAACACACAACAACAACAACAACCGCCATTCGCCACTAAGTGGCGGTGACGTCACCACGATGCTTGTGCCAGGCCAAGTGCACCTTGAGGCCACGTGAAGTGTCGAAAGCCCGCTGGCAGGAGGTCACGGGGCAGACCCAGGTGCCACTGGTCGACTGACCGAGATGACCGAGATGACTGGCTGATGCACCACCTGTGCCCCCTACTGTGCCAACTTGCTGTGCTTTAGCCACCCGGCGCTCCGCTCGTTGTTGTGAGCGTCGCTCCTCCGCCCTCCGTTGTTGTTGGAGGGCGACTGCCTCCAACTGCCCAGTAGCGTCCTTCACGAGCCTCCTCCACTGAGGCCGATCTTGACACCGCTGGTACCAGTCATCGGCAAGTCCACTCAGCTCCACGTCCTCCTGTACCACATCACTCCATCTCTTCTCCAGCCCGTGCCGCGCCCGTCTAGCCCCCTCGATCCGGCCGAACAAAAGCTGTTTAGGCATGCGGTGGCTGGGCATGCGGGCTACATGACCCAGCCAACGCAGCCTTGCCTGCCGGAGGAGCTCACTGATGGGACTTTGCCCAGATCTTTCAAGGATTTGTGAGCTCCTCACACAATCCAGCCTGGTTAAACCCAGGATGGATCGTAGGCAGGCCAGCCTAAATGTTTCCAACCGGCGAAGATGCTCCACCAGGGGGGTCCACGTCTCGCAAGCGTAGAGAAGGGAGGGAATGACCGTGGCCGAGAAGACCTGAAGCTTCGTGCGGAGCGACAGACCAGGTAGCTTCCACACAGCGTTACGCAACCGATGAAAAGATATTGCCGCTCGACTGATTCGGAGTGAGACCTCTGCTGATAGACTGGAGCCGGTCATAAGCACACTGCCCAGGTATGGGAAACTCTCCACTCTCTCCACAACTGCCCCATCACCAATTGGGAGTTGTGGGGGTGGAGTGTCCGATGGTACAAAATACCCAGGCAGGTGCTTGGTTTTGGTGGGGCTGATGGTAAGGCCCCACCTCTTAGTGGCACGCTCCAGTCTCAGCAGCAGCGCCTCCAACTCCTCTTCTGAATGAGCAGCTATTACCAAATCATCGGCATACATAACGTGGTTGACCAATAGGGAGCCATCCCTTGATCGCACCCGGGCGTCGATCAGCCTCCCATTATATCTGTACCAAACGGAAATTCCCCCGGTACAGCTATTGAAGGCTTCACGAACTACGCGGTCAAAATAGATGTTAAATAATGTGGGAGCCAGAGGACATCCCTGTCGCACCCCAAGGTGTACAGGGAAAGGCTCCGACTCCCGGCCACGTAGTTTTACCCGGGCCCGCTCACCATCATGAAGGTCCTTAATGATCGTGAGCAGAGGGTCAGGGACTCCGAAAGCACGAAGAACAACCCAGAGTCCAGTCCTACTGATGGTATCATAGGCCTTGACCAGGTCAATAAAGCAGAGATGTAGGTCTTTTTGGAATTCCCTACACCTCTGCTGTAGCAGACGGACAGAAAATATGGCATCTGTGCAGGACCGCCCTTTCCTGAAACCGCATTGGGGCTCCGCAAGCCCCTCCTCAGCGTGCCTAGCAAGGCGATGTTGAATAATCCTTGCCAGGACCTTACCCGGCACACACACACAGTCACACACACACAATCACACACACACACAGTCACACAGTCACACACACAGTCACACACAGCTCACCTCGCACACACACAGCTCACCTCACACACACACACAGTCACCTGAGATCTCGTAACGTGGTGGGTGGCACGCCGGCCATGTCGGTGGCACGTCCGCGCGCTTGTCGCAGAGGTTCGCGGTTCCGATCCCACGGTTGTCCCGGTCACTGCGCATGGAAGCATCTACTGTATGCTGAACTTATTTCGCACCCTACCTAGCCAGCCGCGCTCATCGGACGTGTGGGGGAAGGAGAACAAACTAACACACAAAAAGCAGTTGCAAAAAAATGAATTTGTCAATCTGGACGATGATGATTTAAAAGTGCATAGCTCCAGTGCCTTCCTAATATCGGAAGGAAGAGCGCGTTCCAGACGGCCGCAAAAGCGCAACGGAAAGCGCCGCGCGATGCGGCGACCGCCGTCTTTGTCCGATGGCCCGGCCGAAGACGCATTCTTTCCAGGAGGGTCACGCTCCAGAACGATGGACCAGTTCCGTTGAGCCTTGGGTTTGTCGCAGGCGACCGCCGTGCGTGGAGGTGCCGCTGTGCCTCTCGGCACGTCAAAGAGGGTGACGAGAGTCGTCCGTGTTGCTCGCGCCGCAGGTGATGTACGAGGCCGGAGTCCCCTTCATCTACATCTGCCTGGGCTGGGCCCTGCTGGCCGTGGTCATCTTCCTCAACGCCATGTTCGGCTGGCCCGAGGAAGCCATGACGGGCCCCGCGCACATGAACCACTCGTGAGTAGACCCGCGTCCATCGTCAACAACAAATAGCAACAACAACAACAATAACAAACGGTGGCCGGCGGTTGCGCTGCGCCACGCAAATGGCCTGTAATCCGGCGCTGCGGAGGCAGCGAGGGTTGGTGGATCACCGCGTGAATGTCCCCGTGGTTCATCGAGGTGGAGCCGAACCCCTGGCTTCCCCGTCCAGCGAGCGGACTAATCGCCACCTGTTTCCATTGGTACGGGGATAGAGTGTTGCCCCCTCGCTCGAGTGAGTTTTAAATGTAGCAGGACGCTGCTGACAAAGGCAGCCATCCGTGGTGCTGGCCACCCACCTCCCCCCTCGTGTGCCGTGCCGGCCTTCATAGGTGCTACTCGCTAACAGCACTTGCCCCTGCAGTCTGTTACAGGCTACACGGGGGATATACTCTTAGTTCTTTCGGTAAAGCCACGTAGGTAAAAAATGAAATTAAAATTAATAAAAATAAAACAATAAAAATCACGACGTTTCGGAGGCAACACAAGCTTCCGTCTTCAGGTGTGAAGACGGAAGCTTGTGTTAACAGCGTGACTTTACCGAAAGAACTAAGAGTATGAATCCTTGCATTCACGAAAGCTTCAAATCTAGAATTAATACACGGGGGATCTTTGTCTTTGTTTTGTACCCGTGTGTGCGCGTGCTGCCCCCGCGTGCAGCATCCGACTGAAGCTGAGTTTCCGCGGCTCGCAGCGCGGCACGCAGGGCAAGGAGTTCTACGCTCAGATGGCCGCCATGGGCTACCGCCTGCGGCCCGACCTCCGCGAGCAGCACTCCCTGCTGCAGCCCGCTGACCGAGCCTCCACCGAGCGTACGTCGCTCGCTCGCGAATCATTGTCGCGTTCACGAAGATATCAAAACTTATTTTTTATTCAGTCAAAGTGATCTCCAGTTTAACAGCCAACACCCCTCCCCCCGACACCCCCTGACACCCCCCTTTCCCCGGAGCCGGTGGTGGAAATTCCTCATTCCTCTGGCAGGGGTGATTCTCTCTAAACGTTTTTCTTTTTCTTTTACCAACTTCAACTGGGCTACGTGGCTCTCTTTCAGAAGCTACATGTACACGTGCCCAGGCCTTGTGTACATGTAGCTATGAACCCGGCCACCCGAGTACAATTCCCGTTCACGGCCAACACCGGTGACGATTGTCTAAACCGGTCCTGGGCCTCCCCTACGTCGACTCAGCCTCAAATGAGTACCCGGTGCGGTGTGTGGTAAACATCGCCACTTGGGAGACAAAGGCGGCCGGGCGTGGTGCTGGCCACCCACCCCCTCGTGTGCCGTGGCGGCCTTCATAGGTGCTGCTCGCTAACAGCGCTCGCCCCAACAGTCTGTTGTAAGGCTCCACAGGGGATCTTTGTCTTTGTCGTGCGTCCGCAGGCATCCTGGCGTTCATGAGGAGCATCTTCACCCCCGTGATGCTGTGGAGCATGGTCACGATGGCCGTGACCCAGCTCCACCTGACCTTCTACCTGGGCTCACTGGGCAGCCTCCTGCCCGGAGGACCCGCGGGTGAGAGAGCCGCGTGACTCCGAGCGTGCCGGGAGCGGTGGTGCAGCGGTTAGCGCTACTGCCCTACAAAGTCGGCGGCCCCCCGAGTTCGATTAGCGCTCACGGCCAACATCGGTGACAAATATGTCTCAACCGCGGTTGAGATGAATGAGTTTATTACTTCCGAATAAACTCATTTTTACTGAAATAAAAATGACAATACGTTGCTGGCACGTTGCATTTCGGGAAAAAATCCACAAGCAATGCATTCGTGGGACCCAATACACTTCTTATATCATAGGAATATTAACTCCCCCCCCTCTCCAGAATCAGAATCTTTATCTAGATTGCAGGAGAAATCCGATGAGCTATGAAGCTCTTTTCACAGATGTCCTGTAAGGGCGGGTCAGCAAGTTACAAGAAACGATACAAAAACAAAACCAGCGGGAGTGTTTTCTTGAGGCAGCGAAGTCTGAGAAATTCGTGCCGAGGTGGCTAGGAGATGTTAACTACCTCGCCTGGTGTGCAGGAGGTCGTGGGTTCTACCCCGACCCTGACGCCTGCTGCTGCTGCTGTATATTTGGAGTTTGCGTGTCTCTCATCATCATCACGGTGGATAGGAGATGTTAACTACCTCGCCTGGTGTGCAGGAGGTCGTGGGTTCGAGCCCAAACCTAACAATACCTACTGCTGTATATTTGTAGTTTGTGTGTCTCTCCCCCCGTGATGGTTGGTCTTCTGGGTTTTCCCCTCCACATTTAGAATCAACGTCACCCATTCAGAGCATTTGGCTGCTATAAATGTGCACGTGACGATGACGATGATGATAAGCCCACTTCGTTGAGCTGTCATTAGTGATGGCCAGGTCGCTTCTGAAATCAGAAACGGTTTTAATCAGAAACGGAAAGAGAGCGACATCGCTCAGTGGGGCCATACCTGCTAAAAAATTAAATAAAACATAGTTTAATAGTTTAGTTTATTATTATTATTTTTCCTCTTTCCATGATATGGCTCGGGTTTTCGTGCAGGACGAGTTGGGTTTTGGCAGATCTGAAATCTGTCAAACCCCATTCTGCCTATAATAGAGGTTTTAGTTTAGATTGCGAAAATATAAATGTGTACGTGACTTTACCGAAAGAACCAAAGAGTATGGATTCCTGCCGTCACGAAAGCTTCAAATCAAGATTAAATGTGTTGTTAAACCCGCCACCGCTCGATACAGCCGGTTAGTAAGATTTGTCACGGAATCAAAACATGCCAATTCGTTCCAAATACAGCACACCGGTTTCACGGCACATTTATATTGACGCGATCTAACCCAAAAACCTCTTACAGATAATATTGCGAAAACCAGGTCGCTTCTGAAAAAGAGCCATATAGCTCAATGGGCCTTACTTGGTCAAATAAAAATAATAGTAGTAAGGTAATAGGTGCTCGCTAACTGCACTTGCCCTGGCAGTCCGTTGAAGGCTATACTGATGGGGATTTTTGTCTTGTGGTGCGTCGTGGCCGCTCGCAGACACGGAGCTGTACGTGACGGTGTTTGGGCTGCTGCAGCCGCTGTGTCTGCTCGTGTGCCCCCTGCTGGGTCACCTGCTCATGCGGGAGACGGCCGCCGCCAGGGCCGACCCGGCCGTCGCTCAAAGGTAGGGTCGGTTCGCCCCCAGTGTCACCCCCCAGTGTCACCCCCCCAGTGTCACCGCCGCGTGTCACCCCCCCAGTGTCACCCCCCAGTGTCACCGTCCAGCGTCACCCCCCCAGTGTCACCCCCCAGTGTCACCCCCCCCAGTGTCACCCCCCCAGTGTCACCGCCCCAGTGTCACCCCCCCAGTGTCACCCCCCCCCAGTGTCACCCACCAGCGTCACCCCCCATTGTCACCCCCCCCCAGTGTCACCCCCCAGTGTCACCCCCCCAGCGTCATCCCCCCAGTGTCACCCCCCCCAGTGTCACCCACCAGCGTCACCCCCCCCCCAGTGTCACCCCCCCCAGTGTCACCCCCCCCAGTGTCACCCCCCATTGTCACCCCCCAGCGTCACCCCCCAGTGTCACTGCCCCGTGCCATCGCCCAGTGTCACCGCTCAGTGTCACCCCCCAGTGTCACCCCCTAGTGTCACCCCCCAGTGTCACCGTCCCCGTGTCACCTCCCAGTGTCACCCCCCCAGTGTCACCGCCCCAGCGTCACCCCCCAGTGTCACCCCCCCAGTGCCACCGTCCCCGTGCCACGCGGACGGAGCGCTAACGGAGGCGGTAACGGTGTCGTTGCAGCGAGGAGGAGCGTGATCTGTCGAGGAAGATCACCAAGGTGCGCAGGGCGATGTGCGTGTTCTTCACGACCAGCGTGCTGCTGCTGGCGTTCGGCATCACGAGCCTGGTGCCCAACCTTCACCTGCAGGTCTCACCCGCAGCTGGCCTCACCGCAACGCCTGCCCGGCGGCATGGGCACAACGCGAATGATAGCAAAGACATTCACGACGTTCGCACAATGCCACCGTGGATCGATTTACGACGCACGAATCCGGACGGGTTTTCGATGCGACTTGGCATCACGATTGTGTTGTTCTCAAGTGTCCTCGTGGATTTGTGAGGCCTCGCCCGCCACCGTGACCGCGTCCTCTCGCGTGGGTTTCAGATCGCCACGTTCATCCTGCACACAGTGGACCGCGCGGCCGTGGCCATGGCGTGCAACGAGCTCTACACGGCGGTGTAAGTCGCACGCCGGATGGAGGGGGGGTTGTTTGGGGGGGGGTCGGGGGGGCCCCCCTTCTCGCCGCCGGAGTCTTTGGCGCCAAGACGCCACCGCCGCTCGCCCGCTCAGGGGAACCCCGCGGTTATGGAACGTGACGGGCGTAAAAATATAGATGATAATTGTTTTTTTACCCTTTTATCTGGCAACAAAACTGACACCTTTTTTTACGAAGAGTCATGTTTGCATTGACCACAATACCTGCAGTCGTAATGCAAACAAAAAACACAACTCTGATAATGTATGCACTGTCCTTGAAGTTGATCGGTCCACACCCGAGACAGCTTTCTTTAGAGCCTAGTCTCACATGGTGTTGGACAGATGACGCCAAAAGGCGCTCTAAGGAAAGCTGTATTGTGGTCTATGCAAACGTGACTCCTTGTAAAAAAAAGGTGTCAGTTTTGTTGCCAGATAAAAGGGTAAAAAACCAATTATCATATTTTTCGACTGGCAAATGAGGTTCCAATGCTGTAAAAATATAGATGTTTATATATTTTCTTTTCTATAGGTGTCTACGTGAATGTTGTAGATAGATAAGTAAATAACGAGCCCACGCTGGGGGGGGAGGTCGCGTGAAAGCCTTTGAGGGTCGGGGGAAGGATGCAGGCTGCGGCATGGATACCGTGCGGGAACATTTGAGAAAGTGCATCAGGGGGCGGGGGGTGGAAGGACGGCTGTACGTTTGTACGTACAGGATGTCGAACTTCTTTCGCACCGTACGTTAGCCAACCGTGCTCATCAGAGGTGTGGGGGGGGGGGGGCGTTTGTGACGACAGAACGCATTGATACTCAACAGGAGACGATTTGCGTTGGCTGGAAGTGTGGGTACATGTCTTCTGTGTGTGTGTGGGTACAGGCCTTCTGTGTGTGTGTGTACATGCCTTCTGTGTGTGTGTGTGGGTAAAGGCCTTCTGTGTGTGTGTGTGGGTACATGCCTTCTCTCTGTGTGTGTCATTGCCTTCTGTGTGTGTGCGGGTAGATGCCTTCTGTGTGTGTGCGGGTAGATGCCTTCTCTGTGTGTGTGTGTACATGCCTTCTGTGTGTACATGCCTTCTCTCTCTGTGTGTGCAGGTTCCCCGAGTCGCACTTTGGGTACCTGAATGGAGTGCAGTTCCTCACCAGTGCGCTGGTGACGCTGCTGCAACACCCGCTGCACCTCGTCCTGGTGGACAACACTCTGGAGGACAGCGCCCTCTGGGTACGTGCGCGTGTCTGTGTGTGTGTAGTATCTGTGTGTGTGTGTGGTATCTGTGTGTGTGTATCTGTGTGTGTGTGTCTGTGTGGTATCTGTGTGTGCGTGTGTGTATCTATGTGTGTGTATCTGTGTGTGTGTATCTGTGTGTGTGTATCTGTGTGTGTGTGGTATCTGTGTGTGTATCTGTGTGTGTGGTATCTGTGTGTGATATCTGTGTGTGTGTGCGTGTGGTATCTGTGTGTGTGTGGTATGTGTGTGTGCGCATGTGGTATCTGTGTGTGCGTGTGTGCATGTGTGTGTGTGTACATCTGTGTGTATCTGTGTGTGTGTATCTGTGTGTGTGTGTCTGTGTGTGTGTGTATCTGTGTGTGTGTATCTGTGTGTATCTGTGGGTGCGTGTGTGTCTGTGTGTGTATCTGTGTGTGCGTGGTATCTATGCGGAGCGGTAGTGTAGCGGTTAGAGCGCTGCGCTGCGAACCAGGCGGTCCGAGTTCAATACGCTCTCACGGCCAACACCAGTGGGCAGTGACGATTACCTGAACCGGTCATGGACCTCCCCTGGGTCTACTCAACCTAAAATTTGTACCTCGTGCAGTGTGTAAACATCGTCACTCTGGGAGACAAAGGCGGCCCGGCGTGGTGCGGGCCACCCACCCCCTCATGCGCAGTGACGGCCTTCGTAGGTGCTGCTCAATAACGGCACTTGCCCCAACAGTCGGTCAAGGCTACAGGGGGGATCTTTGTCTTTGAAACAGGTGAACGGCCTTCTGCTGGCGGTCTCGGTGCTGAGCCTCGGCCTGCCCTTCCACCTCCTCTTCTACCAACGGCGGCTGGCGAAGAAGCTCGGAGAAAATTCGGCCGTTTGCAATCAGCCGACCTTGCCGGAAGAGGCCCATTCAACCAAGTAGAGGTTTGGGGGGTATGGGGGAGAAAGCCCCAGGGGGTGGCGGTGAGGGATGGACAAGGCGACAGGTTGACACGTCCTGAAATGAGTTGGGAGGGAGGCATGGCCCGAATTTTGGAGCAAGGATTTTGATTCCTCTTAGCCGCGAGAGCTGCGTGTGATGATGAACCTAAATTCTGAAGTTAATGTCCGCCGGGATACGCAATGGTCTGCGCGGCTCCGGCAAACAGATGTTGAGCAATCCCTACAAGTTAAGTAATCCCTCCAATATATTGAGTCTTTGATATTGCGATCGGGTTAAAATTAGGCTGCGTTTCCGAGTATGATTACACTGATTATCGGTTCGACTGTTAAACGAATCGAATGACATCAAGGTAGTCGTGGGGAAAAAAGTTTAAGTAAATAAAACTCTGCACGCCACATATGCCGCTGGATGGGAGATGATGGGCGGAGATCGGTGATGCTATTGGCATTATATGCACGTGTGTTGAACTTCTTTCGCACCATACGTAGCCAACCGTGCTAATCGGAGGTGCTGCAGAAGGACATACAACGAAACACAAAAAGCGGTTCTAAAGAAATGGGTTTTCAATGTATATTTAAAATTGTATAGCTCTAGTAGCTTCTTCCTAATATCGGAAGGAAGAACGCTCCAGACGGCCGCAGAAGCGCATCTGAAAGCGGCGCGATGCAGTGAACTCCGTCTTTAAATTTCGATTTAAAGCTTTCGTGACTGCAGGGATTCATCTTCTTGGTTCTTTCGGTAAAGTCACGTAAAAAACTCCGTCTTTGGTTGATGGCCGAGCCAACAGCCGCCACCGCTGCTGCTGTGAGGATGAGCGGAGTGTCACGTGATGAACCCGTGCCATGCTGGGCTTGGCTGTTTCCTGCCTTCCTGCCTATATGCTTCACGCGGAGTATCTGCCGACAGTATGTTGGGGACATGCTGTGGTTCACACGGAGCAAACTTGCATGCATAGGATTTGTCCCAGAAATGAAAAAAAAATTCTTAAGGTTTTTTCAAACCTACAAACGCAGGGCTTCCTCAAGGTGTTGAACATTCGGGAATGTGTGGGTCAAACAAACACATTTTTATTACTTGCCGCTTTTTGAAAATATATTTTGGAACTATTTGGTTTTAAAATAAGTGCGGTAAGAACGGGGAATAACTTTTTCTAAGGAATCAGGGTTTGATTCCTCGAAGGAATCAGGGTTTAATTTCTCATGGTATATTTTCCGTGGTACCCCTAATCCCCAGATCCACGTCCACCACCCACCTCCCCGAACAGCGAGGAAGGAATGGGGAAGTATTTTCCAGTGCTCAGCCCTGGACTGATCGAGAGCTGAGCTCTAAACTCTGCGTATATTGATGGGTGGCTCCCACGAGATTTTCCATCTCGTTGTTTCACAGACCTTCTCTGCACTCTCACCGACACTTTGAAATGTCCAGACATCGACGGAGACAAAATCTAAGGCCCATTTTATTTCGTGGTGAAAAGGTACTAGTTCAAGTTCAAGTTCATTTATTAGGTATAGCCCTGTGAGCCATTCAGCTCTTGAATCGGGTGCAACCGCAACAAACAAAAAACATGAACAAAAAACATCTTAAAGTGAATATGTGACTAAGTGCAAACAGAAAATTCAAGAAAAGACAGCAAAAATATTGCAGAAAAAACACCGTACACCAACGCTGTGTGCAAAAATCTCAGTGGGATGCAAGTCAAACAACAACAACAACCACAAGACAGCTTAGATTAAGGCCATCAGTCTAACTCTGTACTACAACAAACAAACATGGCTAAACCAACACACTTTTCGAAATCACCAAAATAAAGCCATGAAAGCAATGAAAAAGCAACCATCCGCCGACCATGGCTGAAAACAAACGACAAACTCGGCTGTTGCCTGCCAAACAATCTGCGAGAACGCGAATCGAGACCCGGTCTGTAATATCTCAGCCTCGCCAGTAAAACCCACAGCCCCCCACCTTAGCAAGCAGCGCAGTGTTTCCGCAATCGGGGTGGCATACACGTCCTGGCGAGATCTGGAGAGTGGATTATCATCCACGATGTGTGGAACCCACTCAAGTTTGGTCATGGCCCACACCGAATGATGGCGGGGGCCTCATCCATTGAGTGGATTAGCTCAAGGGGTGTACGCCAGCGTCGCTACCTGCCCTAGTTTCTTTTTTCCCAGGATGTTCTCTTATTGGGGTAGCGTTCCTGGGAAATCTGTAAGTCTTCCGTGGGCATTTATAGATATTATTTTTCCCCTGAAATGTCCCGGTTTTTTGTCAGTTGCGTAATAATAAACCACTGGAGATGATGCGTTTATACGCAGTTCTCCCCTCGTCTGGTTTCGTGAGATATTCTTGGGGCGCCACGGTGGCTAGGAATGTTATCTCCCTCGCCTGGTATACAGGAGGTCGTGGGTTCGATCCCGACCCTGAGGCCAGCTGCTGTATATTTGGAGTTTGAGTTTTCTCCCCGTGGTCGTGTGTAATTTTCTCCGGGTCCTCCGGTTTTTCCCTCGACGTTTATAATCAACGTCTCGCGTTTAGTGTATTCGGCTGCTGCTATAAATTTCCACGCGATGGTGACGTAGATGATAAACCCACTTCATTGAGCTGTCATTTGTGATAGCCAGGTCGCTTCTGAAAATAGCTACATAACTCAGTGGGGCCTTACCTGGTAAAAAAAAAACATAGTTTAATAGTTTAGATTATTAATCTTCCTCTTTTCCATGATAGGACTCGAGTTTTCATGCAAGACGAGTTCTATTGCATCCGGTGTGTTTTACAGGCAGATCTGAAATCTGTCAAACACCATTCTGCCGATAACAGAGGTTTTGTGGTTAGATCACGTAAATATAAATGTGTCGTTAAACCCGCCACCACCCGAAACAGCCAATTAGTGAGGTTTGTCACGGAAACAAAACATGCCAATTTGTTATTAATGCAGCACACGATCTAACCCAAAACCTCTTATGGATAATATTGGTAGCGAAATCCTCCTGCGTGTTAAACCCATTCTGCCTCTTGCTTTTGTAGTAATGGAACTCTCACACGGGCTGCTGTGATATGTTTAGTTTTTGTTAATATTTTAGTTTATTATATTTCAACAGGAGCCCGGTACTGAGCACAAACTGCGACGCGAGTGGGGGGGGGGGGGTGTACAAGAAACTCGGCGGACCTCAGTTCCGAACTCTGTGCCCCTGGGTTTAAAGCAGGATGGGAGAGTGAGCTCGCCACCTGGGCCGCTGTGATTTTAACTTTTCGCTCCTCATTCCGCACGCACGATTGTTGTAGCCGCTTATGCGTGTGTCGTCTTAGAAGTTATTATCCTTTTGCTGTACAGTCTATGTTTTGTCGTCAGGTGTTGAACTATGGCTCATTGCTATGTAAAGATATGTTAAACCATCATTTTATCGTAGTAAAATTGTCAAAACCGATGTGGAATTGATTTTTTTGGTGATGCTGCTGCGTTGGTGGTAGTGCACATTGGCGGTGGTACACGGTGGCGGTGGTACACGGTGGCGGTGGTGTGCGGTGGCGCACGGTGGTACACATATCACGGTGGTGCACAATGGAAGTCTCTGCCCCTCTCTCGCATATCCTCAGTAGGTATGTTTTACTTCCAGTGTTTCGCGACTCCTTTGGCGGGTCCAGCGACACCCAAATTCGCAAACACACTCACTCCCACCTCCTCCTCCGCTCGCTGAACACCGTGCAACCTACGATGCAAGTCGGCAAGAACTCGCGTTTACAGAGGTTCCCCGAGGCCACACAGGCCACTCGCTGTTGGGGAGAATTAAACTGGCACGCCGTCAGCTGTGCCTGCCGCGCCTTGGCCACGCTGCACCATCCTACCCAACACTCTTCTTACAACGCCCACTCAGAAGACACTGGTCGTGGATACACTGTTCATGATTTGTATTAAATCGGAAATTTCGGGTTACACGAAATGCCAATGGAACGCACGGTCAAGACGAGCCTCTAACTTGATTCCAGGATACCGCTAAGATTGCATCTCAAATGCACACGAGTCGCGGCCGGGTCTCGACATAGACACGGACGGGTGAGAGAATGCAATATTAGCTTACCCGCTAAAGGCTCCGGTGGCAACTAATCACGAAAAACACTGGGTGCCGTGTGTTTCTTAGCATACAACACGGTTATCATGCGTCCATTTGCTGTCATCCGGACTCTCCGGGAGGTGGTCTCGTGGCAAACTCACTCTCGTCACAGGGGCCGGAGCTCCCAACTCACATCGGACTTTGGCCAAATCTCCTCCCCTCTGGGAAACCCTTGGCTGAGTTCGCACACTTGGCCGCCTGGGAAGAAAACCTCAGGGGAGAGGTCGGATTGTGAGGGCCCATTGATCAGGGCTAGTCCCCTGCGTGTGCGGTGTGTGATGATGGGCAGCCATCTCCCACTCCTCTTGGCTCGCACGGTCTTCTCCGCGCACTGCCGGCGGCGGACGATTCCCCGAGTGCGTGACGAGTCCTCAGCGTCTCCGCCGTCGCCTCTCCTGCCGCGCCATCGCCTCATCTGCCGCTGGGTTCCATGTCACGTAGCAGCTGCTAGGGGAGCAACAAATTCGCAAGGCATGGGGGTTAATCCCCCCCCCCCCCACCCCGGCCCCCCACACTCACTACCCTGTACTTCACTGCCTGGGCCTTCAGTCTCCTCGGCCCACACCGCAGCAGCAGCAAAGAAGTGCCCGGAAGCCCTTCTTCACAAGTGGGAATCTCCTGCCGGGACCCCTTCGCTTGCGTCGCCCTGAGGAAGGTGACGGCATCTTCCTTCCCCTCATCGCGATGATCCTCGCTGGGGCAAGGAACGGGCTCCCACCTGGCACAGAAACAAGGCGTCCCATCGTTACGCTCTTGAGTCCGGTACTCATCTCCATTGGCAACCTGAGGAAAGTGGCGGAGATTCTATAGTGCTATGACAGGGCCAAGCTTTGTTCATTTTACGATACCCCAAAGGGATGATGGGGACTGTTGACACGTCAACTGGTTATTGAACTCAAAAGCTTTCAGTGGGATACAGTTGAATAAGTTTGTATTTATCATGGGCATAACTGCAATTGGCTGGAGGTTGGCTCAGAGGATCTTAAGAGATGACGGATTATATCCATCAGTGGCTTGGGGACATTTATGTGTGTTTAAGTCATGTCAATGGAACAGTTAAATTTTAAGTCAGCGTAGATGTCTCATTCAAAACAGAAACCTAATCTCTTCAGATACAAAATAGTAATCTCATCGAATACATAACCATTATCTCTTTGAGGTTATCTTAATATGGCTCAACAGTTTCCAATTATTTCCTATAGATCATAAATCAGTACCGCTCTGTGGGAGTCTACAACAGTTGTAGTACTAGACAGGCGCCCGTCTACAATAAACTATAATTTCTCAGTGTCCCCGCATTGGAGATGTAAATTTCCCTACGCCAGTTGAAGGGAGACTTTCACTGAATAACCCAGCCAGCCCAAAACTTTCACCAAAGGTGCACTTGCACACAGAGACTCACTGTTGCCTCGTGGTCGACTCAATTTCTTCACCGCCGATGTTTTCATGGAGGCCCTCCTGAGTGCCGCTCGACCTCTCGTCACATTGCCCCTGGGCGTGGATTGATGTTGGTAGCGATAAGGAGATCACGTTCGGTTGCTCACAATTTGACTCTAGAGCAGTCATGTACGACTTCCATGTGTTGGTGGACGCCAGTAGCGACGGGACGGGTACCTGGATCGGATGGTCCAGAAATCGTTCCGCAATTGCCAGGAGTGAGATAAGTTGTCTCGTGTGCGTCAGAAGGCGCTGGTGCTGCTGGGTCTAGGGATGAGCTCGTCACCACCGACTGAGGCTCCACAGCCGGGTCGGGTGAGGTGTCACGTATCCACTGATGATCCAGGGCCTGTTGGGGTGTGAGCCGCCGAATAGGATCCCATCTGGCAAGCGAATAAAAACCAAGGGAAAAAATACAAGGCCGGCAACATTTCTAAAATCGTTTTCAAATCTGGAGTGGGCGTGAGCTATTTTTACCCTCTGCCATAGCATATCTTGTATTCAATTTAAGGAGGTGCAAGGAAGATACATTTTTCCCTGAAAAGGTATAAAGCTGCCCAAGCTCAACCAGGTGAGCGCACTTTTTTCCAGCGAGTGTCAATGGGAAATGTGAATTTTAATGATTTACTCAGACGTATGTATCTTGAATGTATCTCTCACCGTACGTAGCCAACCGTGCTAGTCGGAGGAGATTCGTTTTAAATCTAGATTCAAAGGCTCCATTGGCTTCCTAATAGCGGAAGGTAAGAGCGATGCGGTCACCATCTTCGTTCGGTGGCTACCCATAAGAGATGATGCGCAGTCAGTGATTTGTCTCTTACTCAAGGCATCTTTTGACAAAGTGGAGGAAATGAATATTTTCGATCCCAAGCAGTTTGTCGAGGGGGTCACTGCCAGGGGTGGTTTTCTTGCCGTTGGAATAAACGCCACCTTCATCATCTGTTTTCAGAGAGAAGAGAGAGAGAAAGAGAAGCAACAGGGGAATTAGTCCTGGTGAAGCAGACTACAATACCTCTGATTAGCACGGTCGGCTACGTACGGTGCGAAAGAAGTTCCGCAAACATAGAGTCGTACTTCACGCACAAACTGAATGGCGCAAATCCAAATCCCGGGCTCCAGTTGACTCAGCTCAACATCCCTCGAGGCTGAACAGAGAGGAGCATCCTACCGTGGCAGGTCATCAGCGGGTTGTCCTGTGGAAAGCTTGGCGCCCGCGATAGTTTAATGTTGGACGTCCCACGATTGGCTTGGGGACTAACAACGGAGAGGAGCACTCCCCGATGTTCTCATTCGAACAGCAGCAGACGCTTTGCATTGAATTTCGATTTAAAGTTTTCGTGACTGCAGGGATTCATCTTCTTGGTTCTTTCGGTAAAGTCACGTAGAAGGGAAATAATAAAGTAATAAAAATTTAACATCATAAAATACAATTCTCACGACGTTTCGGCCACAACGCAAGCAGCCGTCCTCAGGTGAAAAACAGGTCTGTCGGAAAGACAGCGTCATTAGGTCGCTGTCTTTCCGACAGCCCTGTTCTTCTACGTGACTTTACCGAAAGAACCAAGAAGCTTTGCATTGATATTTGCAGATAACCTCGCTTAATGAAAGGTGTGACGACGAGTATTTCCATAACACAGTTGTCATGTAAGATAGCATGGCCGGCTGTACTGATAACCGCTGATAAGCATACACCTGACACACATTTGGCATTTACTTTATTGGCAATAATATTCAACGAGGCCACGTTTATATGTTTGAAAGACTAATGTCTGTAAATCGATGTAATGCATATATCTAGCGCTGTTAGATGGCACCTAACTATGGCTTTTTCCCATACACTGTGCTATCTAAACGTGCTAATTGTTTTAAATCTCAAAATCAAGATGCACTTGCATTTGGAGACTCACTGTTGGCTCATGGGCCAAGAAAAACCCAGATTAACACAGAGCACAAGTATCGCTGGCTGCATGGCCACAGCTCGATGAAAAGTGACAGCAGAAGTAGCAACTCCCCTCCACTCACCATTGGAACCTCATTTGCCAGTAGCAAAATATGATAATTGGTTTTTTACCCTTTTATCTGACAACAAAACTGACACCTTCACTCACCAATGCGAATAATCTTGACTTTCAAGGCTGTTATGATGTTCATTGGCGGAAGCCCCAGGACCTATATATACACACACACACACCACAGTGACGATGAGTTGACGTGGGTGAGATCAGATGTAAATAAACACGTGATTACATACATCCGGTTGCCTACGACCAAATCACCCCCTAAAATGTTCAGTATCATCAGATCTCAGAAATGCAGCCGGGTTTAGCCTGGATAGTGCTTGGATAGGGTGACCACTACACAGACCAGATTGTCGCAGGTGGTTGCGGGTCTACGTGGTGTATATTACAGCGCAGTGCATCAATATAACATGAACCCTATGACTGCTCAGGGTGTGTGTGCGAGTCTGGAAATAATGAGCCCTAATCCCAATTTCTACTGACATCTGGCCACGCGGTAACGATGTCAATTCTGCACCTGTGTACGAGCAGAAGCAGGACGTATTTACCAGGGGAATTAGCCCGGTGTAAGGTTGTCACCTCTGGAGGTGCAAAAAATTGGGACGTATAATAAAAAGATATATCATGAAACCCGATGGATGAGATGCGTACTACATAAATGCATGATTTTGCAACTCACAAAACCCACGAGCCCAAAGGTAACCCTAGCCCAGAGAACAATAATTATTATAATTAAAAGGAATATTATAATTAATGATATGACGTTTGTTTACCCAAAAAAGCCTCACGTCTCTTGACTATTTCACAGGAGGTCCCTAGAAGTTTTCGGCAGGAGACGATGGTTTATGTACAACTTAAAAAATGTAGTGATTTGTGGGTAATTTTTCAACCTTTGGAAAATTTGGGCCATCGCGCAGAACGACGTTGGGACTCCGCAAGATTACAACCGTACACTTAATTGCGCAGAAATCTGTTTGCCATTCCTACTGTTAAACGTGCCATCGCCCACCTATAAACTAAAACAATGCTCTCGTTGATTGCAGGGTCTATGGTTGGTTAGATCTCTAAATAATATCTATTTGTCCATGCTGAGGTTTTTTGTTATCCTGTTCTTCACGTACCTGTATGATGCGCCCAACGTGAAATATTTGCTTTTTCCTGAACAATCGTTTCCCCATGGCCAGCTCTGCTGCGATGCAACCCAGAGACCACATGTCGACTGAGCACGTGACCGGGAGATAGAGGTACATCTCCGGGGCCATGTAACCCTTGGTGCCGCGGTGCGTGAAGACTGCTCGCCACACACAAACAAAAAGGTTCATCTTCCGGATAGCTTTAACAGACTGGTGGGTTAGCCGCTGTTAGCGAGCACCTATTACAATCAGCACGGCGTCTGAGGTGGGTTTAGAGGCCCGGGGCAGGGAGGAGAGCCGAGTTAGCCGGGGTGTAGGCATCACAGTCCCCTGGGGAGTTATAGGCTCGAGGAGTTTTGGTTCGGCGTAAGCCCTCAATAAACTTAGCGTGAGCCCCTGATGGAACCTGCCTCGGAGTCGTACATTGCGCCGCAGCAATTGCAATAGACACCCACACCAACGGGCACGTGGAATTTCCACCACTGGCTCAGAACCAACAACGGGCATGATGCTCCTGCTGTTGTTGAGTGACTCATGCAGCCAGCTATGGCTGCAGGGTTTTGATAGTACATGTTGTTTATGCCATTTATTGTGATTTTGAAAATTGTATTGGTTTAGCCTTGTTTGTTTGTTGTAGTACAGAGTTAGACTGATGGCCTTAATCTAAGTTGTTTTGTGGTTGTTGTTGTTGTTTGACTTGCATCCCACTGGGATTTTTGCACACAGCGTTGGTGTGCGGTGTTTTTTCTGCAATATTTTTCTGTCTCTTCTTGGATTTTCTGTTTGCACTCAGTCACATATTCACTTTAAGATGTTTTTTTGTTCATGTTTTTGTTTTTTGTTTGTTGCGGTTGCACCCGATTCAAGAGCCGAATGGCTCACAGGGCTATACCTAATAAATGAACTTGAAAATTGAACTTGAGTGCCACCTCATTCTGAGACATAGACGAATGATTTAAGCCTCAGGAATCTGATGAGCGATGAAGCTCTTCAACACACGTGTCCAGCCCAAAGCTGATCAGCAATGGCAGAAATTTTCCGTGCAGAGAAATGTGCGTAGATAAATTAAACAATCATACATAAACTCGAACAAAACAAAAGAATATATATTAAAGTATATATTTTAAAAAATTACTTTGACTGTTAGAACAAATGTTGTTTGTGAGCATCTATTGTGTAGCACACAGAAAAGTAGCAGCTACTGTTCCAAGTTTACTTAGGATAGTCCTATTCAATACCAATTGCGAGTATTGTGCATAGCGAAGAAATTACCTGGACGACTGGAAGTTTGGTCTAGTGCAAATCACTGTTCCACCACTATCCCCCCCCCACACTCAAATAAGCACAACAACCGCCATTAGCTACTTAGTGGCGGTGACATCACCACGGCGCTTGTGCCAGGCTATGTGCACTTTAAGGCCACGTCAAGTGTCAAACGCCCGTTGGCAGCAGGTCACGGGACAGACCCTGCAGGTGCCATGGGTTGACTGACTGAGATGACTGGCAATGCACCATCTGTGCCACACACACACACATAAAACAAGTGCCCACCCACAGACGAGCTCACTTACAATGGAGACGCTCTCGAACGCTGAGGCCAAAATCGGCGAGTCTGACATCGCCTGTGTCATGGTCTTTGACGAGGATGTTTTCCTGGAGAAGATAAAGGAGGATCGCTCATTAAACATCAGTCCTGGGTGTGCCACTCTACTTCAGTGCTCACACCAATCGGTAATGCGTTTAATAACGAGCTTTGACTCTTTTTTTATCGTGAATTTGTTCTGCTCAATTCAACACTTTGTTTAACATTGCAAGTCACAGTTGTTGCTTCAATTTAACACGTAGGCTTTCGCAAACTAATATTCACCGGTGTGCTGAAGTAGTAACTAATCGGCACGTTTTGTTCATGTGACAAACATCACTAATTGGCTGTCTGGTGGAGGTGGGTTAACGACATATTTATCAGTCAGTCAACCCATGGCATATTTATGTCGTTAACCTTTATGAGTTATTGCTTTGAGCATTGTCATTGTAATGCAACTTCCAATAATCCCAATGTTTATAGCAAGTAGATGTACATACAATCGTAGATTAAAGCAACTCTTGAATTTCAAAAGCACATGTTTAAACAAAAAGATATATTTATGTTTGTGTACGTTCATGATTGTTGTAAACAAGTGTTAGTATTCTGCAATGGCACTTTCAGTTGCTGCCTCATGACTTAATGACATGGCTCATAGATAAATAGTTTTAATATTTTACCGTTCAATCACGAGGGAGTCGTATTTGGCATGAACTGCCTCATAGGCAATACAAACAGACAAATCAATGAATGCATGAACGAAGCAGGAGGATGTTGATATTCTACTTACTAGCTTCAGATCTCCGTGAATGATCGCCTCACGCTTGAGTTTCACCAGGGCTCTCAGAATGGATCTCATGTAGAGCCTGATTTTGGGTAAATCAACCTTGCAGGTGATTGAGAGTTCCTCTTTCAGGTTTCCTCCTCTGCAAGACAGCACAATATTAACGGTTATGTCCCTTCTTCTTCATGGCCACTGCGTAGGGTTGGCTCCATGTACAGGACTCGTGGTTTGACTGCGGCTCGGGATTTTCCCGATACCAAATCCAATTGTAATCTCTCACAGGGGAATATGATCTTGGCTAACCAAAAAAACTAATTTTTTATTTTACCAGGTAAGGCCCACTAAGCTATATAGCTCTTTTTCAGATGCGACCTGGCCACAAATGATAGTGCAAACAACAAGTGACTTATCAGCATGTTTCTAAATGTGGAGAGAAAAATCGGAGGACCTGGGGAAAAATTCACACGAGCGCGGGTACAACATCCAAACTACAAATATACAGCAGCAGGCGTCAAGGTCGGGATCGAACCCACGACCTCCTGTATATCACGCGAGGTAGTAAACATTTCGCCACTGTGGTGCCCCTTAAAATGAGGCTCTTCACAAATATTCCATACGCAGACGGCCCAGTGGTGGGCAGCAACTTCATTTACAGCGAACAAGCGCTACCGTTGACCATAAGTATGAATGATAATAAAGGCAGATTCCTTGTATTAATGTGCTGTAACCAACTCAATATTGTATGTTGAACTTCTCTCGCATCGTACGTAGCCAACCGTGCTAATCAGAGGTGCGGGGGAAGGACAACAAACTAAACACAACAACAACAATCCGTTTAAACCACACTCACTGGTGTGGGGAAGTATGAGGCGGGGAAAACTTTTGAGGTTTTTTTTTATTTTGCTCTATTTTAAAAAGCCTACGCAGCTCAAAGGCATCTAGTAAAGCAAAAAAGTGTAAAAAAATTGTTACGTGCAAAGAAGGAGCTGCATGTGTATTGTTTTATATTCCATGAGATACCAAAAGTAACAATAAAGCATTGAGACTGAAGCGACCAGTGCACACAATCACACGAATGCAACTGCTTAAATGGATGCAATTCTACTCACAAGACAAGTTCAAGAACCATATTATAGTGGCCCCTGAATCTGAAGGTTTGAAGGAGTCTGATGATGTTATTGCTGTCCACCGACTTCAAGACATTTAGGATTTCCCTTTCCGAGTTGTACGTATTATGCACGATGCTGTGGAGAGAAAGCACGAATGAGTCTCACCACATTCTTAGCGCTCGCACGTTAAAAAAAGGCAGAGTGACACGTGAAGGCCCGATATGGCTCAGTCAATCGAGCATCGGTCAAGGCTGTGAGCGCTCAATCCTGGTTAACGTCGTTTGGCAGAGACGTTGTCAGTTTGTTGTTACACGAGAGATTGACCGAGTGCCCCATCATCACGGCAAGGTGGCAGGTACGCTATCGGATCAGCGAGTCCAAGTCAAAACGCTGTATCCGCACAAACTACCAATTGGGCAGCAGATCGAAATTCCCAAAAAATTACAGGTACCACAGATATAAAAGGTGGTCGCATAATACAAACAGTTTCTAATGATGTTTGAGCTATAATTCTATTCGGAGAGGGAACAACAGCTTCTGATCACTATTTAGATCAGTGGCTCTTAAGCTGGGGTAAACGCACCCTCTAAGGGTTGCGAGATGCCCTTTCTGGGGGTGCAGGACATGCCAGATTGTTTTAGAAGGTAAATCGTCGATACACAAATTAAGCACAGGCATGTAAGTACAACTACTTTGTTTCATCAAACCTAAGTATCTATTAGCATTATATCTTTTTTCACGATTGAGAATCAAATGAGTGCAAGGCTGCAGTAAAGGTTAAGAACAACCGATTGATATGATACAGCATTGCCTATGCTACAGGCTACACAACGCAAGTTAGTATTCTCAAAT
Organism: Lethenteron reissneri; assembly: GCF_015708825.2. Lineage (NCBI taxonomy): Eukaryota > Metazoa > Chordata > Hyperoartia > Petromyzontiformes > Petromyzontidae > Lethenteron > Lethenteron reissneri. The sequence continues at coordinate 11,338,017 of NC_083806.1, read as the reverse complement.
CCAGATATAGGTGTAGCTGTTGTCCAAACTCACCTTGAGTCATGCTTGAACATTTTCAAAGCCACTTGCTGTTTCGTTTTATGATCCAGGCACTGGAGCACCTGGCCATAACCTCCCTTCCCAAGCACCTTCAGTACTTGGTACCTATATGCCAGATGCTCGTCCATGACCTGTGTTGACACACGGTTCAATCGTTCGGTCAGTTTAATAACAAATTAGCACTCATACTCTTTGGTTCTTTCGGTAAAGTCACGGTAAAGTCACCTATGTGACCTACGTGACTTTACCGAAAGAACGAAAGAGTATGGATTCCTGCAGTCACGAAAGCTTCAAATCAAAATTAGCACTCATTTAACCAGAGCTCAATCACTGCTCACGTTTATATTTCCAATTAAATCCATGAATGGTATTGGAACCACTATTTCTGTTTGCCCATCTGCCTATCAGCAATGTAGCAGCATTAATCCTTAACCAAACTTGATTGGACATATATATAAATATTTTTCAGGCTACATAAAAGACCCCGAGTGTTGCGCAGAAAGATCGTCACCTTGAAATAAATTGCGGCCATTAGGGCCACCTGAAATGGGGGAAATGGGAATGACCTTGGCATAAAGCCCCCAGTAATTGCATATGATGATAACAATAAAAAAAACTATTTTCGTTTGTTTTTATTTTGGACCCCCCAAAATACACATTGTGATTTAAGGGTGAAGTAAAAAAACACAATTGGTCTGTAAAATTGCAGCAGCCATCCATTATATTAATGAGAAAGTGTAAAGAGGATAACAGAGAGAATATCGTGCAAATATAAATAATTATAATGTTCTAATACAAATGATAGTTTAAAATCACGAAACGTAATAAAAATATTTAATCACGAAACTGAATTTGGCGCAGTTTAATCACGTGACACTTTTATGAATTGGTTGTGTGGGCTGGAGGGTTTACGACACACATTTATACACCCAAAATCAACCAATTATGAATCGTATGAGTATCATTGTTTGCCCTGCAAGCTGAGCAAGGCTAAAGTGAAAAAACAGCACATATTCAGCATTCATTTCTGACCAGCTGAGGCCATCAAGCCTGCTATATACACGAATCTAGTTTTATCACAGACGACTTCCCTGGTTTCAAACCGAAGACCTTACAGATTCTGGATAAGTGCATTGACAGACATGATGTATCAAAGCCACCTCGCACCTCAATGGACACATTCATGGTGGTGGCATGTCCTGGTGGTAGCACATTCGCCACATGTTACAGAGGATCACGATTAACGCCACCTTCATCATCTGCTTTTCCTGAATATAACTGAGGTTGTCCCGATTGTTACTGCTGGTACACTAACCATTTTTTTTACACGTGCTGTCAGGTTCACAGTGAACGATGTCATTCACAAAGGGTAGGTGTCAGGGTCCAAAGTTGCCAAATTTACCAAAATACCCACAAATGACTCATTTGGCATTATACCATTCCAGTATTCAACACTCTGACAAGCATTAGCAACGGCATTGAGCGCGTTGTGTGTAAGGGTTGTCGCATTTGCATTGAGATGAGAACTGGTTAGAAAGCACGTGGGGCATGTTGAAGGGACGTACCGGTATGTAGTGGTTATTTTCATCATCGTAGCCGATATTGGAGGCACCTTCTGTCGCACTACGCATCTTGAAATAATATATCCATTTGTATGTAAGGATCTCGTCACACTCAAATTCCGTCATCTTCTCTTGGAATTTCACGAGGACATCTGCACGCGCACGCACGTACATACCAGGCACACGTGTAAAGTGGAGCAAGCATCAAGGACGGAAGCATCACTAACAAGAGCTCAGCCTAACCTCATATACTATGTTCTTTATAAAGGTATAGAATCATTGATGGATTAACTCTTATGCCGGACGGTTGAGAATATCGATGGAGTGGAAGCAACACATCTGGGAACGTACAGTATTCCTCATGTAAAATGGAGCAATGGAATCAGCCCGTGTGCAGATACTCGGTCTATCACATCACAGGCTCGTGAGGTCATGGTGATGGTTTTGGAAGGTGTGTTAGATGCACAGATTTAGCAGTGAATCGGGCGCTAAGGTTATACTGTAGTGAGTGGAGTAGTACCGGCAGGCGTGCAGCATATCCCTGCCTCTGCGAAGACGATAGTTTCATCCATTGGCGACGCCTGTTCGTCGCACACGAATTACACGTGGAAACACAAACGCACAGATATATGAATAACACCTTGGTCACGAATTCTAGATTTGAAGCTTTCGTGACTGCAATGATTCATATTCTTAGGTTTTTTCCGGTAAAGTCACGTAGGTCAAAAAACATTAAAAAGTAAAATAAAATAAAAATCACGACGTTTCGGAGGCAACACAAGCTTCCGTCTTCAGGTGGTACTGTCACAGCCACGACAGCTGTATCAAGTAAATGAGAGATTGCAGAAGCCACCACTCCGTTTATATAATGGTTGGAGGAGGTGGTAGAGCAAGGGCCGCATACTTTTATTAATATGGTAAGGTGAGGCTTAAGACTAAGAATAGACCTTGGTCACGTACAACGCGACGCACACGAGCGTGCGTTGTGGGCCATCAAGCCTGGAGGATCAACCCCCGGCGCGGCAACGTAGCCTGGTAGCCGTGCGTTTGTCGCTTGTTGCAAAAGAGGTTGACGGTTCAATTCCAGCGGCCGCCCTGATATAATTTATGGGACAAATATGCGTTTGCTTCAGAGTGGACGTTTAGATCCCGTGCTGCCATTCGCAGGAGTAGGCCAATGGATGCTGGCGTTGTCATCAAAATCTATGAAACTACACAACTGCAATATAGGAAGCAATCATCGCCCCCCCCCCCACCACCCTCCTGGGAAAATGATGACAAGGCTCTCTTGTCGAAGAGTCGTGAGACTAAGGTGATCCTTACCTAGGCAAACAAACGTAAGAATTAACTTTTTATAAAACTTTTCATCAAATTAAGATTGAACTTTTTATAAGTGGACAGCTTAAGCACTTAGGTCGCATTTCCCTTCGTTCGTAATCTAAATTGGTATGAGCTAAGAGGGCAGGTGATCACTTAAGGTGTTTTATGTGGCCATCCATTGGCCTTGGAACAAATTTTTCTATTGTAGAGATTGAAATAGTGTCTGTACTGTGCAGAGAGCTTGTGTCATTGTACATTACTTTGAAGTGACCTGGTATCTCTGTGTGTATACTGTGATGTGATCTATTGGTGTCCATGCTGTCAATTGGGTTTGTGTCATTGTATTGAGATGTGAGTTTGTAGCATTGCACTATCAGCTGAGCAGGTGTCAGGTATGAACACTTACCTGTCCAGGCACACTCGTATCTTTGTTCTCAGCCATAACCACGGATTGTTCTGTCAAAACAGCACACATGTTATGTCAGAGCGTTCCCTCATCCAAATAAGCACAGTATCCCAAATCTCAACCCATTTCAATATGTGATAATCGGAGGTGCAATATCCACTATTTACCCAGCTGAGAGCCGACTGAGACTCGTCAGCAAAGGAGAGATCTCGGACAGGTTTTACTATCGCATGAAGTTTAAGTCACAATTAACATTTAGTTTGATCAAATCTCAATTGACAGTCATCTAAGCCCATTATCTTTCAGGGCTGATAAAAAAAACCACGTCATAGAAAGCTTAGAGGTGGATGTCCTTTGAATATAAATTCCACATTCCTTTGGCGGGTTCAGAATGTACGTAGGGTGACCACTATTAACCTCACAGGCAACACAAATGTGTACTAATTGTGTCAACACAGTACAACAACAAGAGCGTCAGTGCAGTATAGCACCAGTGACCTATTAGCATGACCATCATTATAAGCTACCTATTACTAGCGCCCCCATGATTGTAATCACCTTCATCATCTCCTTTACCACCAACACTACCCCTACCAATTATACCAAAAGACAAAGATCCCCCGTGTAGCCTTAACAGACTGTTGGGGCAAGTGCTGTTAGCGAGTCGCACCTTTGAGGGCTGGCACGGCACCCGAGGCGGTGGGTGGCCAGCACCACGCCCGGCCGCCTTTGTCTCTCCAGTGGCGATGTTTACTACACACTGCACCAGGTACTCAATTGAGGCTGAGTCGACCTAGGGGAGGCCCCGGACAGGTTCAGAAAATCGTCACTGGTGTTGGTGGCCGTCAAAGGGGCCGTCCATAAATGACGTCACGCACCTATGGGGGAGGCAGGGGGTCAGACATTTGTGACGATGTGTGACGAGGGGGGGGGGGGTGAGAAATGTGACGTCACATCAAAATGCGCAACTTTAAATAAATATAGACAACACGTTCTACTTAATTAAATAGACTTTTTAATAAATGTTTTCTCCTACAACATCAGAGTGCAGCGCCACATTAAATACGCACTACAATGACAATAGTTTAAAGCGATTTGAAGCATTTTGGGGGGGTGGGGGGGGCAGAGCTTTGTGACGTCATATTTGAGGGGGGGCAGAGCTTTGTGACGTCATATTTGAGGGGGGGGGTCTGATTTTTTGTGACGTCATGTGACGAGGGGGGGGGGGTTAAAAATCGTCCAAAATCACGTGACGTCATTTATGGACGACCCCAAAGGAAATCGAACTCGGGTCGTCGGGTTTGTAAGTGAGCATTGTACCCCAAGGCCCCTATGGAGACCATGAAAATGTGTACTTTGTTTAAAAATACGTTTTAAATCAAATATACATTATTTTGTAGTCATATTAATATCCTTCTGCCTGCATCAGATCGCAAATTATCACTCACCTCAGAAACTCGGATACTTTTCACAAAATCCTCCTGCTTTCTTTCCGAAATTGTGAGGAAAACCCACACTTGCTTGAGGAGAATACGAAAATAAAAATAAAAATCGTCAAATATTACGTGAAAATGTTAAATAAAAGTAAATGTGTGAAGAGCTTTGGAGCGCGCGCCTGCTCGCCACTAGGTGGGGCCCGGAATGATTACGCGGTGTGACGTCACGGTGACGCACAGCGGGTGAGTGACCACGTGCTCTAAGCGCGGTTAACATTGTGACGTAACAGACAATGGACACTGCGATTTAAAGCTTTCGTGACTGCAGGGATTCATCTTCTTGGTTCTTTCGGTAAAGTCACGTAGAAGGGAAATAATAAAATAATAAAACATAATAAAATACAATTCTCACGACGTTTCGGCCACAACGCAAGCAGCCGTCCTCAGGTGAAGAACAGGGCTGTCGGAAAGATATTCGGACGCTGTCTTTCCGACAGCCCTGTTCTTCACCTGAGAATGGCTGCTTGCGTTGTGGCCGAAACGTCGTGAGAATTTTATTTTATGATGTTTTATTTTTTATTATTTTATTATTTCCCTTCTACGTGACTTTACCGAAAGAACCAAGAAAATGGACACTGCATTGGATTGCATTCAAACTTAAACTCTTTATAAACTAAATTATAGATTTTTTTAAACAAATATTTTACCAGGTAAGGCTCACTGAGCTATGTAGCACTTTTTCAGAAGCGACCTGGCCACAAATGATAGTTCAACGCAGTGGCTTGGGGGCCGTCCATAAATGACGTCACGCGATTTTGGAGGATTTTTGCCCACCCCCCACCCATCTTCACACGGCGTCACAAAAAGTCAGACCCCCCCTCAAATATGACGTCACAAAGCTCTGCGCCCCCCCCCCAAAAAAAACATGCTTCAAATCGCTTTAAACTATTGTCATTTTAGTGCGTATTTAATGTGCCGCTGCACTCTGATGTTGTAAGAGAAGACTTTTATTAAAAAAGTTTATTTAATTCAGTACAACGTGTTGTCTATATTTAATAAAAGTTGCGCATTTTGATGTGACGTCATATTTCTCAAACCCCCCCCCCCTCGTCACACATCGTCACAAATGTCCGACCCCCCCCCTAGGTGCGTGACGTCATTTATGGACAGCCCCCAAGCAGGCCTAGGGGTTTGTCATGACAACAGAGTTGATGGTCAGTTTAACACCTAGGCTTTCGCGACCAATATTATTCATATCATTCATAATGATTATTGTACAAAGTTGAAAGTCTCTACTCCCGCTGGTCTTCCACGAAAACATTGTAGCATTTTTTCCCGCGAGATCAACAATCACATTACGCTCGTCAACTTGATAGCTTAAGGACATTGACCAATCATTCTGGAGAGCTCAGGAAACTCCGGTAACACATTCCTGCGGGGGGAGCTGGTAGGAACGTTGGGTTGCTCGGTCAATGGCCAGGGTCAACGGCGGCGTGGTGTATTCCGCAAATATGGCCGACTGTGAGGGCGGGCACAAGCCGGCGTGAGTAGGTTAAACGTTGAGTTTTATAAGGGCACCACGGGGTGACCAGCCCCTCCCCACCCACCCTCCCCACCCAGCCCCTCCCCACCCTCCCCTCCCCACCCAGCCCCTCCCCACCCTCCCCTTTCCACCCAGCCCCACCCCTCCCATTTTTGGATGCACGACGGACGGACGGACGGACACAATAATCCCCTGTGGGCTGGTGTAACCAGGACGTTCCTACCAGTATAAGTGAATGTGAATGGAGATGCGCCAAGTTGTTGGGTCGTGATGGCAATCACTGCTATGCCTTGAAACCCCCACAAGAGGTCACCAGTGTCGTGCAGCACCGCATCCCAAACATGATCGCTGTCCCTTTTCAAGTTTATTAGGGACGAGCGGGAAGTACCCAGGGTTGCAGTGCAGGATACCATTGGTGTCCTATATCATTACCGTTACCATGACCATCAACTTCCATTACCTCCACTATCACCACAATCACTACCATTGCAAAGATCACCATCACTGTTTCCTCTAGTATCAACGTTACGGGCACCACAACCTTCAGCATAGATGTCATACTCCCTTTGGGGCCGTCCATAAATGATGTCACGCGATTTTGGACGATTTTAGACCCCCCCCCCCCTCGTCACACGGCGTCACAAAAAGTCAGACCCCCCCCCCCTCAAATATGACGTCACAAAGCTCTGCCCCCCCCCCCCCCCAAATTATTTTTAAAATATGCTTCAAATAGCTTTAAACTATTGTCATTGTAGTGCGTATTTAATGTAGCGCTGCACTCTGATGTTGTAGGAGAACACATTTATTAAAAAGTATATTTAATTAAGTAAAACGTGTTGTCTATATTTATTTAAAGTTGCGCCTTTTGATGTGACGTCACAATTCTCAAACCCCCCCCCCCCTCGTCACACATCGTCACAAATGTCTGACCCCCTCCCCCCCCCAGGTGCGTGACGTCATTTATGGACGGCCCATTTATCGTTATGTCTAGGGTCATTTCCACTGTCACCACCGTTACCTTTGCCACCAGGATCATCATCATCACAATAGCGATCTCCACCACAATCATTGTAAGCATTATCACAAAAGCTATCACTAGCATCCCAACAATTGTAATTACCCTCATCTGGTTTACCACCAGCACTGCAACTACCAACTATAATACAAACAAATATTCCCCGTATAACCAAAACAATTTGGTGGGAAAAGTGTTAGCGGGCACCTATAAAGGCCGGCACGGCACATTGGTGATGGCTGTGAGTGGAAATCGAACTCAGGTTCAAGTTAAAGTAAATTTATTAGGTATAGCCGTGTGTGAGCCATTCGGCTCTTGAATCGGGTGCAACCGCAACAAACAAAAACCAATAACATGAACAAGAAAACATCTTAAAGTGACTATGTGACTATGTGACAAACAGAAAATCCAGGGGGGAAAAAACAGCAAAAATTCCAGAAAAAAGCACCGTACACCAACGCTGTGTACAAAAATCCCAGTGGGATGCAAGTCAAACAACAAGCACAAGACAACTTAGATTAAGGCCATCAGTCTAACTCCGTACTACAACAAACAAACTATGGCTAAACCAAAAAACTTTTCGAAATCACCAAAATAAAGCCATAAAAGCAATGTAACAGTGATCATAGAAACTGACCGAATTTTCACAATAAACGACATAAACAACATGTACCACCAAACCCTGCAGCCATAGCTGGCTGCATGAGTCACTCCACAACATCAGGAGCATCAATCAGAGTATCAAATTTTTAAATGCACCTTTAAGATCAGCAGGTCACCTGGTTCGTAGTACACCAACACCATCACATCTTTCACCACCATCAATATTGTCACTTATCACTCTTTCCTCTTGCATCACTATTACCACCATCACTATCATTGCCATTCCAATAATCATATAGCAATCGTCACCGTCTATCAATATATTGATCTCTATCAAAACTATGATCCTCGATCACAACCTCCACTGTCACCAATTTCTTCGTCACGATTTCCTCTTGCATCACTATTATCTCCACTGTCATCACAATCACTATTATCACCCATAAGAGTTTTTTTTGGGTTAGATCGCGTAAATATATGAATGTGTCGCCAACTAGTAAGGGTTGTCAAGTAAACAGACATGCCAATGAAATATGGTGCCCTTAATAGGTATGCATTTAAATTATGTATTATTTGATGATTCGCTTCCACGCAGCACTAAGGCGGTAGCTATTTGAACGGTTAAAAATTTATTTTCTTAAAATTTTGATAGATTATCTAATCAGTCTTGGCCAGTAGTAGCTAGTTTTGCACAGAACTTCAACATTATCAAAATCAATTGAGTGTCCTTGTTGGCACGCGTGTTCTACTATTGCTAACAGTTGTATTTCGGAGTATTTAATATTTCTGTTCTTTTAATCTCGTGCTGATCATTCGTCCTGTTTGCCCAGCATAACATTTTCCACACGTGCAGTTAATCCCTTCTGTTGATAGCTTCGGTAATACATATTTTGTACCACTTAAAGGCCTGGGTTATCTGACGATAGGCCTGTCCCATCACCATCCAGTAAACTTTCGCTATTACACCTAGCCTGGCACAGATGTCACACTTGGTGACATGGCAGCTGATATTGTAACAAAGCCGACGTGTGCGAGTTGTCTGCCTTCGTGCAAGGGATGAGAAAATAATCACTCAGAACTGCAATTGCGATGCCTTTTACAAGTTTTAATACGGGATCAAATACTCACATGCTCGACAAGATGTTCGCATTGTATGGGAGTATTATAGACTACTTTTACCGTGGTTTCATTCTCTCCACCTCATTAGGTTTTCTCTGCATTTTATAACAGATCAAATTTGCCTTACCGGTGGCAATAATTATGCACGTCATCATGATATATGCTCGTCTTTGTACAATACCATTATCACCATGGAAAATATGAAACAGCTACTCTGATATATTAACAATCAGTAGGGTAGGGTCTTCATCAATCAACCATCGTGCCTTCTAGGCCAGTTATCCGAAAGCTTTCGTTTACACAAAATTTGCCTCATTTTGACTATTGAGTCTAATCAACAGGATTATGGCCTACTAATCAGAAATAGTATAAGAGATGCCCACAAACACAGCGAAGCTGTGCAAAACATTATGTAAAAGTTTAGCTTTCAGGGAGGGCATGGTAAAAGCGCGTTGACCATGAAGGCATGATGGCAGACGGTCAAAAATAACGCGAGTGATCGCCAAGGAGAGGAATGTGTCCAAGAAAGCATCATCCGAGATTGGGTTAATGACATCAGCTCGTGCGCACATGTCAAGAAGATTGTTGCATGGCAGGATCGTGAAGGATGGTGATAGCTGCAGAAGGCCTTCATCCAGCAGTGGATCGACCAAGGCGAGCGATGATAGCTTCCAATGGAATCTCACATGGGCTCACCGACGGAAGCTTTGACAATACAATTGCACTGCTCACCATTGCGTACAGTAGTGCAATGGTGTCAGAGCTTCCAGCAGGGGCTTGCAAGTTGCCACACGACCAAGGCAGCAGTGGATGAGTCCAGGCGAAAGGCGCGACTCCCCAATGCCCTTTTCACATTGCACTACTTCGCAGAGCACACAGTAGCACAATATAAAAAGGACAGTGGGGGGACGCTGAGCTTCCGTCGAAAAAGTGACAGTGTTGTAATGATGATACGAAATACACTGTGAAATCTCCTGTTAAAGAATCTGACTTTCGGCCCAATGACAAGTAACATAGGTGTCACAGTTGCGCTCTCTGAAGCGTTTCAGGGTTGTGCCGCGTGTTGTTCAGCATGTTTGTCATTTTTGCTCTCTTCGTGCTGGGAACTTCTTCATGAACTCAAACTCGGTTGCCTGCAGAGAATCTCCCGACACGTGCAGCAACAACTTTGGACGTCACGGCAAACAACATCCAGGGCAACCTCTGAGAACCCATCAGAGAGATAAGGAAAACGTCAATCCTAACGGATACTTACTACAATGTTTTTGTTTTATTAAAATGAATTGTACCCTTGAATGTGGTTCCTATGTGACCCCACCAAAGATCTCTCCTCTTTATGTACCACACACTTGTCATGAAACAATAGAATGCTTATAGTAAGCCATTAAAATGCCATTCCCATTGGAAAAGTTGATCATTCAAAACAGCCGCACTTAAAAAAGAAAATTATGGTAAAATTAACGGACGATTGCAATATTTTCTCGAAACATGAGAAGCTGCTACAACATTGCATTTAAACCTCCTCAAGATATATAAGTAAAATTGTAACGTTTATTTTATGTGATTATGGCATAATTGTAAATTAATGGGAGGTGCTTTGTCAGGGAGGAATTGCAGGAAGGCGTCGTGAAGTCGCGATGATGACCAATTATCCAGATCTGCAACGAGAACAACAAAATAAACCGGTTAACTTGTTTTCATTATTTCTTACACCGTTGTCAACGTCACACATGCCTGTCTGTTAGTGCATACGCTAGAAAGGGCATGAGCACAGCTCTTGCGTTTGTCACCTTCTTGTATTTTTGAAACAAATTAGAATTCAGTGACCCCTGCAGCGGTTAATACAGCACGGAGTTCAAGAGAATAATTCCTTCACGTTCGCAAAAAAAGTACAGGCACGTGACGACTGGAAACATTACTTCGTGATAAAATTCGCAGACCCAAATGGCATGATTATGCCAAATGGTCTATTTTAAATTCTTTTTGATTAAAAATATATATTACTGGATATCCAAGTCTGAAAATATGCAATATTATTTTTCTACTAATCACATCAGCACATACTTATGAAACAAAAGTACTCTGCATTATTTCAAGGGCCTCACATTTTTTTGTAATCTCCGAACTTGCCCCCACACTCTTTGGGATATTCTGATATTCGTTATCAAAATCAGCAAGGTTCATTTTTTACCAGGTCGACAACGCGAAAATTATCCACAGCACCTGACACACACAACAAACATCCAAGGATGTGGCTACTGGTCCCGTTGTCCTTTCCGATTGGCCAGCGACCTCTGCACATGTAAGGTTGAAGGTAAGACCAACAACGAAGGAGTGGGAGCCCAATCAGAACAGAATGAGGACAAAAGTATCGCAAACGGAGCGACACGCGGACGGATTGCGAACATCGCAAAACCCGTGGGGAGCCACTGGCGTTAGCACCCCGCCATGCACACGTGTGTTCACCGTCCGTAGCTTCTTTACGACTGGAGCTGTGACTGAATTACGGTCTGTTCGCTGGGGCATCAATGCACTCATTGGAAACAGATTGCAAGCGAAATCTGTAGCCCTGCAATGTCTCTTGGCACGCCACTGCAGGCCTTCAGGGTGTCCACCAGAGCGAGCTCGAGAGAGGGAATATTTATTTTAACTCGAGTAAATGATTGCAATTTCAAGTATAATTGTAATATTGGTCGTATAACACGGCTTTTTCTGCACGCACACTTCTACTACAATCCTGAACACGTTTGCAATTTTTTTTTTATTTTAAAAATACCCCCATCGCTTATTCAAACAATAAAATTAACTGAACAAAAAAACAATGACAGAGATACACCGAATCGCCGACCACCCGATGCCACACGCTCCGCGCATTCACGTGCAGCAAGGCAAGTTCATCATCATTTACGCAACCAGTGGTGCATAGATTGTTCATTTAAGGGTTAGATTTATGCGCGGCTCAGACCACGCCTTCTTTATAATTAACATAATAAACCCAACAGCCGCCGCGCCGCATAAATTATGTTAATTCGCGTCTATGCCACGCCCACCCCCGCGCCGCATAAATTATGTTAATTCGTGTCTATGCCACGCCCACCCCGCGCCGCATAAATTATGTTAATTAGCGTCTATGCCACGCCCACCCCGCGCCGCATAAATTATGTTAATTCGCGTCTATGCCACGCCACCCCCGCGCCGCATAAATTATGTTAATTTCGCGTCTATGCCACGCCCACCCCGCGCCAGCTGTCAACGGCGTCTGAGGCGACGCTGCCTCTCGGCCTAGTCGCCATTTATCGCTCAGCCCTGCCTCGGTTTTGCACCCAAGTAACGCGTACACGAGAATGACAACTATTTTTCCGATATTTTTTACTTGCGTCCAAGGCTTCCCCACCCACTTTCGCGCACAAATCTCTAAAATTTAACTGCACTTAACCAAACAATAAATTTATTTGCGCCTTACCACTGCCTCGGCTGGCCATCGCGGCGGCCATGTTGAATAGTTTACATTCCTGCGTGTAATCAGCGCGAGGCTTCTTGCGATGTAAGCGCGACTCCCATTGGTCGAGCGGGGCTAATCGGCATCTGGCCGCGCGCGACGTAAGCCGCTCGCCCATTGGACGAGCCCCGGAAGCTGAGTCACGCCCCTTCAGCGCTGCGCCAATGGGAAAGCGCGAAATGGGTTTTTTGGGGGGGGAGGGAAGGGGGGATCCGCCCACTACTCACCCCCCTCTCTCTCTCTTAGGAGCGGCCCAGCCGCGCGCGATGTAAGCGGCTCGTTGATTGGCTAGAAGCTCTTACTGGGGGGGGGGGGGTGTTACCCGGACGGTTGGTCGTCGCACGTAAGGGCGACGTCGATTGGCGGAGAAGAGAGCGATCGCAGGGCGGGGGGAGGGGCAGCGAATGAAAGGCGACCGCTCATTGGCTACAGCGGCGAGGGGGGGGGGTCCTTGGTTGGTTGGTTGGGGGCGACTTTTAAAGGCGCAGTTTGAATCGAGGCAGCCAGAGGCGTGGTGCGTACAGTGGTGAGAGCCTTGTGTGTCACTGTTTTGTGTTGTGTAGCACTGTGTGTTGTGTTGTGTGTCACTGTGTGTTGTGTAGCATTGTGTGCTGTGTGTCACTGTGTGTTGTGTAGCATTGTGTGTTTTGTGTAGCACTGTGTTGTGTGTCACTGTGTTTTGTGTAGCACTGTGTGTTGTGTAGCATTGTGTGTCATTGTGTTTTGTGTAGCACTGTGTGTTGTGTAGCACTGTTTTTGTGTGTCACTGTGTTGTGTTTAGCACTGTTTTGTGTAGCACTGTGTGTTGTGTTGTGTAGCACTGTGTGTTGTGTTGTGTAGCACTGTGTGTTGTGTTGTGTAGCACTGTGTGTTGTGTTGTGGAGCATTGTGTGTTACTGTGTGTTGTGTGTCACTGTGTGTTGTGTTGTGGAGCACTGTGTGTTGTGTTGTGTAGCACTGTGTGCTGTGTTGTGTTGTGGAGCATTGTGTGTTATGTGTCACTGTGTTTTGTGTAGCACTGTGTTGTGTCACTGCGTGCTGTGTGACTTTGTATGTTGAACTTCTTTCGCACCGTACGTAGCCATCCGTGGAAAGACACAACGGGGGGAGGGTGCATACTTGCAACTGCATCGTCTCAATGAATCCAATCACAACCTGGCAATTCAAAGAAAACTGTGTTCTTTACATTCAATGGTAACGCAGTACTGTATTAAGAATGCTCTCCCCCCCCCCCTTCCTCACAACTGCACTGCTACAAATGCCCCCCTCCTCCTCCTCTCTTCCTCTGCTCGTCCTAGGCGAGAGAAGATGTCTAAAAGCAGAAGGCGGCGGTGGAAGGCCGAGCACGCCCGCGGGAGGCCGCTGGGACGACCCACGACCAGGCGGCCACGTGAGACCCCGGCCATCAGGTAACGGGGGCAGCCTCATTCGTACTGGGACACGTTTCTGGTGCTAAGGTACACGTATTTTTGTTTGCATTTGACTGCAAGTATTGTGGTTAATGTAAACATGATTCCTTGTAAAAAGGTGTCAGTTTTGTCGCCAGAAAAAGGAGAAAACCCCTATTAGTATATGTTGGTACTGGCAAAGGAGGTCCCATGATGTAGCTGCTCACCCCGAGCTCTCATTACTCTGGTAGTGCGTTGTCTATGAACTGTGCGCATTTTGGCGTCATCTGGTCGAACACCAATACGAGACTAGGCTCTAAAGAAAGCTGTCTCTGGTGTGGACCAATCAGTTTCAAGGACAATGCATAAATTATCAGAGTATTGTTTTTTGTTTGCATTTGACTGCAAGTATTGTGGTTAATGTAAACATGATTCCTTGCAAAAGGTGTCCGTTTTGTTGCCATAAAAAAGGGGAAAAACCCTATTAGTATATTTTGGTACTGGCAAAGGAGGTCCCATGATGTAGCTGCTCACCCCGAGCTCTCATTACTCTGATGGTGCGTTGTCTTTGAACTGTGTGCGCCTTTTGGTGTCATCTGGTCGAACACCATACGAGACTAGGCTCTAAAGAAAGCTGTCTCTGGTGTGGACCAATCAGTTTCAAGGACAATGCATAAATTATCAGAGTATAGTTTTTTGTTTGCATTTGACTGCAAGTATTGTGGTTAATGTAAACATGATTCCTTGCAAAAGGTGTCAGTTTTGTTGCTAGAAAAAGGGGAAAAACCCTATTAGTGCACGTTTTTGTTTTGTTTCTCATTCATTGTTTTTTCCCGTCATGGAGAGAGGTTTTCTTTGGGGGGTTGGATCGCGCGGAATGTAAATGTGTCGTGAAACCCGTCACCAGCCGAAACGGCCAATTAGTGAGGTTTGTCACCGAAACAGAACGTGGCCAATTTGTTGCTAGTACAGCACACCGGTGTGTTGGAGAGTAAACAACAACCACAACGTTTACCATGCGAGTGCGACGTTTTGCCAGCAGTTACAACGAGCATCATCAGGCGACAGCCAGATAAATCGTAAATAATTAATTTATTTTTGACAACTCCGTCCCACCGCGCACATAAACGCCGCGACCCGCCTGGTGCGGATCATTCTGTTATGTCATGTCATGTCCAAGCGCAGCAGCGAGGACGAATGCGCAGAAGAGATGAACAAGCGAATGCACTCCATGCTCGGGTATGGGTAGGCTCATAATTCTTATCCAAAGCTGCTCAAACTGCCTACAACGACTTAAGTCCTTTATTTGTCACCACGGTATGCATAATACGGTGAAACTGCTCTCTTATCTTCATTATTATTTGTGACTTAACAATGTCTGCAGCCAGGATCAATCGGTGACGATCCTATTACCTGTAGATATTTAACAGATGAGATGCGTTGCACCGTTAATTCCTCCTGTTTGATTATAATACTTCTCTTGTTCGTATGCATCTGTGCAGATCGTTTTTTTATGCAGTTAAGCCATCGTCCCCACGATGGTAACATTGGTATAAACGCTTGTTACAATATGAACAGCGCATTGAAAAGGCGTACTATTTTATGTACTGTTTACAAAGTGTGTTCACAAATCCACACTGAGAAACACGATGATTGACAGGGGTGTAAATAATATTTCCTGATTGTGTTTGCCTTGCGCGTGGCACTGGCCCCAGGTCCCTAGAGTGTGACGGCAGGGCCCATGTGGAGGGAGAGCCGTGCCAGGGAGGCGCGGTGGCAGGGCTGTCTCGTGCCGTCCGCTCGCTGGTGGGCACCGTGTCTCACGTCTACCACTGGTGCAGCAGCGGCATCTTGCAGGTGATTGAGCGGGGCGCGTACTATTTATTTGCACAACGAATAGGGCGCTGGGCAGACGTGAAGCCACAAACTGCTCTCAGAATGTGGGAAAGGAACGCTTCGCTGTGCTGGAGAAGGGAGAAAATGTACATGTGGTTAAGGATACATCGCCATCGTGAAAAGACTGGGATTTAAATCCGAAGTCATGTGCTTTTATCAGTGTAATGTAAGCATGTGTTGCTTATATCAGAACTGTTTATATGAGGTGCGTTCATTTCAGGCTTTTGCTCTATCAAGGATGTTCGTTTGTGGCATCTTGCAGGTGAATAAGCAGCATTTGATGTGTATCTTTCTTTTACCAGCTAAGTGCCACCTGAGCTATGTAGCTCTTTTTCAGAAGCGAACTTGCCAAAAATGATTGCTCGACGAAGTGGCTTATCACGTGAATATGTATAGTGGCCAAATAACTCCGAACGCGTGATGTCGATTCTAAAGTGGCGGAGGGATGAAGCGGAAGACCCGGAGCACATAACGTGGCATGTGCCCCATATATTGTTGGATCTCAAAGGCATGAGCAGGGGTGAGAATGGGTAGTGCGGAGCTGGATGACCACCTTGCATCGGACAGATGCCTTGGTGATGAGATGTAAACTACCTCGCCTGGTATACGGGGGGGTCGTGGGTTCGATCCCAACCCTGACGCCTGTATATTTGGGGTTTGCATGCTCTTCCCGTGTTCGTGTGGATTTTTCTCAGTGTCCTGGTTTTTCCCTCTACATTTTAGCAGCGTGCGTTTTTAGGGTATTTGGCTGCGATCAATTTCCACGTGATAAGCCACTTTGTTGAGTGATCATCTGTGGCCAGGTCGTTGCTGAAAATAGCTATGTAGCTCAGTGGGCCTTACCCGTGAAATACTAAATAGTTTTAATTTACATAAGCTTCAGGGGTACGTTGAGGGCAGTACAACAAAATTCCAAAATCAATTGTTCTACGCGCTTGCATCTACACGTTCTGCCTTTTACCAACCCACACTGGCTAGCCTTTACCAAAGTATGATCAAATACCCACTCCCCATGCATCTTGTTGCTGTACGAAAGAATAAGAACTGTTGGCCATCCATATCCGTGTTGCTGTAATGGCAAACAGCGCGTTTCACGTTTGTTATTTTACATGTTTGACAGGTGTAGGGGTGTTTTTTACAGTGGTCGGTGCAGGGAGACTGTTTGTCGTGTCTTTGCGTGCGAGTGATGTCGTGTCGACGTCAATCGGGGAGCTGAACACCTGCGTTGTGCCCTCCGTGCATGACAGGGAGTGGTGCTGGCCAAAGACTGGCTCACGCCAGAGTTCGCCCACCGGAGGGATTTTCAGCAGACGCTGCGGCGCCTGACGAGCCTGGAGGCCGAACTGCAGGCTCTCAAGCGCATCACTCGAGTGAGCCCTGCTGCATACGACACAAAGATTCCTCCATGTCACCTTAACTAGACTGTTGGGGCAAGTGCTGTTAGCGAGTAGCACCTATGAAGGCAGGCACGGCACACGAGGGGGTGAGTGACCAACACCACGCCCGGCCGCCTTTGTCTCTTCAGTGGCGATGTTTACACACCGCACCAGGTACTAATTTGAGTCGACCATGACTGGTTGATATAATCGTCACTGGTGTTGGCCATGAGCGGGAATCGAACTTTGTTAGCTGGGTTCGCGGGTTCGTAGCGCAGTCTGCTAAGCACGACACTCCTGCTCCCGATAAGACACGCACGCATGCCGGTGTATAAGCAAGAAGTGGACTCGCAGAGTGCTGTCCGTTATTATTTGAAACAACGCTGGGTGTGGAGTGGGGCGCACTTCTTTAACCCAGCACGTTAGAGGTGAGGCTGTGAAGGTGGCCAAGAGGTGTGAAGTACAGCGGGCCCTTTGTGAGATATTCCTTCTCTACCCACGTAAAAACAGATACTCCATAATGATGAAAAAAAGGTTTCCGTAGATATAGCACTCCTTCACCGAACATCTCAATAAAAGTCTTCGCTTAGTGAGGCTTTCCAGGATAAATTGCATGTATATGCTTGTTTTGCATTCATAATTGGAGTGGCCCAGGAGATTCTTGAGTTTACTGCAGGCCCCCCCTCTGCCGTTTAAGCAACACAACGCGTGTAGTTTGAAGACAAAATTAATTATGCATAAAGTTGGGTGAATTGTGCAGCCATTGGTATATATGTCGTATGATGTGCATGACGTCTCGAATTGTATTGCACGTTCATATAAAGTGTAATTTCCAATTCTCTATTTGAACAGAACCAAAAAAATCTCAGCACTTGTCGTTAGCATTGACTTGTAACAGAAACGTAAGCAGTCAAGGGGCATAATTTTTTAAGATGAGAACTTGCAACGATGGGAGAATGTGGTGTCTGATATTTAATTTGACTCGCAGTTTGTGACAGTATTTACATTGTGGTGCCTTCAATGACATTGAATGTTCATCAAGTCTAGTGAGTGGAGTTTGGTGGGTAGCCATCAAGTCTGTCGAGAGCTAACTGGCCCTGACCCGCAGGATGGTACGCACCAGGCCTGCGAGGGCCTGTGCCCCAAGTGCTCAGGCGTGTGCGTGCCGTGCCCGCCGCCTGTCTGCGCTGTTCCACCCCTCGTCTCATCCTTTCCGCCTCCGCAAGTTCCTCCTCCGCCGCCTCCTCCTCCTCCGCCTCCTCCTCCACCTCCGCTGCCTCCACCCCCTTCAGCTAAGCCCAAGCTCGTGCTGAAGAGGAAGGCGGCCGTGCAGGCACGTTCCATGGGGGGGGGGGGGGGGGGGGGAAGAGGACCTTGCGAGCCTCGCTGTCTAGCCATTGCAGTGTGTGCACCACTCAAGTACACGCGTGCCATTTTTCTGTTTGCTTTAGCGTTGTAGTTTGGTTTGCTTCTGTAATTTTTTTTTGTGGTTTCCCCCCCCCCCCCCCCCCCCCCCCCGGTCACTTGCATATGAGACTACGTTGGTTCATTGAGGTCTCGCCTGGTTAAATTAAATACACTGAAAGGATCCATCCATACTCTGAACCAGGTGCCTGGATGCACAATTGCCTTTTCCTAATTTCCTGCAACAGATCGTGCAAAATTATGCTTCTACTATGCCACTTTTGAAAATAGTTCTCTGAGCCCCAGACATAACATTATTGCTTAGTATCCTAAAGGTGCCTCAGTCTGAACCTCCCTGAGCCACAACCGGTAATACTAAACCAACACAAACTTATGTCTGACTTTGGTGAGCTTTTGGCATGAACACTGACCCATAAGAAGTTGAAAAGTGTCTGAGTGGCATGCTGTGTATGTATGTTATTGTGTCGTATGCTCTATGCATGCATGTATGGATAGAACAATTTTAACTCGTAATTTTCTATCGTGAAGTTGATAACAAGGAGAGAACAGAATGAGGCGGACTTTTTTTATTGTTTTCCAGGGGGGACGTGGAATGCAAAGTAATTCTAAGTGCTCCTAGTACAACAGAAAAATAAGCATTCAAATCAGTTTCTGCCATGTGTTGTGATGTCACAGCTCCCCAGCGATGTCATTGACTTTCTGGCGACATCTAAAGCTGCGTACATGTTCACGTAATATGCTTCAGTGCATTGTCAGAGTTATGTTAATATGCTTCGGTGCATTTGCGTGCACAATAACAGCATAGATGTGTTTATTATTTACCTGTCTTCAAACGTAATTATGTCTTTGTTCTTACTGGGAAACTGTCAACCAAAGTGTCATTCACAGGGGTCGTTCGATCTTGCTTCACCACGCTTAGTCCGCTTACGTGCTGTATGTTGAACTTCTTTCGCACCGTGCGTAGGCCACCGTGCTAATGGGGGGTGCAGACCTGGGTTGGTAAAGAGGGGGTGCCAGGACTGGTTAGGATATCGCTCGTCACTGTTGTGAATCGTAGCTGGATATCGCTGGGAATTGAGCTCGGGGGGGGGGGGGGGTCACTGAATTCATAGCTTGGTGTGCACACACCACCACGCCACCACCGCTGCACTCTTAACAGAAGTCCATCGTTGTGTTCGTGGAGCATGTGCCGCGATTTTTTAAAATTGAAATCCTCTTGCGTGCGCGTTTGTCTGCGTAGCAGCCAACCCAGAGGGACTGCACTCCGGTGGTAACCGTGAAGGATCTTCTGCGGGTGAAGCTGCGCAAAACCTCCACCGAGGTTGAGGATGAGAAGCGGGTAAGAGGCGGCGTTCACAACTCGGGTGTTGTTCAACATTGTAATTGAACCGCGTCCGAATTGTCACTTCCATGTATCGTTCCATTTTTAAGCCACGATGTGATTGCCACTTAAATTGTTATTCGCTTTCACAGCGTGGAACAGAAGTGTAAGCACATCGGTCATGTGGCAATGCTCTGATACAAACCATTTTAATGTATTCTGATGCTCACGATGTACGTGTCGCACTGTGTGCATAACAACGAATCCTTTTCAATTCCTATGAATTGTCGTTTTTTTAAATCCTTTATATTAAGTTCGCTTGCTTGCTTAGGACCGTGCAAATCTTTCGGTCGTTTTTTTAACCCACTTCCCGTGATCCAATCGAGCTGACATTTTGCACACAGACTCGTTGTGCGTGACAATGCACTTTTTAGGAAAAAAAAAATGTCATATTTTATTTAAAATACCAATGTGATAAAAATGAAACTCTTACTCAAGAAAAACAGAAATGAATAATAAAATTAAACCGATGCCACGCGCATATAAAGGATTTATAGTGAAAAACTTTGTTTTTACGGGTTAATTTTTTTTATAGTCCAATAGGCGTTGTGCATGACTAGAGGTCAGTGCAGCAAAGTCCATTGTACAGTACTGTGTTTCTATGCTCTCACATCTATGCTGCCTGCCTTCATCAACCCATACCGGCCAGCGTGATGACGTGTCCTTAAATAACCCCCACGGCTGACGACACGTGGGGAGTCCCTCGTCCAGCCGTGGATTAACCAAGGGCTGTATTTCACTAATTTGTATACATTTGTCAGGGATGTCAGGGGAAGGATTCTCACCAAAAGGAAGGGGGAGTGGGACGGTGACGGGGGAAGGGGGAGGAGCAGGTGAGAAGATATGAGAGAACGGGTGGGAATAAGTATAACCCGTAAAAACAAAGTTTTTCACTATAAATCCTTTATATGCGTGGCGGCTAGAGTCCTCTCGTCCTCTGGCTTGAGATGGCTGCCACCTATGGGTCAGATGATTGTCTGCCAGTATTAAGCAATTGGTAATTAAATATTTAATTTGTTTTCCCTAAACAGTGTAAAATTTTGGAAAAAAATTTTCACGAACATTACTTGTCTCGCACAACGAGTCTGTGTGCAAAATGTGAGCTCGATTGGATCCCGGAAAGTGGGTTAAAAAACGACCGAAATATTTGCACGGTCGTAAGCAAGCAAAGCAAGCAAGCACGCAAGCAAGCAAGCGAACTTAATATAAAGGATTTAAAAAGGGGGAGAATTGGCAGGAAACGGATCGAGAAGGCTGGGGGTGAGTGTGGACTGGGGGAAGCAATAAAAGACGAACGCCCTGTCACCTTGTGTCGGCTCCCCTTGACAAATTCATGCCACCGTAGATTATCCCGATTGGCGCCACTGCAGATCCTAGATATGTTTCCCACCGCTGTTGAATGAGCATGCACCAGTGGAAGAAAAGGGGAAGGAATTGAGACCCTGATTGGTGAACCCCGGTCATTGTGACAACTCCAGAATCGGAATCTTTATTTAGGCTGCAGCAGGGGGAGGTAATCCGATGAGCTGTAAAGCTCTTTTTCACAGATGTCCAGTATGGGCGGGGTCAGCAAAGTTACAACAGCAAACGAAACAAAAACACGATAGGAGTACAAAATAGAGAATGTTGAGCGAGTCACTTAATATAAATACATATTTTAACTTGTTTTTATCAAGATTGGGCAAGGGAGCAAAAAAACAACAAAAAATACAGTC
This sequence comes from Lethenteron reissneri, assembly GCF_015708825.2. NCBI lineage: Eukaryota > Metazoa > Chordata > Hyperoartia > Petromyzontiformes > Petromyzontidae > Lethenteron > Lethenteron reissneri. The sequence goes on along the minus strand of NC_083806.1, from coordinate 11,316,294 downwards.
CCAGACCACACCAAGATACTGGACATCTGTGGAAACAAAGAACTTTATAGTTCATCGGATTCCCTCCCAGTACAAATAAATATTCCGATTCTGATAACGCACACAGTAGTCGTCCCTCGATGAAACGTCGTGGGCTCGCGGGCTCACGCGAGGGCGCGAATCGTGGCACCGGCGCACACCGAGGTTCTGCGCGTGCTCTGTTGCCCTCCCCACCTCCCCGGGGTAGGATGCGAGCGAGTGGAAGAAGGCGCTCGTCACCGTGAGGGACCTGCAGGCTGTGAGCCTGCGCCGCACCGTGTCCGAGTCGTGCGCGCAATCGATGCTCTCCCCAAGGAGCTGCCGGTGAGGAGCCGGGTCCTCGCGTGCGCGCCTCCTTCACGCTCTGTCCTCGTGCTCGCACCGGCAGGCTGCTCTTTGTCGTGAAATGTTTCCGCGCTCGTCCCCCGATCAGGATGGACAAAAAATAATGCCCCGCTCTTGTGCAATTCAACTTTCGTGTTCAGTCCTAATTGCCTCAGCGATCTGTCATAGACCACCACAGTTGTGCTGATTGGGGAGGGATCTGTGTTTTTAAAGCTTTTGCTCATGATAACCTTTACCAACACATATATTTTAAAATGTTTTTTACGTTCAGTGTTTTTTGGTTTCTTTACGGCCAGTCTTGCTCTAACTTCTATTTGGTTATTTTTTCCCCTCTGATTTCTGTCATCGTTGTACGCATGTGTTTATGTTATTATCATTGTGGTGACCCAAGTTACTTGCTAATGAGACCATCTGTCCTCGAGTTCTCAACTGGTTCAACAAAATTGCCTTCAACTGGGCTTGAGTCTGCTCTGTTGTTAGTCGATAATAGTCAAGTCTTTGTTTATCATGATATGTATTTTTAACGCCACGTACTATTTCTTCACGTTGTAGGCAAACGCCAACCAAAACGCCGTACAACTTACGGGGACTTCTCAAACGCGTGGACATAATCAGGTGAGATATTTCCTTCACATTTGCTGCATACAAATTTGCAGTTTTTGTGGTCCTTCCCCACACCTCCGATTAGCACGGTTGGATATGTACGGTGCGAAAGAAGTTCTCTACATACATACGTCCATAGGTCTTTGTGTACGAGACGTACTATTCGCTGTGTTTGACGTGCAGGAGCCCTGGAGGCACCCCCATGTATGACAAGGAGAACCGGGAGACCGGAACAGGCCTCACCCCGGTCATGACACAAGCTTTGCGCAAGAAGTTTAAGGTAATTCTAGATTTGAAGCTTTTGTGACTGCGAGGATTCATACTCTTAGGTTTTTTCGGTAAAGTCACGTAGGTAAAAAATAATGAAATAAAAATAAATCACGACGTTTCGGAGGCAACACAAGTCTCCGTCTTCAGGTGGGACCGTCACAGCTAAATTTACTGTATCAAGTGGAAAGAAATGCAAACGACGAGATCTTAAATACTACCATTGGAACCTCATTTGCCAGTAAAAAATATAATTGTTTTTTTACCCTTCTATCTGGCAACAAAACGGACACCTTTTTTTACAACGAGTCATGTTCGCATAGACCACAATACCTGCAGTCATAATGCGTCATCTGGTCCAACCCATGTGAGACTAGGCTCTAAGGAAAGCTGTCTCGGGTGTGGACCAATTAACTTCAAGGACAGTGCATACATTATCAGAGTTGTGTTTTTTGTTTGCATTGTGACTGCAGGTATTGTGCCAGATAGAAGGGTAAACAACCAATTATCTTAAATACTAGTTAAGGGGAGGGGGGAGGGGCTTATCTAAATGTGTCAATCAGGGACTGGGAGGGTGGGGAGGGTAATAGAGCGTCAAAAAGAGTTCTCGTTCGCACAAATTGCACGATAAATTTACTCTGCACATCTTTGTGTTATTTGTGAATTCAAATGGTGGGTTTCACGGCTTGGTTATAGCCAACCGTTGTGAAAAGAACTTGTTCATTTGAAATGCACATTAATTTGAAATGTATTATTTCGTGGGAATGTTATGTTATTCGTAGAATAAATCTGCCTGGGAATGTTTACGAAACACCTTCTGTTGAGTGTTTAATGCGAGGGAGGCCATGATGATATTTCCGTGCAGACGGTGTGATCCACCAAGCTTAAATGATCATCCACCAACTTGTGAATTGCACCCTTTAGACTTTTCAGCATCTCTACCTCGTCTCTTTTTTACATGGTTTACTGATGGGGGGAAATGGGTTTGGAGATTAGCCAATAAGCCAATCCATGTTGTGCAAGATCACCGGTGCCCGGCAGATGGTCGCCTTGCTTTAACGGAGTCTTGGCCACTTCACAGTCGCTGCACCCGGATCGCAGCCCCTCGCCTGCCGGGAAGTATTCCCCCAACAACAGCTTTGAAGACCTCATGCAGTAGGGGACCTTGCGCCGCGGTTCCCGGCGCCGGCAGGACATCGGTGCCGCCGCGCGCACGCGCACGGACGGACGACGCCAAGTTTTGAAACTCTTTCGACATCCACCGCGGACGAGTTCTCTCTTGCGTTCAGTGTCTTTGCTAAACGTGGACACTGGCCCTCGTCATGGAAATGTGGAATTTCCAGCAGCAGCAGCGGCAGATAATTTTATTTTTCATGGTTGGGCTATTCGTGTTGATGGACAGCCATACAATGCTTTTTGTTGTTCTGGAATGCTGCTGTCCATTTTCTTCGTCCCATACGCTGCGTACGCTCCGCTTTGCACATCGTGTCAATCTACAGCCCCCTCCAGTGTAAGACACGTGGACCACGATCGCATCGGCCACTTGCTGCACGCCAGCGTCCGAGCGCTGTGAAAACGAGCAGAGCTTTAGGCGTGTGGGTTCTGTGGAGAATCGCTGCCATAGATGCAGGCAAAACCTCTCCCGACGGCAACGTCTTGGTCGTGGCCTATTCGTCAAGGTGCTACAGCACAAAGTGAGAGTTTTAATGAAGTAACATTTTACCACTCCACTGAATGGAGTGTTCATGCTCGACGCTGGAATGGGAACAATTCCAGTGGGATGTAGCTACATAAATGGTTGCATTTTTGTCTACTAATACAACGAATGTTTACTTTCCATTTCTGATGTTGTCTATGTTATGTACACTTCTATATGGTTTTATTGGTATTGTGTTGAATGCATTTGTACTAACACCGGTCAAGCCATACTACTTTTTTTCTACTAATTTTAATCGTGTATCATATGGCCAGGTCTGTAAAATGATAACTTTTTTGTTTATCCACCTTGAAGTCTGGGTCCCTTTCCTGTCGGCGACCTAAACCCATCGGGTTTATGTCACTCGTGGTCACGCTGCTCGGTGAACTGGGCATTTAGGTCAATTTCTCTCCAGGTGAACGTTTTTTTGAATAATTTTGGTCGCGAAAGCCGACGTGTTAAATTCTCTCCAGGTGTTAACATCGAGCGTGGGTCCAGGGACCCCCCCCCCCCCATCCGCACGATCAACCCGCATTGGACAGCGTGGTGATGTTACCATCAAGCAATCCGCATGGCAGACATGACGTGGGGCCCTTCATTATTTTAGAATATTCGAAAATGTAAATGAATGGGAGAGGGTTTCAATCGATCATTTAAACAATGCACCCCCCTCCCCCCACACACTTGGGGAGTCGCTGATAAAAGCTTCGTCGCCAACTGCGTGAACGGTGTTTTTACTGCAGTTTGTCGGAAGATTTACGGGTAAAGTAGTGTAATATTGTCTTGTGATTACCATTATTTTAGTTCTTATGGTCTTCCCCCAACGCCCATCGTGCATCCCAAGATATCGATCCCCTCGATTAAGTCTTATTAGGTCGAACTACTGGTGGGCAAAACTTAGAATTTTTACCTTTGTACTAAATATCATGACGGCTGTCAGCAGTTTGTGGACACCTGGTTACTGTGGGTGGGTTTTTTGTTGTTTTTGCACGAAGAAAAAGTGCTCTGTTGCTGGTTAGCAGACGCTTTCGTGGTCATTTAACAATCGGGTATCCGCTGCAGCTCATTACCAAAACAGTCTTTAATGCTTGTAACAAATAAACGTTTTTTTTGGCTTACACCTTGTGAGTTTAATTAATTTTCACTTGTAAACACAGTGCTGTACGTGTAGTGTTGTTCCATTGTTATTTATTGACAATTGCATTATCATGATGTGCAGATTGTGTGTAGCTTCCACACTTGGGTTTACTTAAAACATAAATGAATATGCAAATGGTAAAAAAAAACATGTTACGGGTCTCAAAATTGTGGGGTCACAAGACATCCACGCCACCCTGTAGTGACATTTTTAATTCCTGAACATGCAACTTCATAGCTGCCAAACCCTTACCAGTGCCCTACCTTGTTACAGACCAACTCAGACCTTATCGGTCACCACGTGCCCCCTTATGAATCTCAACGTTTATCCTACAAAGTCCCATCACAAGCAGAGAAACACATTCAGTTTTCATCTTCTTGGTTCTTTCGGTAAAGTCACGTAGAAGGGAAATAATAAAATAATATAAATAAACCAATAAAATAAAAATTCTAACGTTTCCGACAGCTCTGTTTCTTCACCTGAGGACGGCTGCTTGCGTTGTGGACGAAACGTGAGAATGTTTTTAATCTTATGTATTATTTTATTGTTTTATTATATTTTATTATATTTTATTATTTTATTATGTTTTATTATTTTATTGGTTTATTTTTATTATTTTATTGTTTAATTTGTATTATGTTTTCTTTATTTTATTATTTCCCTTCTACGTGACTTTACCGAAATAACCAAGAAGATCAATCCCTGCAGTCACGAAAGCTTTAAATCGACATTTAGTTTTGCCCATATTGAAACGGGCTGTACGCCGTATGGACCTGGAAACTCACATTTTCTGCGTACAAGAAGAATACCACCGAGGTTAAACCACATGGGTTGACACGATTATCCAACCGAGTTCCCGTGACGTCATGTCACCGAGACCCCGTGACGTCATGTCACCGAAACCCCGTGACGTCATGTTACCGAGACCCCGTGACGTCATGTTACCGAGACCCCGTGACGTCACCCACGGCGGGTCGGCGGCCCGAACGTGGAAATTCCCATCGCGAAGCCTCCCTCTGTCATCGCCTGCGTCGATATCAGCATCATCGATAACATCATCATTGATATCATCATCGATATCATCATCATCAGCCTCCTCGTTAAAGGCGGTGAGTTGGCGCAAAGCACCGCAGCCATACACTATGTACAGTGCAGCGCGATAGTTGCACTGTACTCGCATACAGTGCGCAAGGGTACAGTGCGCCGCTGTACTGTATTTGCGTACAGTTCCGCGCCGCACTGTATTACGCGTACAGTGCACTGTACTACGCGTATAGTGCAACTATCGCGGTGTGGCTACAGTGCGATAGCCGCACTGTATTACGCGTACAGTGCACTGTACTACGCGTGCAGTGCAACTATCGCGCCGCACTGTACTACGCGTGCAGTGCACTGTACTACGCGTACAGTGCACTGTACTACGCGTACAGTGCAGCTATCGCGCTGTGGGTGGGGGTACAGTGCGATGGTTGCACTGTATCGCCTGTACAGTGCAATGATCGCACTACGGGTGGGGTGGTACAGTGCGCCTCGTACAGTGTGAATGTGAACTCTGCGCAGTTGAATCCGCGGCGTGCGAAGTGCAGCGGCCTTAACCCGGCGTCGTTACCAGCACCCCCCCCCCACGCCTAAGGATGTACTCGGTCCCGCCATGAGAACGTGGACATTCACACCACCAACGTTAGCGAGAACAGCAGCAGCAGCTTTGTAGGGGGCAGGATAACCAGGAGATGGAGCAGTGAAATCGTCGTGTGTGCCGGCGCTGAGGTGGATTGGGAGGAATTCATCCAGCAGTGGATGATGATGGTGGTGGTGATGGAGAGTCATACTCACACAAACTTTGGTTCTTTCGGTAAAGTCACGTAGGTAGAGAAATAAAATAAAATCAATCAAGACGTTCCGATCGCAACACAAGCAATCATCATCAGCACCACCTGATGATGATTGCTTGTGTTGCAATCGAAACGTCGTGAATTAATTTAACGTAATTTAAATTCGACCTACGTGACTTTACCGAAAGAACCAAAGAGTATGGATCACTGCAATCAGGAAAACTTCAAATCTAGATTAGCCATCCTCACGTTGTGCTTTAGCCAGGATAGATTGAGATTAAATCCTGGGTCCTGGATGTGTCAGCCGGTTGGTTACGAACCTGGCTCTACGGAGTTCTTCAATCACTCCTGTTCACGGCTAACATCAGTGGCGAATGATATCTGGACCGGTCCTGGGCCCCCTTTATTATACCTGGCACCAACCCGTGAAATCGGGTCAGAAAACCGCCACCACCGACACGGCGTGGTGCGGCTTTCATCCAGCAGTGGATCGAAAACAACGGGATATTTATTGTGTTATTGGTACATTGTCATAAGCATAGTGTCATCGGTGGAAGTGTAATAGGGTAATAATAGCAATACTGTGCTTTGTCCACGATAACCTTGCTGAGTCTTAATTTATTTTTGTACCATTCATTCATGTTCAGTAACTCGTCATTGTAATTACAAAGTGGCCGTCCATAAATGACGTCACGGACTTAGGGGGGGGGGGGGGTCAGACATTTGTGACGATGTGTGACGATGGGGGGGGGGGGGGGGTTGAGAAATATGACGTCACATCAAAATGCGCAACTTTAAATAAATATAGACAACACGTTCTACTTAATTAAATATACTTTTAATAAATGTTTTCTCCTACAACATCAGAGTGCAGCGCCACATTAAATACGCACTACAATGACAATAGTTTAAAGCGATTTGAAGCATGTTTTATTTTCAAAATGGAAATATGTTTTTTGGGGGGGGGGGCAGAGCTTTGTGACGTCATATTTGAGGGGGGGGGGTCTGACTTTTTGTGACGCGGTGTGACAAGGGGGGGGGGGGGTCAAAAATCGTCCAAAAACGCGTGGCGTCATTTATGGACGGCCCCAAAAGTCAAATGTCTCCCTGCAAGTATTTGGGGGGCGGTGCCTCGTCTCTTGGAGGCCCCTGAGCCCAAAGTGGCCGGTGGAAATTCCACACGGGAATGTGGAAGAAGACACCACGTTGTACAGTACTGTGCTGCCACGTCTATGTTCCCATTCATCCTGCATCGACCATCGTGGTCGAATTTAAGGTCAAACAATCCACACGAACCACGCCGCGTGGGGTGGCCCTCATCCAGTGGCGGATTTCCAAAGGGCTGTAGATGTAAAATATTTATATGAGAAATGACGTGCATGTATACGTTTCTATTTTGTACGTGATAAAAACTAGACAAATGGGACTTCCCTGGATGGAGAACCTCGGTGTTTTTACCATGATGCTTATTACATTTTGCTTCCGGTTCTATGGTCTTATTTCAGGCAACGTGGGGCTGTCTGCAGCATTGTAAACAGTGAGGATCACGCGAGCGAATCGATGTCGCCACAGCTCACGATGCATCCCCCGTCGCTCGAGTCTCTGCTCGCCGCGGCGGGCGCCGACGATGCCGGCGACGAGATTTGCGTCATCGGGGTGTGCGGCCTCGCCTCCCCCTCGCGCACCAACTACGGCCACACAATCGTCAACATCCTCACCGACCGCCTCGTCTTCCCCGCGTGGCACGACTCCGCCGCCGCCGCCGGCGTCGCCGCGCCGGTGGAGGCGCACTACGACCGGGAGAACCGCACCGTCTACCTCGTGGTGTCGTCCGCCAGCCCCGCCGGGCTCCTGCGCGCCAGCGTCACCGCCGGGGACCGGCACGCCGAGACGCACGCGGCTTGGCGCCGCGCCGAGAAGCAGCATTGCCTGGCCATGCTGTTCGTGCTGTCGGTGAGCCACGTGGTGCTGCTGCAGCACCCGACCTGCACCTTCGACATCACCTACGACCGCCTCTTCCGTGGCCTCGACCAGCTCCGGCAGAAGCTGCAGCCGCAGCTCAGGGCGCTGCTGCAGGTACGGGGACGGCAACGCCGTGTCACGGGGGGCACGGGGTCACGCACCACGGCATGCAATCGTGGGTCCCTCACTTCATTGTCTGGCCTGGTTCTTACACTCTTACGTCTCGTTGTCAATTTTTTGCGTTTTAACGATAAAGAAACGAAATGTTGATCAACAAAAAACAACAACGTACAGCTATTTAAAAAATTTAAGATTTAAATGGCAAATCTTATGATATGATCTATGAACATTACAGGAGTCCCTGATAGGCCTGCGGAGTGACGTCCACGGTTTCGGTCCATAAACAACCGAGCGCTACGTGGCAAATCATTTTTTTCCTTAACTCTTAAGAAACAAGAATTCCTACTGCAGTGCAACAAAGACCACACGCGGGGTCTCAATGTCGCCTCCCGCTCTCCCACACTCAGGACTGCCCGGTGGGCAAGGAGTGGCAGCTGAACTGCCGGCCCTGCCCTCCGCGCCTCCTCTTCATCTTCCAGCTCAACGGGGCGCTCCGAGCCTCGGATGCCGGGCTGTGGCGCGAGGGCGACTCCCCCGCCGCCGCCGCCGCCGCCGCCGGCGCTGCAACCAAACTCAAGCGCCACTCGCCCAAGCGGCGCCTGCAGCACGCGCTCGAGGATCAGATCTACCACGTGTTCCGCAAGAGCCGCTTGCTCACCAACCAGAGCGTGAACTGCCTCTTCACCGTGCCGGCCAACCAGGCCTTCGTGTACGTGATGGCCGAGCCGCCCGACGACCCCGTCGGCTCGCTCATCCGCTGCCTCCGCAGCAACTGCAGCCTCAAGGAGGGCGATGGCCAAAACGCCGGACCACGAAGGTGTGGTGCTGCGACGGTCGTGGTGGTGGTGTGGTATTTGGGTATTTCATATCATACTCCACCACCCTCCACTCCCCCATTGGTGGTGGGGCAGTTGCGAAGAGAGTGGAGAAGTATCCATACCTGGGCAGTGTGCTTATGACCGGCTCCGGTTTGGCAGTGAGGTCTCGAGTGGCATTGTCTTTTCATCAGCTGCGTAACGTTGCGTGGAAACTGCCTGGCTTAACGCTCCATAAAATGCTCCAGGTCTTTGCAGCCAGAGCTATGCCCACCCTTCTCTACGCTTGCGAAACGGGGACTCCTTTAAAGGAACATCTATGCCGTTTTGAAACATTCAGGCTGGCCTGCCTATGATCCATCCCGGGTTTAACCAGAATGGATTGTGTGAGGAGCTCACATATCCTTGAAAGATTTTAACATTGTTCAATCAGTGAGCTCCTCCGGCAGGCATGACTGCGTTGGTTGGGTCATGTATCCCGCATGCCCAGCCACCGCATGCCCAAGCAGCTAATGACATTCGTGATGACATTGGTGGTGGTTTCTTGGTAAGAGTGGTGATGATGATAATCCCGGTGGTAGGGATAGGAGTAGCGGCGGTGTCCTTAGAATGTGGTGGTGTGGTGCTAATGGCGGCGACGGTAATGGTGGTCGTGATGAAGATGGCATCGGTGGCGAGGGTGGCCTTGGCACTCGGTAAAATGTCGGTGCCGGAATCCCTGCTTTACCAAGTGTAACGCTGACACCCCGGCGCACGGCCCCGCGCCCTTCACAGGTACCAGCTGATGCGGCGTTCTGCGCGGCCGTCGGCGCTGCCCCCTGCCCCGCCCCCGCCGCTGGAGTCCCAGTCGAGCGGCTCCCTCCCGGCCGACCCCACGCTGCGCGAGTTTGTGTGGCAGCACGCCGAGCTGGTGTTCGCGCGCCGCGGATTTGACGACAGCGTCGGCCGCAACCCGCAGCCCGCGCACTTCGAGCTGCCCACGCTCGCCAACTGGGCCGCGGTGGCCGCGCGGCTGAGCGGCGCGCTGCTCGGCACGGCGAGCGGCGGGTGGGGGGACGTCGCCGAGGTCTCGGACGGAGAGGACGACGACGAGGATGAGGACGACGAGGAGGAGGACGGCGGCGCCGGCGACGACGGTGTGGATGGGAAGACGCCAGCTGATCCAGTCAGCGTCCATGCCAAGGTCTGCCCCTCGTTCCGCTAGACTCACGGGCGTATTGTAGTTCGAGGGCGGCCCATGCTATGGATGGGGTGAACGGGTCGGCAACGCGCAGCTACGGAGCCGCATGCTTCAGGACCGCTTCGTGACGTTATTAAGCACTCCCGTCTCGTATCCACCACACGCAACAATAACGACAGAAGTTAAATGTCTCCTTGCTCAAAGGCATTTTAAAGTCATATTCAACCCCTGGTAAGGGAAAGAGGTTTTCCCACACACAGAATAGCCGCTCTCTTCCACTGCAGGCCGCGGTCCCACGTGCTAACGTCCCCCCCCCCCCCCCCCCCGTGGCAACACCGGCACAGGTTCAGAGTCAGCTGAAGTGCTTGGAGGGCTTCCTGGACGCCGACACGCGCTTCTCCGAGAGCCGCTGCCAGAAGGCGCTGCCGCTGGCGCACAGCGCGTACCAGGCGGGCCTGCCGCACCACTACACGAGCGCCTACCACCGGAGTCAGCTCGCGCACGCACTCTCCATCTACAGGTGCGCGCGCCAGGAAGTTGCACAGCGGATCCGACGTAGTGCACCTCCGCCACTGTGGAATGCTACAAAGAGCCTGGCAATGCCACGGAGGTCGAGGTGTTAACTACCTCACCTGGTATGCAGGTGGTCATGGGTTCGATCCCTACCCGACGCCTGCTGTATATTTAGAGTCTGCGTGTCTCTCTGTCATCATCATCACGGTGGCTAGGAGATGTTAACTACCTCACCTGGTACGCAGGTGGTCATGGGTTCGATCCCGAACCTGCCGCCTGCTGTATATTTGGGGTTTGCGTGTCTCTCTGTCATCATCATCATGATGGCTAGGAGATGTTAACTACCTCGCCTGGTATGCAGGTGGGCATGGGTTCGATCCCCACCCTGGCGCCTGCTGTATATTTGGGGTTTGCGTGTTCTCCCCGTGATCATGTGAATTTTTCTCCAGGTCCTCCGATTTTTCTCTCCACATTTAGAAGAAACATCACGCGTTTTAGAGGGTTATTTGGCTGCTGTAAATTTCGACGCGATAACCCACTTGGTTGAGCTATCATTTATGAATGCCAGTTCCCTTCGGAAAAATTATTACATGGCTGAGTAGGTCTTACCTGGTAAAAATAAAAATAATTTTATTTTCTACACAAATAGATATTGAAAACGCTTTTCGAGGGTTCAAACATGAGGTGCGTGTTGTCATCTGTGTGTCTGTTCTTTGCAGGCAGCATGCTCGTGGGCCGGCCTACCAGGCATACCTCCTCAAGCTGCAGGAGGACTGCCACAGCTTCTGGCAGGCCGGCCACCAGCTGTGCGAGGAGAGAAGCCTCACGGACCAGCACTGCATCCACAAGTACCACCTGCTGCCCAAAGCGGGTAACGGCCAGGACTCGCACACACGCGGTGACACGCGCACGCACACAAAGATCCCCTGTATAGCCTGTAACTGACTGTAGGGGCAAGTGCTGTTAGCGAGCACCTACAAAGGCTTGGCACAGCACACGACGGCGTGGGTGGCCAGCACCAAGCTGAGCCGCTTTTGTTTCTGCCCTCGTTGTCTTCCCCCCCGTGTATCCTGTCGCCTGCTGACGCGCTTACTACCGCACACTGTAGTTACCACTTTCAGTCAGCAGCCAGCGCTATTACTCTATGTATGTATATATATGTATATGCATGTGTGTATGTATATGTGTATGTATGTATATGTACGTGTGTATATGTGTGTATGTATGTATGTGGGGAGTGGTAGCGTAGCGGTTAGCACGCTGCGCTATGAACCCGGCGACACGGGTTCGATTCCCGCTCACGGCCAACACCAGTGACGATTATCTGAACCAGTCCCGGGCCTCACATAGGTCGACTCAGCCTCAAATGAGTACCTGGTGCGGTGTGTAAACATCGCCACTGGGGAGACAAAGGCGGTCGGGCGTGGTGCTGGCCACCCACCCCCTCGTGTACCGTTCCGGCCTTCATAGGTGCTCGCTAACAGCACTTGTCCCTACAGTCTGTTAAGGCTATATGGGGGATCTTTGTCTTTATCTTTGTTTGTATGTATGTATGTATATGCATATGCTTATGTATATGCATGTGTGTGTATATGCATGTGTGTGTATATGCATGTGTGTATGTATGTGTGTGCGTTCAGGAGAACTTGCAGACCCAGACCAAGTGCCACCAGTTGTCCCCCATTGCAGCCGTTCCCGCGCCACCAGCACCTGCAACTGCGGCTCGCACCAGGGCACTCGCGAGGACCCCTTCACCCTGCGCGCTGCCAACTTCACCTTCTTCGAGGCACGTGTTGGGTGTGGAGTGGGCCGGCTGAAGGTTCTTCGCTTTCGATATGTGGCTGTATTGGCGATACACCGGTGCAGCATAACTCACCGGTCCCCACAAAACAGCAAAACTTTAATCGGCAAGTCTGTTTTTTCAGTCTTTAATTGACCCTGTCGCCAAGTTCGACGCGATTCGAAGGTTTCTTCAGTCTACGGAGACTTGCAAATGCTATTTAAGGACGAGTTTTTCAAATAGAGGCAGAATTGTTCGTGAAAGGTCAGTGATCGTATTTTTCTAACCCTAACCTAACCGTCCGACCAAGTCTTGGGCACAAATCAAAGTTGTCTCGGGCACGAGTCAAAACACGGAGCCAGCCAATCGCCAACAGGGCTGGGTGCTGCTACTCGGAAATGGATTGTGAAGCTTCGTGTTTGGTCTTCCGACCGCTTCGACATCACGAGAACTGATTTTGACGCACCACCACCACCCCGCAGGTGTAGCGCAAATACGTTCGAATGGCAGCAGCGGCGGCGTAGTGTCAGTGGCGTGGTGTCAGTGGCGTGGTGTCAGTGGCGTAGTGTGGTTCACGTGAGCAGTGTTGCAAGGAGTGAAATGGGGGCCCCCTTTCTGGCACCTTGACCCCTCTGTCCCAGTGTACAATTAAACTATTTTTTATTTGACCAGGTAAGGCCCACAGCTCGTTTGCAGAATCGACGTGGCCACAAATAATAGCTCAACGAAGTGGCTCATCATGTGGACATTTATAGCAGCCAAACACTGCAAATGCCATGTTTTGAAATGTGGAGGGGAAAAACAGGAGGACCCGGAGAAAAATCCACTCGCTAGCTACATCGCTGGTACGTAGGGCGTGGAGCATTCCAGATGTGCTGAGAATCCCGTGTGATGAACTTTAGCAGCTTTTTATGCAGCCAGATTCTCAGGTGTGGTGAGTTTGATGGTTGAAACTTGCACACAAAAAACGATCACGTTAAAAAACAATGTTTTCCATTTTGGAAAAGTTCTAGGTGTGAGGTAAAAAAAAAAAATGTTGCTTTAATCGACAAACGTATAAAAGGCGTGGCGCCAGTTTGGATCAGGTCACTGTGCTCATGAATCACCCCGTGCAGATGATGGAGGACAAATACTGCGGCAAGCTGGAACACTTCATCTTCCCCACGTTCGAGCGCGACGCGGGAGTCAGCCGCAAGAACTCGCTCGATGCCAGCGTGGCCCCAGCTCCCGTGCCCACAGAGGACGCCCTCTACAAAGACGCCCCCGAAGCCACGGGTGGCACCGAGTGCAGCCCGGACCTCCCGCACGGCCTGGGCCAGGCGGCCGGCACGCCCGCGGGGCTGCTCGCCGAGCCGCAGGCCGGCACCGCCGCCGCGGCCGGCCCGGCGCGGTCGCAGCCCGGGCTGGGCCACGTTCACTCCCAGCCACCCGCCGCCACCTCCCAACCGGCGCACGCGCACTCCCAGCCGGCGCCGGCCACGCACGGGGACCAGAACGACGCTCGCCCCTGCCGCGCCCGCTCCCAGTCCGGACCGACGCCCCACGACGAGGGTGGCGAGCTCGAGCCCGGAGAGAGGCCGGCAGCCAACCCGGAGGAGAAGTCCCCGCTTCAGGATGACCAGGACCGACAGCAGCAGCAGCAGCAGCAGCCGCTGGGGGGAATGGTGCACCTGGGAGGGGTGGTGGCGGGGCGGCTGCCCTCCTTCTCGTCGTGGTCGCTGGTGCGGCTGGGACCCGCCAAGGCCTACGTCCCCTCGCAGGGGCTCGCCGACATGCCGGGGTTCGTGCCGGGGACCCACTTCCTGATGCCGTGGGACGTCCCGCTGTCCAGCACGCGGCGCTCCAACGAAGGCAAGTCAACTGAGTTGTGAATGGTGTTTTCTATCACCAGGTAAGGCCCCCGTTGAGCCCTGCGCAACGCTCGTTTGAGGAGGGGAAAAGACGCTGTAACTTTCCGATCGGCATCTTTGCTGCTGCGCCAAGATGTTAACTACCTCGCCTGGTATGCAGGAGGTCATGGATTCGATCACGACCTTGACACCTGTATATTTGGAGTCTGCATGTTCTCTCCCCGTGGTTGCATATATTTTTCTTCCACGTCCTCCGGTTGTGTCCCCTCCACATGTAGAATAAAAATCACGTGTTTAGAGTTTTTGGCTGCTGTAAATTACCACGCGAAAAGCCACTTGGTTCAGCTATCATTTGTGGCCAGGTCGCTTCTGAAAAAGAGCTACGTCGCTCAGCAGCGGGCCCTTACATGGTGAAATAAAAATAGTTGTTCATAGTTTTGTGCATCCCCTCGTTATTCGTGCTGCAGGAGAGGAGGAGGAGGCGTGGCCAGCGATCCGCACGGAGGGAGCGGAGCGTGCGGAGGGGGAGTCCTGGAGGGGGTTTGCCCCAACGCGTACCTGGAGACGCGGGGACAACACGGCCAGGTGTGGAACCTCCCTTTGGTCTCAGCACGGGAATGTGGGGCTGATGGCTGAGCCCCAGTGTGACAAAAAAAAGACAAAGATCCCCCGTATAGCCTGAACAGACTGTTGGGGCAAGTGCTGTTAGCGAGCACCTATGAAGGCCGGCACGGCGCACGAGGGGGTGCGTGGCCAACACCACGCCCAGCCGCCTTTATCTCCCCAGTGGTGATGTTTACACACCGCACCAGGTACTCATTTGAGGCTGAGTCCACCTAGGGGAGGCGCAGGACCAGTTCAGATAATTGTCACTGGTGATGGCCGTGAACGGAAATCGAACTCGGGTCGCCGGGTTTGTAGCGCAGTGCGCTAGCTGCTACACTCCCGCTCTCAATCAAAGCGATCCCTACTAGCCCGCTCCACCAAATCACCCAGAAAGCACCCGAGCTTGTCAGATGTCGGACGCAAAGTGGAGTTGAGCCGAGACAGTGCGAGGCCGTACGAATCACGCAGTCTAATTATAATTATTAATCATTATTGTTATTAATTCCTGCGCCTCCCAATTGGCACGGTTGGCTACGTGCGGTGCAAAAAGCAGTTCGACATTCACACGTGTACCCTAAGTTGTGGCGGAATCGCGACTCGCTTGCCCGTCGCCGCTTTCCGCCAGGGCGTACGTCGGCTACGAGTACGAGGACTCGCGGGGCCGGCGCTTCATGTGCTCTGCGCCGGAGAAAGTGATGAAGGTGGCGCCGGGCAGCGGCTACCGCGACTTTGCGAGCCGCGCGCTCGCGGCCGACATGCCGCTCTACGTGGCCGCCTCGGGGCAGAGCCGCGGGCCCAAGCCGGCGCTCGCTCAGCTCATGCGCCTCTACGTCGTGGTGCCCGACGCGTCCGTGCGCCTGCTGCTCGCACCGCAGGTACTGTGCGACCGCCCGTCCGTGTGCTTACACGCACTCTTGCAGGCATCGTGCCCAGCGTGCGAGTGCGTCCGCTCACACCGACACGTGGTGCAACTTTGCGCACGCATCGACTCCCACGTTGTGCGAGTTGGATCAAGTACGGCTCTACAACACTCGTGCGGCCATTCATGCTCGCACATGTACTCATGTGCGGTGTGAAAAAAGTTCTACATACATAACTCATCTCTTTAGAGCTGCTTTTTGTGTTTGGTTTGTCCTTCCCTGAACCTTCGAGTACCAAGGTTGGCTACGTACGGTGCGAAGGAAGTTCAACAAACATACATACACGCACACATGCGCACACCATAACGCGGGCACTCATTCATTCGTGTCGCCACCATCGCAATTAAAATTTTTACATCGGGAGAAAAGCCAAAATGGCCAGTGCTGCTGCGCTGTGCAACTTATTCCACCGCGTGTCCTCCCCCCGCGCCCGTCAGGTGCAGCCCGGCTCGGCGCCGTGCCCGATCTTCGTTCCAGAGCAGCGCGAGGTGACGCTGCCCACGGACGGCCTGTGGGTGCTTCGCCTGCCCATGGCGTACGGCAGCGAGCGCGGCCCCTGCCTGCCGCCGCGTGACACGCAGGGCCTGTCCGCCTACCGCCTCCTCCGCGGCGTGCTCCGGGTGGAGACTTAGGGAGCCGGAGGTGGTGGAACAATCGTTCGAGGGGAGTGCCAGGCACAGCAAGAGAACGGGGCGGGCAGCGGGCGCCGATGACACGGCGGTGCCGCGCCACTGCACCATCTCGACGGCGGCGTCTCGCTCTGCGGGTCACGTGACTTGTTAATCAACATTCTGGCCGCACGCTGCAGATCATGTGACCAGCATCCACTGGTTTTGCACTGCAGCCGCACTCGTCGCACCGATGATGACGACGATGATGATGAAGCGCTTGCGTGGAGCAGTGCCCAAGATGAAACATTTTGGCGGGGGCTCCTGGCGTGGTGGCTATTCGATCATTTTTCACCAGGATGGTTTGTGCAGGAAGACTGGGAGCATAGGCATGAAATAGATTGTGATGCAAAGCCCTCTGCTGCCAACAACATTACCCCCTCTGCCCCCCCCCCCCCCCCCTCCTCTACAGCAGCCTATTTAAAGCTTATTTTACATAATGTAGGTTTTTTGGGCTAGATCGCGTAAATATATAAATGTGTCGTTAAATCCGCCAGCACCCGACACAGCCAACTAGTAAGGGTTGTCACGTAAACAGAACGTGGCCAATTCGTCACTAGTACAGCACACTGGTTGTGTGTTGGAGAGAAAATTTACAATCTGGGTACGACGTTTCGCCTATAATTATAACTAGCTTCATCAGGCGGATGTGATGACGTCACTTGTGATCCTTTCAAGTTAAAAGGGGGGGGATTAATTAATGCATATACATTACAATGGGTTATCCATTGCCGGTTGGGTTATTCATATGGTTGTCAACGTACATTATTGGATGCACATTATGCATGCCGATTGTTCTTGTACCTACACACTTATATTTACGCGATCTAACCCAAATAACCTACATTATGGATGATATTGGTTGCAAAAGCCTACTTCGTGTTCAACTAAAAAGCCTGTTATAGTGGTCACCCATGCAAGCACTATTCAAATGAAAAAAATCCTGCTTAATTTTTTTATATATCTGATGAGTCAAATCTGAGAAATGACAACAACAAAAAGCCGTCGTAACAGAATTAAAAAAACAGCGCAGGTCATAGAAACGACACACGTGTGTGCGTGTGTGTGTGCTTTTTTAAAGCGCAATATTTCACTTGCGTGGCCGCATTGCAGGCGTTTCGGTGGAAGGCGACTCAAGCTCCGAATAGCTTCACTATCAATAATTGCTTCGTCGGTGTTTAATCTTTCATTATGAGAAAGAACCTGCTCATGTAAATAAACACCCCCCCCTTGCATTAACCACTGTAATTTAACGTGAATTGTGTGGTGTACAATGGTGTTTGTGGCAAATGTGCTCGGCGTGTGAGTGCGAGTGTATACAAGTGTTGATTGCATTGGGTACAAGTGGCTATAAAATGCATTGTGGTTTTGTAACAATAAATGTCATGTCCTATCTCGGTTATTTCTTGGAATATCACATTTCCTTCAGACCCATTGCACACGTTACAAGTGGTCAGTGTGTCTTTCGAGACGGATGCAAATCCAAGCCGTGCAATGTAACTGCTGTTTGTATTTAGCTGGTCCGCACCTCCGATGCGCGTGATTGGCTACGTCTGGTGCGAGTGGAGTTCACGCGCATAGATCTAACCCATGGCCACTTGACTCTTACAGTTTTTCTCAATCGTGCAAAACAAGAACAGTTCATCTGGAAAAAAATAGGTGAACCTAGCAAAGTTGTACGGTACTCTGCTCGGGAAAGTCATCATGAGATAATTACAGATACAGGTTCACAGCAACACCGATGTTAACCAAGGCTTGCAATGGGTACCGTACCATTTCTCAGTTTATATTCAGCCTTTCAGGAGACGGGTTATTTGACAAACAAATAAAACTTGGCTCAATTGTGAACAATTAATTTAAGGAATTTTTATTGATAGGCATTTGTAAATTATTAACATCTAATTATCAGAAGCATACTGCCTGTGTAAACAGACAAGGTGAAATACATGGACTGCATAAATTACTACTATTAAGTATTAGGATTGTCAAATGGCAATAAACAAGACACGGTTAAATTTCGATTTAAAGCTTTCGTGACTGCAGGGATTCACCTTCTTGGTTCTTTCGGTAAAGTCACGTAGAAGGGAAATAATAAAATAATAAAAATAAAACATACTAAAATACAATTCTCACGACGTTTCGGGCGCAACACAAGCGTCCATCATCAGGTGGGAAAGCATGGTCTGCTGCTGAGGCAGACTGTTTTAAAAGGTTTGAAATGGGTGTAGCCCAAGGGTCAAAGAAGTGGCCAGGGCTCGTGATGTTAATGTGAGAAATTAGCATGTGGCTGTAAGATAGGAGGAGAGCGGCCTCCTCGACGAGGGTACAGAAGTGGCTATGTTAATGTGAGAGATTAGAGGGCACGGAAGTGGCTATGTTAATGTGAGAGTCTTCTTGGTTCTTTCGGTTGTTCACATCAAAGGTAATAAGCCTCGTGGACTATTGGGTCATGTGATTAGCTGGAGGTGGAAGGTCAACTGTAGCCATCGAGGCTGGCCTCAAGTCATTTTGTCCCGTCCTGCAAACCGTCTACGGGATCATACATTTGTAGATATGCCACTAAAATAACAAAGTATTTTAGTTCAAAGCCTCCGGTCGCCTCAATCCACAAGGCAGCAGACATCGCGGCTATTGCGATTTTCACCTGAAGACGGGCGCTTGTGTTGCATCCGAAACGTCGTGATTTATTTTGTTTTATTTCTACCCACGTGACTTTACCGAAAGAACCAAAGAGTATAGATTCCTGCAGTCACGAAAAAAGCTTAAAATCAAGATCAATACACTGTTAAATATTTAGGGACTCTACCACTATACAGTCCGACGTGGCCGGTGTGATTTCCTTTGCAACGTCCGACGTTGATAGCCGGCGTGGTTTTGTCGCGTTCACGCGCCAACGATCCTTGATGCGACCGCCCCCCACGAAACAACGTCCACCGGGGGGTTATGTCGGGTGAAGGGGGCCACGTCATTGTTCCACCTTGACACGAGCCAACTCGCAATCGTCTCTTGCAACCAAAAACGCACACGCACGAGGTCAGGGCGGTGAGAAATCAGTGGGGTTTACATACATGGATCTCATCGCCTGTATTTCAGCTCCCTTTTGTACCAGTCTTTTTTTTCTCTGCGGTCACCAGCATATAAAAACAGCTGTATGGCAGCTACAATTAAATACAAAACAATTATCATCTAATAAGTATAGGGGGGAAGGGGGTACCCACAGAAAACGATAGTAGACACTAGCTTTTTTGCCCTTCCAAGGACGTTGTATATTGCAGAAAATTTGAACTATTCAATAGAAAAATTGTTCAGCTCATGATTATTAATGAGGGGGGGGGGGTTGCCCCATGTGGAGTGACGTCACCCCCCCTCATAGTTCTTGTGGAGGGGTGCAGCATGTGGAGTGACGTCACCCGCTCATGATTATTAATGGGAGAGGTGCGGCATGTGGAGTGCGCGACCTTCTTGTGCGTGAGTGTAAATTTCCACGGGGGCATGAATATTAATGAAGGGGGGGGGGGGGGGCTCTTTTGCAGTGACGTCACGCACGGATGCAGCACTGTGCTGCGTAGATTTATTTTTTACCGTCACTTTCTGTAAAGAAACGTCATGTTTGAAGCGACTTTGCGTAATAAATTATTTAATTCAGCTCGACCTTCCTCTGCGTTCGTGTAAAACTTCACCCACTCATGAATATTAATGAGGGGGGAGGGTGGGCCTCATGTGGAGTGACGTCACGTGAGGGGGGGTGGGCCTCGTGGAGTGACGTCACGCGCGTGACGGACAGACATTTCTGGGTGACTGTATTCGGTAACATTGCTGCATTCCCAACTTGTCACAACCAAACACAAACTTTTCCACGGGCCAGAGCAGAAATCTATCCCACCTCAGGGGTAGCAAAGCAAAGCCCGAGCAGTGACAAATAATTTACAATCGCTAATATGAGTGAATTTGTTAACAGCGCCACTCACTTGCAGGCAGTCGTCAGCACATTCACTCTTACTCGGCCACGAAGAGTATGGAAACTGCTCAAATTATGCCAGTGGTTTTGACGAGGCAAATGTCTGGTTTGTGCTCATGGACGATACCTATTAAATGTGGCCTCGGTTGCCATGCAGCCTGGGCCTCTTTCATTCGGATAATAGTATTTGAGCACGTATATTAGTCGCAAAAAAAAATGTATTCACGCACGACTGGGCAAAGGCTATGTTTATTCTGATGCCTTTACGGCGAAAATCAACCAAGACTGCTCGCCCCACAACATGCACAGCCGATACAATTCTAATAAAGTCGAGCACACCGTTGTACAGGAGATATGCGCAAGCTGCACGCGTGGTTTTTACACTGCCAAGATACCTCCTGCGTTAAGCGTAAAGGACGACAGCGGATAGGTGGTGTGTGGAGCACCACGTACAACACCCCCCCCCCCCACCCAGTGCTGATGCTTACACACTGCACCAGGTAATAATAATTTAAGGCCAAGTCAACTTAGGGGGGTTGTGGTATGTGGGCAGCAAAGAGCATTGCAGCAAAGTTGCATTGTTGGAATTGTGTTGTCCCCACACATCTATGCTCCCTGCATTATGGTGAAGTACGGTGAAACTAACATAACAACCCCACGGCCAGTAACCATACCACGATGCCCTCATCCAGCAGTGGACTGGCACAACCGCTGTGCCCACGCACAATCCGGCGGGGATATTCGAGCCAAGCTTGGCGTGCCTGACGGGGAATCGAACCCAAGTTAGCACGGTGAGCTAACCACTACGCCCACCACTCCTCACTGACTAGAATAACACAAGCCTTGTTCTATGGATAAGCTGCCCGCCTCCTTCCCACCACAACAATGCCGAATTCGAACTGCTGACTCAGAGATCCCATTGAACATGAGTATCCCTCACCACCACCCACCATGCTTGTTTGAGCAGGGAGATGGTGACCATTGAATTCTTACAATAAAATACCTCAAATGGTTCTTACTGCTTTGAAGCTATGCACATCCCGACATACACAACGGTACCCGAAATAGCCTTGCCTATTTTAGGTGTAGTCCCAGGTGATGTTTTTTTGTGACTGGCAGGTGGGCGGGGGGGCTCGTTGGAAGAAAAGAATCTGCAGTGTTGTGTACAGCCTCTACGAGGAAAGCCCCCCACCTCCCCCACCACAAGCCCCAGCGGGCGGTGACGCACAGGCGGTGAGGGTGGTGGGTGGGTGGGAGATGGTACGGCACCCCTGCCACACTACCACGCTGCCACACTACCACGCTGCCACACTACCACGCTGCCGCACTACCACGCTGCCACACTACCAGTATGCGTGCCTCAGCTTGGCCGTCTTCTGCAGGAAGAGCGTGTGGCTGGCGTAGAGCTTGATCGCCGAGTGCGCGTCCACCCACTTCACGCCCACAGCGTCGTCCCCGGCCTGGAAGGGCAGCCTGCCCACGTTCTCCCCTGGGAAAACGGCACGAGATGGGCGGCGGCGCTTGGCCGGTTTTTCAGGCAACGAAGCGTCGATTCGTAGACCCGAGATCGAGTCTCAAGTTCGCGATCAACGGGTAAATAATCGTGCGCGGGGCGAACGGTTCGCTACTATTCACGGCATTTAATCGCGCGCGCGATATGCCGATGTGGTGAGCCCACGCTGCGGGCAGCAGATCGCAATGCGGCAAAATACACTGATGTCCCCCCGCATGGATACGCAGGATTTCACCAATCTGCGCTGACCAGCGTGCTGCAGTATGGTCACATGCACCCCGTAACCCACACAGCGTGGGGGGGGCCTTCATACATGGTGAGGTCTTTGGTGGGCCTTACCTGGCAAAATTAAAAACAGTTCAATTGTTCATAGATACTGACGTTCATCGACAAAGGGCTGCATATGTACAGGACGCTACTCTACTGTTGTGTTTAGGTTAATGGAACAAACTAAATTGCATAAAAGACGCAACATTCGCCAATACAAGCGAGACAGTGCATATCATTATCATCATCAGAGTTGTTTCTTTTTGTTTGCATTTTGACTTCTTGTGTTGAGGTTATTGCAAACATGATGCCTTGTATAAAGGTGTCAGTTTTGTACCAGTTAAAAGGGTAAAAACCTATTACTATATTTTGCCACTGGTAAAGGAGATCTCATAGTGTAAAAATACGGTCTTAAATAAAACTGCGACGCGAGATGGTGAGGAGGGACAGAAGCAAAGCGTGCTGGGGTGAGTGAGCCCACTTGCCTACACCTTCGTGTGTTTTTCCCTCTGCACGAGCTGGTTTTCCCCGGGCACTCTGCCTCTCTCCCGCATCTTAAAAGGCTCGAGGGAAAGGGACCGTCCTAACATCCCAATGTGCGATCATTGCAGGAGCGCCTCCTTAGTTCGGAAGCCACTGGGAGCTACGGCACTTTTAAATCTCGATCGAAAACCTCCTTTCTTTACGACTGATTTTAGTGATTAGTTTGTTGTCCTTTCCCCTGCAACCTTCGATTAGCACGGTTGGCTACGCACGGTGTGAAAGACGTTCAACATACATACATGTTTAAAAAAGCCGTGAGACTCAACACTATCTGGATAAATACATGAAAAAACCCACGGTCCATTAGTTTGCAGGTGCTTGTCAATCGACTGCTATTTAAAGGGTCTACCCACACTGTGTCAGTCATAGGCATTGGTTGACCACAACTTCACCGGGTTCCTCAGTGTATTACGGTGGAGGGAAGGGCTCTCTTGGACCGGTTTAAATATTCTATTATATTAATTTGCAGCCTGTTTTTTTTTTTACTTACCACCACCACCACAATTTTTTTTTATAGACAAAAAAATAAGCCACCGGCAATCGTGAGCGGCCAAAATAGGCTTCAAAAGTACCGAACGACGACGAGGGTACGTTACACGACCCTCGGTGAGACCGATTTACTACCCTTGGCATCTCTTCGCTGCGTCTCCACTCTCGTGGAGATGCCTCGTGTTTGCCCGTCGTACCGTTGTCGTCGTGGAAGGTAACAGCCACGGTCTCCATCCAGGCGTTGTCGGTATTGCGTGGGTCATCCACGTAGCCCTTGTAGACCTGTCAGACAAAGCCAGCCTTACATGAGACGCACGACTTATCCCGCACTTGAATGCAAAGGGTAGCAGGGTAACGCAGAAAGCAAAGGTTTGCGCACCTGTCAGGTCTGTTGTTTTAATACATGGGCGGGGTACCTTTTACCTGAGCGAGGGTTGAGTCATACTATACTAGGAACAGGTGTTCTGTACGAATGTATGTTTAACTTCTTTGGCACCGTACACGTAGCCAACCATGATACAACAAACACAAAGAAAAGCAGTTCGGACAGAATTGAGTTTGCAATCTAGATTTAAAAGTGCGTGGATGATGATTAACCTGGGTGGAATCCAGACTGGATGCCACGCCCCTAAGCACACTCGTCATCACGCGCATTTGCACGCGATGACGTCACCCAAACCCCACATAGTTGAGCGGGGTTCGTACGTGGCTCTGACGTCACCGCCCGGGTTGGCCGCCACCACCCACCACACAAATGTGATAGGGAGGGAGACAGAGGAGGGTGGTGAGGGAGGCAGTTAGAGGAGGGAGTAAAAGATGGAGAGGAGAGGGGCGGGGAGAGAATGAAAGGGGATGAAGCGGAGAGAAAAATGGAATGTAACAGCGAGGGGACGTGACAAGCAGTGGGTGGTGAGAGGATCAGGGAGAGGTGGGAGAGGTTGAGATGGAAAATGGAGAGGTGGGAATGAGGCGAGCGAGAGTGAGAGGTGGGAAAGGGAAATGGGGAGATGGGGAGGGGGGAAGTGGGGGAGACACAGAGGAGGAGGGGGGGAAAGGAATTGAGGAACAGAAACATCGCGAAAAATCGAGATGAATTGTGATATAGAGTACAGAGCAGGCAAGAGAATGGTGGAGAGAGGTGGCTCTATATGAGAATATAAAAGTACTGCGGGCTAGCTGGGAGAGACTGATGGACATATGGGCTGCTCGTAGGACTTTAAAGTATCTTCGGCAGGCCACGCAGGCCACACATGAACACATACCACAGTCATTACTGTCACAACAAGACGCTCTTGCAGTGACACAAGTGGCTTAGCCCGCTGCAATTAAAAAGATATCTCCCCCCCCCCCCACCTCCGGTACATGATGAGTGCGGCTAAAATATTATTTTATCGTCGTTTTAAAATGGTGGGGCCCCGTGTGGTCGCGGTCCGTAGGACATGGCGTCAAGTTTCAAGAGCCCATTCAGAAATCTCCCGGAGCAGTGCAAATTCCCGTTAAGCTTAGAGAACGGCCTGCTGATCTCACATAGCGACCCTCTCGAGTTACCTTCACGTGACCTCTGGTGCACACAACAGAGGGTATACACTTTCCCACCTGCCCTGTCACCAAGAGGCGCATGACATTCAAACTGATGTTTTTTCATTCTCAAGAGCTGGAATTTCGCCTTGTTTATGTAAAAAAAAAATTATTATGTGATGCTTATTTGTGCAGTGATCGGGCTAAGACCATTAACACAGGCAGCTGCCTGGATTCGAACCTGGCATCTCATCAGTGCCAGCTTAACGTTCTGACCTTTGAACCGATGGCCACCTCATTTGGACGTGTCTCACACACACACACTCAACTGTTTAGTGAAACGTTCAAAAAATGAAAAGTGTGCTTATCCCTTCACCATCTCCCCGGCAGAGAAGAGCTTGTTGATTTGCTCCTGGAGGTGCTTCCTGTCGGCACCACCGAGCTGCATGGAGTTGAGGGCCTCCTCCCCAAACTCTCGACGCAACGTGAGAGAGACCTTCTCCCCAGCATCCACCATGCCCTTGGGAAAGCATGTGGCGCACGCACAAACACACAGAAACACACGTGAGCACGTGGCAAAAACTGCCACAAACACGCCCCGATTTTGTCAGATCTCAGACGCTAAGCAGGGCCATCAACCCGCATAGCATTTGGGCGGCCAACCCGGGCCTTGCTGTCAAGACATCATCAGCCGCGTCACGCTGGCCGTGGCTTGTTGGGGGTCTCCCGCCTTCGGGAGGGCAGGATGTCGAGGCGGCCACCAATTCTAAGCGAAAACCAAGCAATCGACCACCAAATAGGTAGTCGACTACAATCGATAGACCGAAAACGTTTATTTTCTCCTGCGTTGAGTTCAACTTAATAGTTCGTCGTTTCTCATTGCAACCTTCGCTTCCGTCTCGGCTGGTTTGACGAGGAGCTCTCAATGAGGTGCCGCGAGGTCCATCCGGTGTCGGGGGGACACGCACAGCCTGCTCACCCCAGGAATTGCCCACTCATTGTTGTCCTTGCGCTTGATGGCCACGAACTGCAGGATGGGTTTCCCATCCTTCTTCTCCACCACGCCCCCGACGCGCTTCCACCTAGGAAACAAGACCAATCGATGGAAAAAAACTAAAATTAATCTCTTATCTTGTAGATGTTGCATGTTTGGCTCTGCATCCTGGGCTGTGCAACACGAGTTTGAAGCGTTATCAATGGTCATTGCCGTCAGGTGCAACAATAACACCGCTCTTCTTCCATAGCCCAGGGTGCTACGGTGGCTATGAGATGTTAATTACCTTGCCTGGTATACAAGAGGTCGTGGGTTCGATCCCGACCCTGACGCCCGTATATTTGGAGTTTGCATGTTCTCCCCGTGGTCACGTGGATTTTTCTCCGGGTGCTCCGGTTTTTCCCTCCACATTGAGCATCAACATGCATTTGGATTATTTGGCTGCTATGAATTTCCACATGACAAGCCACTTTGCTGGGCTATCATTTTTGGCAGCCAGATCGCTTTTGAAGAAGAGCTACACAGCTTGGGTGGACCTTATCTGGTCAAATAAAACTCGTTTAGTTTATAGTTTTAACTCACCTAGAAATGCACTTGATCGCAATAAAGCTAACCACGTTTCAGCCAGGATAGTGCTTGGATGGATGAGCACCATGCACAACAGCAGGCTGCTATAGAACTGCGGGACTGATAAGCAGCGGAGGGGAACAGTGCGGCAAATCAATCATTGTTGTTCTGTATTACGCTCCCGCCGCCTTCACCATTAAGCCACCCCATAGTGGTGCACCAGCTGAGTTGGGAGTCCCTTCACCTCCGCCCACGTGGTGGAGCCCCCAGGGATCTCGGCTACGTCGGGAACGCAGCGAGGCTCGCGACAGCGGCCACTGCAGCACGAGGAGGGCAATTTTAAAATGTGCGAATTACGGCACAAAACCCTGGCGCCGTGAAGCTCGCACTACATCACCGAATAGGTTCCATCCTATTTCTAGAAGCCGAATTCAACTGTTGCATCATCATGGAGAGACCCCCTGTTGTGATAATTATAAGAGCACCAACATTTTTTTGGGGGAGGGGTGGGGTGTTGGGTCTTCTGTTTATAAAAAAAAAATGCAGCGTCCGAGTGAGGAGGGCACAGAGCAGATGTGGGGGTGGGGGGGGGGGGCTCTCCTCACCTCGTCACGATGGGGTCTGCAGCGTGGTTAGGGCCCCACCTGCCCAGGAGCCCTCGGCCCTTAATCCCAGTCCTGCCAATCGGGTTTCTGCAAGGAACAATCGTCATCGTTATAACCATCATAACCATCATGGCGGATCTCGTCAAAGAACGTAAACCATCACACGAACTTTGGTCATCCTCGCGGCAGCAGCAGCAGCAGCTTATGGCTAGGCATCGAACGAAGATGGTCACTGCATCGCGCGGCGCTTTCAGATGTGCTTCTGCGGCCGTCCGGACCACTCTTCCTTCCGATATTAGGAAGCCACCGTAACTATGCACTTTAAAATCATCTAGATTGAAAACTAATTTCTTTAGAGCTGCTTTTTGTGTTTAGTTTGTTGTCTTTCCCCTGCACCTCCGATTAGCACGGTCGACTACGTACGGTGCGAAAGAAGTTCAACATACAAGCAGACCTTTGGCCAATTATCATTGCATATACAGCAGCATTGTTGGCTAAAAGTGCAATTACATTGTGACTGCAATGCATTATGAAGAACGCAATTGTAACTGTGTGACAGGAGCATTGTGGGCTGAAATTACAATGCAGTTCCAAATAAATTATGAATGATACAATTGCAATTGTGACCGGCAGTCTCGCTGACAGATAGCATGAGAGTAGACTCAAAATAAGACTCGACTAAGCCTGAATGCAGGGTGCACTTACCGAAATAAATAAGGATTTTTTTTAAATGTACCCCAAATACTGTTTGTGTGCTAATGCTGAAGCAGTATCATTTGGAAGGGTTATTTATTAACTGGCTGCTTTGGATGAAGGAGGGTTTTAGGACGCACATTTTACTCACGCAATCTGTACCAAACATCTATTACAAATCATATTGGTCAAAAAAACCAACGTGTCAAATGTGCTAACCAAGCTGTACACCGTAGGTGACTGCGCGCAAATGTGTGCTAGCAATTCTAAAGCTATACGCATGTACTGTTCTTATGCGTTGTACGTAATTCAGCAACGTGTTGCCATGGAAGCCACGTGTTCTGTTAGTGCTTTCGATCTCGGGTTTTTTCTCACATTCATTGCACATACATTGAGATTTTAAAGAATGCTTCAAGAAGCACATCTGGACATCTCTGCAGCCTTCCGCGTCCGGTAAACCTCAGCCTTCACATGTATTTGAAGTGTCTTGAGAGAGAGCAGGTTTGTGTTTAGATGCTTTTGTAATCCAAATTGCGTTACGCAAATCGTAATACTAATGATGATAAAAATCACAGCCCTTTGTAAATCCAGGGCGAGATGAAGGCCTTACCACACACCATGTCGGTCATAGGGGATATGTTTGACCATACTTCACTACGCTGGTCACTGTGGGTTGGTAAAGGGGGGATATCATTCACCACACAGGTTCAAAGTGCAGTGCACTCACCATTGCATCGCCACTGCACCCTCCTCCCTCCCCATGCTGCATTTTTAATGTATTTTTTTTTATAAATTGGAGCTTTAATATGTGTTCCACAAACAGTGACCCAAATGCTTAAAATGATAATAAAGCAATCTATTTTAGTTTTGTCAGCTATTTTTTTTTCATCAAACAAGATGAAACAAAAAACGAAATCAATGAAAGACGAGCCAAATATGCGTTCAACATTCGGCAAAGGTTTGCCATGCACACGTCCCTGTGTCCCCATTGACCATTCCGGTTTACCAGGTGAGGTCTATTTGTGAGCTTGGCACAGTGTGCAAGGCATTTGCCATTATCTAAAGCCCACCCACACACGTACTGCTTTGCTCGTTCATAACCGCTGCCGCTTTTGAGCAACAACCGCAAACAAAGCGTCTTGTTTGAGCAGGCCTGCTAAAGCCGCACAAAGAAGAACGGAAAAATAAATCCCCAACAACGGGCAAAGCACAGAGCACACGTGCAATTGTGACGTTAATAATGACTCACCGAGTGGAGAGATGATGATTGTAGGCAACAAATCACCTATAAAGGGCTGGCTGGCTAACACACAATGAGCCAAATAAAAGCTGGCGTATACAAATCGTATTTGGCAAAAACAGAAGTAAAATCAACAGTTTCAGAATGAACAACCACTGCGGTGTGGAAAACTCCACATTCCTATGACGGTAGGCAGTCACTCCTCAAGACAACCACTGTTGGCTTCTCAACAAAGAATTACACGTTTTATTGACCCTGGAGGGATGATGATGATGATTGGCTTAGTCGATCCTTACGATTGGGATTTCAAATCGCCGCCTCCCAGTGTCAAACCAGGTGCTGCTCTAAACGCACCGCCACCCAGGAAGTTTGTTTAGAACCATTTACAGCCCCTTGTCAATCCACTGCTGAATGAAGACCTCCCTATCAGTCGTGGAGGTTGTCTGACCATACTCCATCAGCTGGGTCAGTGCGGGGCTGGCGAAGGTGGGTAGAACACTCATGGCCACCGGGTGTATACAGTATTCTCTCTCGTTATTCGCGAGGGATACGTTCCAGAAATGCTCGTGAATGCAAGTAAATACGTAAATAAGCTATTCAATACGTGAACATGATCTCACAACTTGATCTTTCGTCACTTTCTCTTTCATCACATTCTATCTCATCACTTTCTTTCTCTCTCTCGCTCTCTCGATGCAGTCGTGTAGAGTTCCAGATGCGATTCGCGGATAGCCAAAATCGAAGCTAGCGAGTTCGTGAATCACGAGGGAAATCTGGACCGAAAAGTACGAATCACTCACCGTGCTACTCCACTCTTTGTTTACGAACACCACCAAAGAATACTGCGCCTGAGACGTGCTGTGTCACACGAGGTGAAGGCGAGCAAGCGACCGCTCCAAGTGAGACCGAGTGTAAAGAACTCACCTGGAGAGTCCGTCGATCACCTCGTAGCGTCCCATGTGGCTCCTGCGGTCAATCTTCCCGTCCAGTTCATTGAACTTAGGCGGTCGCCCACCCCAGTCTTCCCTGCCCGATTAAAGTCGGAAAAAAATCATTAATGAAGAATACCGCACAATATTTAGGCTGGCAAGTCTTGTTCCATTAAGCTTTGGGCCGTCGAGCGTGCAGGTGGTGCAACTGCACTCGGGGCCACTGACCAGAGGGTCTCAGGTCCCCCGGGCTACGAAGAGGCAAAACATTGGGACAGAGAGTCACCCCATTTTTCAATTCTTGTACAACAGCCCATGCCAACCCTGCTATGCCGCTGCTTTTCACAGCACACAGAAGGTGACGTGGATACATTTCGCTGTCGTTAACAGGCGTCTGGATTCGATGTTGAGTTGGGGGTGATGAGCAGCCTACGTCAGGTTGCTGAGAGGGCCCACAGAGGAACGCCATTAGTCTGGATCCCCACCCCAATCTAAAAGCTAAGGTAGGGCAGTTTCTCTCTCTACTGCCTTCAAATGATCACGAGTAGCACAATCGAACAAAACGGAGCAAAAGCAATAAACTGCGCTGACGGTAGAAACAGTAGCATCAGCAGCAGCACGAACAATCGCAATACCAACAGAAGCAACGTCAAAATCAGCAGCAGCAGCGGCAGCAGTACAGTAGCAGCAGCGACAGGAAAGGCAACAGCAGAAGCAATAGCAGGACCAACAAAAGTAGTACCAGCAAGAGCATCAGCAGCACAACCAACAGTCGAAGTAACAAAGTCTCAGGAACAGAAGCAGCCGAAATCGAAGCAGTACGTAGCAGCAGCAGCAGCACGGGTTGGCATCGCTCACGTGTGCTGCGGGTCGGCCCACACGGGTCCCGCGAGCACGGCAGGCGCCGTGTACTCCTTGGGCGCGTACTCGGGGAAGGCCGCCCCCCAGGCCACGTGGTCGTCAGGCACGGGGAAGCGCTTCACCGTCGAGCCGGAGTAGAGCCCCCCACGGCACTTCACGTTGAGGGGGGCGCAGCCTCCGGCCGCCAAGGCGTCGCGGCCCGCGGCACTGCACGATCGCGGCGGCGGCGGCGGTCCCGCAGCCATCGCTCCGCGGGCGGTTGACGAGCTGCACCACTGGCCCGAGAGGAAGGATCCCACACTCGCGTCGACCCTGCACGTGAGAGGGGGAACACGAAGGCAACGCGATCCTCCTGTTAGCGACATGCGAGGCGTGCCGGGGGTGGACCGATCCAATGGTTGCTCAATGGTAATCGTGCCATTTGCCGTCTAGAAGTGAAATTTAAAGTGCTTCCCCGATTGAAGCTACGCTAGGGCCATCCTGGCCATCCCTCGTACCAGTCGGAAGGCAAAAACCGTGGCCTAACAACGGTTCATTTGTTGACCGCGCTAGTGACGAAAATATTCGTCAACGAATTGCATTTTAATTTTGGTCAACAAAGACTACAGGTGAATAAATATCATAAAGCATTTCAATGACTGCCCACCAAATGTCGAAGCATGACTTCCTATGACGAGACAAATTAAGACTCGTATGAATGAAGAAGCAGACTGAGACAATTCAGCAACGTTTTAAGAAACACTGAGAAAGACCAAAAAGAGTAATTGGCTATAAGCATATACAAAACTATTTGCCGAATCAGCGGATTGGCTGATCGAATTATCTGACGAGACGAAGAGAATGACTAGACTTAATTCACAAACTAAGTAAGACCTGTCAAAGTATTTAGTCGACAATGGTAAAACTTTAAATTTGTTGACTAAATTAACACTAGAAGAGGGGGCGGGAGGGGGGGGGGCAACTTGACTACGGACTTACAAGTTCTGCCCAATGGGTGGTCGCACCTTCTCTTCTGTTGCCCCACTGCCTGCAACTCCATTGCCCATGGTAATCTCCACTGCCGACTCCCTCTCAATTGTTTAGAAGAAGCAGACGCTCGCCTCTTTTGACTTTTCCTCTGCTTGTAAAGCGACTAATCAGCAATATTTTGCACCCAACTGCCGATTCACTGCTGGATGAATGCCTCCCCACGCCGTGTTCGTCGTGGGGTCCGCGTGTACGTGCGTACATTGAACTTCTTTCGCACCCTACGTAGCCAACAGTTGCTGATCGGAGGTGACCACACTCTACCCCGCTGTTCAGTTCGGGTTGAAGGACGTACGGGGGTATGGGCGAGGCATCTATAAATCCATTGAGACATCACTCACCACTGATGTTAGCCGTAGCTGGAAACTTGAACTCAGGTGACCACCGAGTTCAAAGATAATGTTCCTAAACACCTGGCCCAGCGCTACTCCCCATCGATGAACGATCGGCTGGTTTCCTCTTATACGTAACGTGTCCACCACACTCTCTGTTTAAGAGCCGTGTCCCCGCTCACACACGCGTGAGGGTTTCCTCCCACATGTAAACCTCCATTAATTATTCCGTTACACTTTCATATCTAGAGGATCACAGGGTTTGGGCGGGTAAGGGACAAAGTTATGATGGTGAAATGTTAACTACCTCGCCTGATATACAGGAGGTTGTGGATTCCATCCCGACCCTGACCCTTGTATATTTGGAGTTTGCGTGTATCTCTCGCTCCGTGGGTGCGTGGATTTTTCTCCGGATCCTCCGGTTTTTCCCTCCACATTTTGACTCAACACCACGCGTTTAAGAGTATTTTGCTGCTATAAATTCCCACACGACAGGCCACTTTGTTGAAGTTACCATTTGTGATAGCCAGGTCTCTCCTAAAAATATTTAAAATACTTTTTTTTTTAAAAACCACGCTTTAATGAAATGTACTGTCCGAGCTGCCCCTCCCCCTGCCCCCTTCCCCCATCGCCCCTCCCCTCCTTCCACATCCCCCGCCCCTGGGCGTGGCTCCCCGTGGCTTGCCGTGACGTCAGGGACCACGTGGTGATTTACAGCCAACGTCAGTTGAGCGTGGACAATTAGAGCCGTAAAAAAGATTGTTAAAATTTTTTATTTTTTATTTTCAATGATAGAATATAGTATTGTCATCAGTATGACATACCTATACTAGGTGTGCAGTCGATACGACATTGGGAAGACGGTTGAGATTGAGTTACAAGATTTGAGGATACTACAGACAGAGTGAGTTAAATAACAGCGTGTAAAATGTTTAAAAATATATATTTTTTTAAACTTTAATTATAGAATATAGTCCTGTCATCAGTATGACATAAATATACCAAGTTTGCAGTAGATGGCACATTGGGAAGTGGGTAAAAATTGAGTTACAAGATTTTTTTTGAGGATAAGAGAACAGACGGAGTGTGTTGAATAAAAGCGTCAAATTTTTTTTATCTACATCGCTCAATGGGGCCTTACCTGGTAAAATAAAAAAAACAAATTTGAGTTTAATTTGGCTGCTGCCATCCCCCTAGTCTGTGCTTTCCCTTCGCTATCTCTCTCCTCGAGTGACAGAACACACTGCGAGACGCGTTACAAGCTGGAAGTGTTTTCATTGCCACTGCAAGCACCAAACACATCTCCAAAGTACGGTGCGAACGAAGTTTTCAACATGTTCGTTGACCTCTCTTCGCTGAAATTACTGTTGCACTTTGTGGCGAGAATGCGGACCCATTCAGACGATGTTATTCATTCGAACTCTACTCCTGGTTTTTTTGTTTTGCCTTTCTCTCCTCGAAAGGGGAACTGAAAGTGTCAGTGCTCTTCTGAAATCTGAAGGGGTACAATCTCATGGTGAATGATGCACGGTCGTCGGAAAAGCCACGTTGTACACATCAGTGCAAGGCCGTAATAATAATAAGATAAATTGGGAGGGGAGCCACATCCCCCCCAATATAAAAAAATGCTCAAAATGACCCCCCCTCCCAAAATATCGCTAAAAATTGATTTCTGTTTATATGATTGTGGTTATGGGTGTACTTTATGAATCCCTAATCTCTGTGAATTACATACAATGAAACAAGAAAAGGTAAAAAAAAGATAAAACAGAGCAATGTAATACAATACACTATTAGACATTATTGTAAAAAATAAATAAAAAGTCCATCCCATGTGTTAGTGAATTTTTTAAATATTTTAGGCAGGAAATTCGCTTTAAAATTTAGATTTTTTTCTGGGGGGGGGCCTGGACCCCCTGGAAAATTTGATCCCCCCCCCCCAATGTTGACTCCATGGCTACGGCCTTGCATCAGTGGGACACAATTGACAAGAGTTGACTTTAATAAGAGACTGCGAAAATAAGGAGTGGAACTCAAACGCGATGAGTTTGCCAACAGCTCCTCTCCCTCCATCAGGTCCCGAGAGACGACAGCGAATACTGAAATCGATTATGAAGATTATAATCAGCCTCGGGTTCCCAGCTAAATACACTTAATCTGTATCAGAACCATTGTCTAACAGACTGTGGGGGCAAGTGCTGTTAGCGAGCACCTCTTAAGGCCGGCACGGCACACGAGGGGGTGGGTGGACAGCACCACGCACGACCGCCTTTGTCTCCCCACAATGGGAATATTTACACACAGCACCGAGTCGACCTAGGGGAGACCCAGGACCGGTTCAGATAATCGTCACAGGTGTTGGCCGTGATCGGGAATCGAACTCGGGTGGCCGGGGTTGGTAGCGCGCTGCGCTAACCGCTGCGCCACCGCTCCCCACACACACCACACCGTTACGAAGCCACGGTGACATCAACCACGGCGCGTCTGTGCCAGGCTAGGTGCACGTTCAATGTCGAAGGCTCGCTGCTGGCAAGTCAGGGGACAGACCCAGCAGGTGCCATGGGTTGACCGACTACGACGACTGACAGACGCGCCCGCCGGCTGTAACCCACACGACTGTGCCACCGCTCCCCCCACACCATCACCCAACACACACACACACAGCGACACACGAGAGCGGAGTGAGCGCCTCCACTACCTGCAGGCGGAGAGAGCGGAGAGCGCGTGGAGCTGCAGGAGAGGGCGCGCCGCCACCACCACGAGCAGCCGCTTCCGCATGGCGCCCACAGCGCCCCTCGCCCCGCCCCTCCCCCCTCGGACTCCTCCCCCCCACGGTCGCCCCCCCCCCCCCCTCGGTCGCCCCCCCCCTCACAGTCGCCCCCCCCCCCTCACAGTCGCCCCCCCTCACGGCCCCCCCCCCCTCGGCCCCCCCTCTGTATCCCCCCTCACCCCCTCCTCGGTCTCCCCCCCCCCCTCGGCCCCCCCCCTTCTGTCACCCCCCCCCCTTCTGTCACCCCCCCTCGGTATCCCCCTCCCCCCCCCCTCCTCGGTATCCCCCCTCACCCCCCCCTCGGTCTCCCCCCCCCTCGGCCCCCCCTCCTTCTGTCACCCCCCCTCGGTATCCCCCCCCCTCCTCGGTATCCCCCCTCACCCCCCCCTCGGTCTCCCCCCCTCCCCTCCTCGCCCCCCCCCCCACTCGGTTCCGCCCCCTTCGGTCTTCCCCCTCCCCTCGGTCTCCCCCAAGGGAGACACGCGGGCTTCCGGTCAAAGCCCCCGGGCTTCCTGTCGCCACGGGCAACGCCTCGCGCCACACCCACGACGCGACCTCCCATTGGTCAGCGGGAACTTCTCGCTGCCCCACCCCCACTCCCCCCACCCCCACTTGCCACCGCGGCGGTGAATCGACCAATCTTCGGCGCGGAGTGTTTCCGCCTCGCTGATTGGTTGGGGGATGTCAACAAGGGGGGGCTGCGGGGTGGGGTATTAATGGAACTACTTTTTTGCCGGTAACGTTAAGTTTAAAACACAGTAGTTAGTATTTACACTATGAGGGTAAAAACCTATTACTACAGTAGTTAGTAGTCGTAGTAGACTTTCGCGACCAATATTATCCAATTAAAGTTGGGGGATATTTTTGGACATCTGTTAAAAAGAGCTTCATAGCTCATCGGATTCCTCCTGCAGTCTAAATGAAGACTCTAATATGCACAGTTTGATATATTGTGCTTTGAAGAAGGGCCATTGCGCGAAACGTCGCCTATTATACACGTGTTGTTCTCTCCCCCTCCCCCCTTTAAACGCCGTGGTGTTATTGACAAAGTGCTGAGTTTGTTTTACTCAAACTTTATTTGTTATTCACTGTGTACTCGTCTCCACAACGACCCTCATGAGTCTTGTGCTTGTGCCACAACTTACATCGTTCCTGCCAAACCCGTCAATTTCCACCCCACTCACCACCCCACTCACCACCCCACTCACCACCCCACTCACCAACTCACTCACCACCACACTCACCACCCCACTCACCACCCCACTCACCACCCCACTCACCAACTCACCACCACACTCACCACCCCACTCTCCACCCCACTCACCACCTCACTCACCACCCCACTCACCACCTCACTCACCACCACACTCACCACCCCACTCACCACCCCACTCACCACCACACTCACCACCACGCTCACCACCTCGCTCACCACCACGCTCACCACCCCACTCACCAATCCACTCACCACCTCACTCACCACCCCACTCACCACCCCACTCACCACCCCACTCTCCACCACACTCACCACCCCACTCACCACCCCACTCACCAACTCACTCACCACCACACTCACCACCCCACTCACCACCTCACCACCCCACTCACCACCCCACTCACCAACTCACTCACCACCACACTCACCACCCCACTCTCCACCCCACTCACCAGTCCACTCACCACCACACTCACCACCTCACTCACCACCCCACTCACCACCCCACTCACCACCCCACTCACCACCACACTCACCACCACACTCACCACCTCACTCACCACCACGCTCACCACCCCACTCACCAGTCCACTCACCACCTCACTCACCACCCCACTCACCACCCCACTCACCACCCCACTCTCCACCACACTCACCACCACACTCACCACCCCACTCACCACCCCACTCACCACCCCACTCACCAACTCACTCACCACCACACTCACCACCCCACTCTCCACCCCACTCACCACCACACTCACCACCCCACTCACCACCCCACTCACCACCACACTCACCACCCCACTCACCACCACACTCACCACCACACTCTCCACCCCACTCACCACCACACTCACCACCCCACTCTCCGACTTTATAATGTAGATTGTAGCCTGGTTATTAAGTTGAGTGAGTGTACTGGCAGTCTATAATGTAGATTGTAGCCTGGTTATTAAGTTTGGTGAGTGTACTGGCAGTCTATAATGTAGACTGTAACCTGGTTATTAAGCTGGGTGAGTGTACTGGCAGTCTATAATGTAGACTGTAGCCTGGTTATTAAGTTTGGTGAGTGTACTGGCAGTCTATAATGTAGACTGTAGCCTGGTTATTAAGCTGGGTGAGTGTACTGGCAGTCTATAATGTAGACTGTAGCAATGGTTATTAATCTGGGTGAGTGTACTGGCAGTATATAATGTAGACTGTAGCCTGTTTTTTTAAGCTGGATGAGTCTACTGGCAGTCTATAATGTAGACTGTAACCTGGTTCTAACCTGAATAAGATCAAATAAAAACAAAAACCACGACGTTTCGATCGCAACACAAGCGGTCGTCATCCGGAAAAAGGGTGTTTAGCCTCTTGGCGTCGGTGGCCGCATCAAAGGCCACCACCAGATAAAGACCACTGCCCGAACCGATGAAGACATTCGACTTTAATTTTGCCCGTCAACACCACCACTCACTCGCTGACGAGCCTGGTGAAGTATGGTCAGACAGCCCCAGTGAGTGGCACGGTGTTGGCAGGCTTTCACCCACCGGCGGATTCACAAAATTCACTGCAACATGCAATTAAAGTACAGTAATGTGCCGTGTAAAAGTGGCCCTTAGCTTGAAAAATAAGAATAAGTTATATCCTTTCCGGCAATAAAAACATGTGTTAAGACGTTAAAACGCCAAATAGAAATCTTTTCACAAGGGACAATGTGTGTTTGAACATCTTAGCACCAGTTTTATTGCCAGAAAGGGTAAAACCTGTTCTTGGTTTTTTTTTCGTAATTTGACACTGGCAGAAACAAAGGTCCCATGTTGACTCTAATGCAATGTCGTTGTGTCTGTTCGGAGAGCATTCAGCAGGGGGCGGTGTAAGCACATTTAACTTAAATACACATTACATTGAAACTCACCTCGCTATGAGCCTGGCGTGGGAAAAGCCTTCACATCATCACAACACACATAATACCAATTAACAATCAGTCCACTGAAATAGCGCTTTTCATCAGGGATCTCAAAGCCCTGTACATTCAGAATTATAATATTTATTTAGCCTACAGCATGAATCATAATATGTATTTATACCGGAGGAATCCGATGAGCTATTAAGCTCTTTTTCAAGAATATTACAACAACAGAGAGGACAAAAAAACATGATAGCAGTGAAAAGTACAAGCAAGATAAACAAATTACACGAACAAATACAACCAAACCATCCCCATCCTCGCAGGCAAAGCCCACTGGGGTATTCACTTATTTTTCAAAAGCGACCTGGCCACCAATGATAGCTCAACATAGTGGCCCATCATTTGGATATTAAAAGCAGAAAAATAATCTAAATAGTCTAAACGCGTGATTCTAAATGTGGAAGGAAAAACCGGAAGATCCGGAGAAAAAAATAACACGGGGAGAGAGAGAGACACGCAAACTCCAAATATACAGCAGCAGGTGTCAGGGTCGGGATCGAACCCCCGACCTCCTGCACACCAGGCGAGGTAGTTAACATCTCCTAGCCACCGTGATGATGATGAGAGAGAGAGAGACACGCAAATTCCAAATATAGAGCAGCAGGTGTCAGGTTCGGGATCGAACCCTCGACCTCCTGCACACCAGGCGAGGTAGCCAACATCTAACCATCCGATGAACTAACACATTTCTATGGAGGGAGCTGGTAGGAACGTTGGGTTGCTCGGTCAATGACCTGCAGGGTCAACGGCGGCGTGGTGTATTCCGCAAATATGCCCGACTGTGAGGGCGGGCACAAGCCGGCGTGAGTAGGTTAAACGTTGAGTTTTATAAGGGCACCACGGGGTGACCAGCCCCTCCCCACCCAGCCCCACCCTTCCCACCCCTCCCACCCCCCACCCAGCCCCTCCCCACCCTCCCCACCCAGCCCCTCCCTTCACGACGGACGGACGGACACAATAATCCGCTGTGGGCTGGTGTAACCAGGAGGTTCCTACCAGTATAACGCTTCGCATGAGAGAGAGAGAGAATAATTTCGCAAAGGCTCTTAACTGGTACCAACCTACTGTGTAGTGGTACCCCGCCCTCGGTAAACAAGCATGGAGCCATTGCCAAAGATTAACTCCCAGTAAACATGCTATCGTTGAGTCAATTTCGGAATGTGGATACACGCGTTGGATCAACGTGGGCCAAAAGTGTTCACCGTTTGCTGGGCTGCTGCTGATAGCGGATGGCCCCCAGAACATATTATGAAGGGATTCAATTAAGCAGATTCTGGGGAGAGGGGGCGTTCCTGCATGGTACCTATTTGGTTTATAGTTGATTGGCAAGTTCTGAATTCGTATGGCTGGGTGATGAGTAATGTTGGACGTTGATGTGGAGGAGGTTGTGTGGTGAGCCAGGCGAGAGGAGCGACTGCCCGCCAATGAGCGATGGGGGAATTTCAGAATCGGAATCTTTATTGAGACTGCAGGAGAAATCTGATGAGCTATGAAGCTATTTTTTCTCTCTCACAGATGGCCAAACAACACAAACACCGATAGGAGTGCAAAGTATAGGAAAGTTAACTTACAAAAAATATAATAAGTAGAAATTTCATAAATTCTAGATTTGAAGCTTTCGTGACTGCAAGGATCCATACTCTTAGGTTTTTTAGGTAAAGTCACGTCGGTAAAAAATAATAAAATAAAATAAAAAATCACGATTTCTTATTTTTTATTATTACTTTTATTAATTACAATTGTATTATTAATTTCGTAAAGCCACCGGCAATCGATGGTCTCAATGGTGGAGCGGTTACGAACACGCCATGCCACACACCCTGGCAGTATCGATCAATCCATGCAGCATGGATTGATTAAAGGGCCTTAACATTCAACAATGACATCATCGATACAATCCATTACAGCATCGACTACTGCCGCCTTGGATTGGTTAAAGGACCTGAACATTGAACATCATCGATACAAACTGTTGTTGGCATGCCATACGAAAGAATAAGAAGAAGAGTTGCATGAGTACACAAATTCCTGCCCTGTTTTCAACAAGGGCAAAGCCTCAGTCGCAATGCGAGGGCTGCTTTTCATCGCCCACCGCTATAACACGTGGCCGCATTCTCGTCCAGTGCGGTGTTCAGATGCGGTTTAATGCGGACCGCGTCTGCCTTGGTAGTCTGGGCAGTCGAAGGCACTGTCTGTGGGCCAAATACCCTTCGTCACGTCCTATGGTGACGTTTCGGGCAATACCCCCACGTGTGCTATGAAGAAGGGACATTTCCCGAAACGTCGCCTATGATATATTTTTGTCTTTTAAGCCAGTGTTATTGGATTGTACACAATACAGTAATTCCGGACTGATATGGTGGTACGGTGGTTTAGCGCATTGTACTCTGAATCTAGCGGCCTGAATTATATTCCTGTTCACGAATAATATCGGTGGCGAGTGATATCTGCACCAGTTCCGTCTGGCCCCAGATTAATCACCAGCATGGTAAATAATCCTCGACCCACTCCGTGACCAAGATACTACGGCTTGGGGCAGAACCGGCCCTAGACCTTTGGGGGCCCTAAGCAAAGTTTGGTTGGAGGCCCCTTTGATGTATGATTTTTTTCACCCACTAGCTAGCAGTGACTCTAGGGGGCCCTCTGCTGGCCACGGGGCCCTTTGCAATTGCAAGGGTCGCTTAGTGGCTGGGCCGGCTCTGGCTTGGGGGGAAACCACCATTCAGCAGTGGGTTGAAAATGTACGGACTTTTAAAGCATATACAGCAGGAGGATCACGTTTCAAGTACAGTCATTACCAGTTCTGATGCGGCCAATTTGTCTCCAACAGGGAGAATGATAATTGCTACGACGCGCCACTGTCCAGAAGTTGTACTCGTCTGCATAGTGTTCTCTTTCGGGGCATCGCTGGCGATGAAGCGACTGGATAACTTTGTGTTTGTTGCCTTGTTTATCGACTCCCAATTGTTTTCACGCAGGAGCCGGGATCACAGCACCGAGCGGCGTGCACCGCGAAGCCGCGCGCGTTTGTGGCCGACCGGTGATGTTCCTGGATCCAGTTGTTGCTAAGCCCCACCGGTCCGTCCAGTTTTCACGGTGGGAGGTCAAACAAGCGGCTGCGGGGGAGGTCACAGTTCAACACAAGAGGCGGGGAGCATGTGCAGGGTGGGGTACCGTGGGGTGGGCCCACCAGCACCACCAGCACGACCCCTGCCACCCCTGCAATGCTATGCATGTTTTTGTTTTCGGCCACAACAGTGTCCTAGCTACGGAGTGCGCAGGCGGTGCAACTGCGCCCAGGGCCTGTGGACCAGAAGGGGCCCACACGCCACGCTATGAGGTGGGGGGGGGGGGGCTTTTAATGCCGTACACTAGGGCCCGATGCCATCCAACCACTGGTGTAGATGAACATTTAAAAAAGGGTCCTTACACAAAACATCATAAATGGGTGCTATGAAGAAGGGCCCTTGCCCGAAACGTCGGCTATAATTTGTTTTATCTACGGCAGTGTTGTTGACGAACGTGTTGATTTGTTGTTGTTGTGGGAACGGTAACTGTGCCAGAGATTTGATTTCTTTCCACCGCATCTGTGGGGAAAGTGGCACCAATTCCATTGCTGTAGGACATTGTGGGCGCTATCATATATAGAGTGTTTAAGCAGAACTCCCTTTGTCTTTACATAAAAACAATATTGTTTTTAAATTCATCAGCCTATTGCCTTTCAAAACCCAACAATATCAAGCAGCATATTTATTTAAACAGAGCAGACTCAGGACGAGCATTGATTGAGCCCGCCGGGCCAAATAAGCACTCAAGCTTTTAAGGGTTGCCAATATGTTTACATCCATTCAAAACATCTACTATATATAATACTCTTTTGTTTAAAACTAATTTCCGGTCTCTACCTCTCTCTTTCTCTCCCTCTCTCCAATGTCTCACCCACCCTGCTCCCCATGCCACACGGAGAGGTGGAGAATGGAGGCAGAGTGACCGTGCGGTTTTGACCGGAGCAGTTTGCAAAATTGGTATTTGTTCAGTAATTGGTTTTAAACAGCGGTCTGGTGGTATTATTGTGTTAATTATAATAATAGTTCACTGCACAGGTTTTCTTTTGTTTGTCATCGTCCTAAGCTAACTAAGAAATATGTCCAGGTATTGTGTACAGTGGACACGGTCGTAACCCCTATGTAGGATAACATAAAACAAGACAGAGATCCCCCGTATAGCCTTAACTGACTGTTGGGACAAGTGCTGTTAGCGAGCACCCATGAGGGCCGGCACGGCACACGAGGAGGTGGGTGGCCAGCACCACGCCCGGCCGCCTTTGTCTCCCCGACTGGCGATGTTTACTATACACTGCACCGGGTTCTCATTTGAGGCTGAGTCGACCTAGGGGAGGCCCAGTAACACACACACACACCCGCATGTCCGCATACAACACCTGCACGCACTGCAGATAACACTGGCATGTGCCCAGACCCGCTTAACACCCACGCTGGCGTGCACTGGCAAACCACTCACGATCCACTCTACCCGGACCTTTGTCCAAATCCACTGCTGCACGAATGCCTGCCCACGCAGTGGCGTTCGAGGGGGGCTGTTTGACCATACTTCACCGCGAGGGTTAGTGGCGTGGGGCAGGAGGGGGTGGGGGGCAGTTTCCCCAACACCGGATGAGTCATATCACTCGTCACTTTTGTTTGGCGTGGAGTTGAACTCAGGTGCCCTGTGTGTTCACAACGCAATGCGCCACAAAGACAGCCCCCTCCCCCCCTCCGTATAGCCTTGACGGACTGTTGGGTGGGCAAGTGCTGTCAGCGATCACCCCCCCCCCCCCCCCCCCGAGTGGCGATGTTTACACACCGCACCAGGCACTCATTTGAGGCTGAGTCGACCTAGAGGAGGCCTAGGAACCTGTTCAGATAATCGTCGCCGGTGTTGGCCCGCGAGCGGGAAACGAACTCGGGTCGCCGGGTTCGTAGCGCAGCGCTAACCGCTGCACCACCGCTCCCCAACCCGTTTCCACTACACTCATCACGGGGCTTTGAGGGTCTGGGGTTGTTGTCAGCATTCTCTGGAGCAGGGTACCGGTCCGTGGCCTGTTAGGAACAAGGCCACACCGCAGCAGGAGGTGAGTGGTGAGTCCGCACGTGGCCCACCCCCATGATTTTATTTAGCACTTCCGGTTTTGGTAAGTCCACAAGCTGCTAACCCTGGCCAGAATTAGTAAAAAAACAAACGTCGCTGGAGAGCTTCTTTGAAAAGAAGGAAAGACCCAATGATGAACTGCCCCGCCCCCCGACCCGTGAAAAAATTGGCTTCCACGAAACCGATCCCTGGTGTCAAAAAGTTTGAGGACCGCTGCTCTAGAGAACCATACAACACATTCCTGCGGAGGGAGCTGGTAGGAACGTTGGGTCAATGGCCAGGGTCAACAGCGGCGTGGTGTATTCCGCAAATATGTCCGACTGTGAGGGCGGGCACAAGCCGGCGTGAGTAGGTTAAACGTTGAGTTTTATAAGGGCACCACGGGGTGACCAGCCCCTCCCCACCCAACCCCACCCTTCCCATCCCCCACCCAG
This sequence comes from Lethenteron reissneri, assembly GCF_015708825.2. Lineage (NCBI taxonomy): Eukaryota > Metazoa > Chordata > Hyperoartia > Petromyzontiformes > Petromyzontidae > Lethenteron > Lethenteron reissneri. The sequence goes on along the minus strand of NC_083806.1, from coordinate 11,272,921 downwards.
CCCCACCCTCCCCACCCAGCCCCTCCCCACTCTCCCCACCCAGCCCCTCCCCACCCTTCCCACCCAGCCCCTCCCCACCCAGCCCCACCCTCCCCACCCAGCCACTCCCCACCCAGCCCCTCTCCACCCTCCCCTCCCCACCCAGCCTCACCCTCTCCACCCAGCCTCACCCTCCCCACCCAGCCCCTCCCTGCACGACGGACGGACACAATAATCCCCTGTGGGCTGGTGTAACCAGGAGGTTCCTACCAGTAAAACGATCTATCTGCACGGATGTAAGTGGCTTTGTCCCCACAGCACCTTGTGTGGTCAACCCAACTGCTGGGCGTATTTGTTGAGGGTACGTGGCAGGGGTCGGTAAACCGCGTCGCCCCACAAGCCACCGATCAACAAATTGTGGAGCTGCCCAGCTTGTTTACACTGCGGTATGCGGTTAGCCGAGGGATTTCAGATCGCTCGCTGCGTGCAAAGCCGAAGTGGACTTGAGTGGGATCAGTTGTTGAATTTTTGTGTGTGCATGTGGCTAGGAGATGTTAACTACCTCGCCTGGTATACACGGAGGGCATAGGTTCGATCCCGACCCTGACGCCTGCTGCTGTATATTTGGAGTTTGCGTGGCTCTCTCATCATCATCATCACGGTGGCTAGGAGATGTTAACTACCTCGCCTGGTATACACGGAGGGCATAGGTTCGATCCCGAACCTGACGCCTGCTGCTGTATATTTGGAGTTTGCTTGTCTCTCTCATCATCATCATCACGGTGGCTATGAGATGTTAACTACCTCGTTTGAGCCTGGATAGTGCTTGGATGGGTGACCACCATGCACGCGGCAGGCTGTACTATACAACTGCGGGACTGTGCGATTGACATCACAGGGGGAACAGTGCGGCAAACCTATATAATTGTTGCTCTGTAGTATGCTCCCCCGCCTTCACCAACCAGCACTGACCAGCGTGGTGAAGTATGGCCAAACAACGTCGATGATTTACCCAGACGTGGGTAGATCACAGGAGTGGAAGTGTGCGGGCGAATAGTGCACGTGGGCATGTACACTATTTACTATTCAAGACAATTTATTTTATTTTAACAGGCAAGGCCCACTGAGCTATGTAGATTTTTTTTCCAGAAGCGACCTGGCTATCACAAATGATAGCTCAACGAAGTGGCTTATCACGTGGAAATAATTAGCAGCCAAATAATATAAACGCATATTTCAAAATGTGGATGGGCAAAACCAGAGGACCCGGAGAAAAATCCACGCGACCACGGGGAGAGAGAGAGACACGCAAACTCCAAATATACAGCAGCAGGCGTCAGGGTCGGGATGGAACCCACGACCTCCCGCATACCCGGCGAGGTAGTCAACATCTCCTAGCCACCACGATTTGGCTAGAGACAAGATAGTTTAACGGATATGTGTTGAGCAATACGATTGAGCTTTACAATGCTGTTTTACACACAGCTTCTGCTAATGCACACTGACTCACGCTGCAGGAATAATCTGTCCATCTTTGCTTTGATCGATTCACGTAATCTCTGCTCTACCTCCCCTGATGCAATATATATATATTAAAATGCATCGTGTTAAACTGCGCCTAAGCGTCAATCATTAACTTGCTACAGTTGACGATATTAGAAAGAAACATTGGCCATACCCTTTGTACCTTTGTTGAGTTTTTGTATCGGTCAAGAATATGATCGCTATACTTTACGGAGGGATTATCCTGACAAGGATCGAACTGGTGTGGAGTTGTCTCATTGTCCTGTTGCTGCTGTCTGTCCCTTAGTGTCTCGTATGCTTGAACTTCTTTCGCACCGTACGGAGCCAACCGGGCTTATGGGAGGTGCGCCCGAGCCGAAGGACAACAAACCAAACACAAAAAGCAGTTCTCGAGGAATGAGTTATCAATGTAGTATAGCGGTGTAGTGGCAGTAGTGTAGTGTATAGTGTGGTGTATAGTAGTGGAGTGTATAGTAGTGTAGTGTTTCGTAGTGTATTGTCTAGTGTAGTGTATAGTAGTGTAGTAGATAGTAGTGTATAATATCGTGTACTAGCTTTACTACCCGGCTTCGCCCGGGACTTGGATTCACCACGCCCGGCCGCCTTTGTCTCCCCAGTGGCGATATGTATACATCGCACCAGGTACCCATTTGAGGCTGAGTAGACCTAGGGGAGGCCTAGGACCGGCTCAGATAATCGCCACCGGTGTTGGCCGTGAGCAGGGAATCGAACTCGGGTGGTCGGGTTCGTAATGCAGCATAGCGCTAACCACTGCACCACCGCTCCCCAAGACACAACACAAACAACACACAAACACAACAACAACGACCATTCGCCACTAAGTGGCGGAGACGTCACCACGATGCTTGTGCCAGGCTAGGTGCACCTTGAGGCCACGTGAAGTGTCGAACGCCCGCTGGCAGGAGGTCACGGGGCAGACCCAGGTGCCACGGGTCGACTGACTGAGACGACTGGCTGATACACCACCTGTGCCCCCTACTGTACCAACTTGCTGTGCTTTATCCACCCGGCGCTCCGCTCGTTGTTGTGAGCGTCGCTCCTCCGCCCTCCGTTGTTGTTGGAGGGCGACTGCCTCCAACTGCCCAATAGCGTCCTTCACGAGCCTCCTCCACAGAGGCCGATCTTGACACCGCTGGTACCAGTCATCGGCAAGTCACTCAGCTCCACGTCCTCCTGTACCACATCACTCCATCTCTTCTCTAGCCCGTGCCGCGCCCGTCTAGCCCCCTCGATACGGCCAAACAAAAGCTGTTTAGGCATGCGGTGACTGGGCATGCGGGCTACATGACCCTGCCAACGCAGCCTTGCCTGCCGGAGGAGCTCACCGATGGGACTTTGCCCAGATCTTTCAAGGATTTGTGAGCTCCTCACACAATCCAGCCTGGTTAAACCCAGGATGGATCGAAGGCAGGCCAGGCTAAATGTTTCCAACTGGCGAAGATGCTCCATTAGGGGGGTCCACGTTTCGCAAGCGTAGAGAAGGGAGGGAATGACCGTGGCCGAGAAGACCTGAAGCTTCGTGTGGAGCGACAGACAAGGTAGCTTCCACACAGCGTTACGCAACCGATGAAAAGATAATGCCGCTCGACTGATTCGGAGTGAGACCTCTGCTGTTAAACCGGTTCCAGTCATGAGCACACTGCCCAGGTATGGGAAACTCTCCACTCTCTCCACAACTTCCCCATCACCGATTGTGAGTTGTGGGGGTGGAGTGCCCGATGGTACAAAATACCCATTCAGGTGCTTCGTTTTGGTGGGGCTGATGGTAAGGCCCCACCTCTTAGTGGCACGCTCCAGCTTCAGCAGCAGCGCCTCCAACTCCTCCTCTGAGTGAGCCACAATTACCAGGTCATCGGCATACATAACATGGTTGAGCAATAGGGAGCCATCCCTTGACCGCACCCGGGCATCGATCAGCCACACACGTACACGTGCACAGACGCGACACGTCACTGCCACCCCACCCCCAGACTCAATCATCACCATGCAGACTCGGGTCTCCGGTGTTAAATAACGATGATAATCATATCCTTAGGTTTTTTCGGTAAAGTCACGTAGGTAAAAACATTAAAAAGTAAAATAAAATAAAAATCACGACGTTTCGGAGGCAACACAAGCTTCCGTCTTCAGGTGGAACCGTCACAGCCACGACAGCTGTATCAAGTAAATGAGAGATTTCAGGAGCTACCACTGCGTTTATATAATGGTTGGAGAAGGTGGTGGGGCATGGGCCGCATCTTTATTATTAATAAGCTGTCGTGGCTGTGACGGTACCACCTGAAGACGGAAGCTTGTGTTGCCTCCGAAACGTCGTGATTTTTATTTTATTTTACTTTTTAATGTTTTTACCTACGTGACTTTACCGAAAAAACCTAAGGATATGAATCATTGCAGTCACGAAAGCTTCAAATCTAGACGATAATCATTATTCTTTACATCCCTTAGTCAGCCGCTGCTAGACGAAGACCTCCGCATGCCATCGCAGGCACGGGGTGGGGGAGGGGGGGTTTGACCTCTCTCCCGTGGGTCAGTGCAGTTGGTGAAGGGGGTGTGGGGAAAGGGGTTTTGCCTGCCGGGACTTGTTTTTAATATTACCTGGCAGTCCTCGGGTTACGAACCGAATTCGTTCCCGAGACCCGTTCGTAAGTCGAACGGTTCGTAGGTCGGAACACAACCACTGTATTTAAATGGCCATACGATCAGTGCCGTGAAATGTTCAGCGGTTCAGTTTGTAAGTGCGAGTTCGCGTTTTAAGTCGATATTTTTGTTGTCCGGAAGCTGGTTCGTAAGTCGGGCGTTCGTAGGTCGATGACTGCCTGTAATTCGCCACTGATGGTAGCCGTGGCTGGGTATTGCACTCAGGTGGCCCGCGGTCATATGAAACAACCAATTTGCGTTTAATTCATTCGTACGTAGTGCGGCTCATTAATTTAATTTAATTCTAGATTTGAAGCTTTCGTGACTGCAAGGATTCATATTCTTAGGTTCTTTCGGCAACACGGAAGCTTGTGTTGCTTCCGAAACGTCGTGATTTTTATTTTATTTTACTTTTATTAATTTTAATTTTTTACCTACGTGACTTTACCGAAAGAACCTAAGAATATAATTAAATTTAGTTTATCATTTGTATTGGCTGACCTTGCCTCAAACCTTGCCACAGAATCCCGCGAGACACCTCCGACTTCAACACACCCTAGCTCAACTCTCTCTCCTCTACAGCCTCCACAAGTCCCCACATCTCAAAACGTCGGAAGATCCTGCAATGGACTCTCCTACCTCTCCCCTCTCATCTCACTCTACTCCCCTCCACGCACTCTCTAACCTCTCCCCTCTCATCTCACTCCCCTCCACGTACTCTCCTACCTCTCCCTATCATCTCACTCCACTCCTCTTCCACGCGCTCTCCTGCCTCTCCCCTCTCATCCCACTCCACTCACCTCCACGCACTCTCCTACCTCTCCCCTCTCATCTCACTCCACTCCCCTCCACGCACTCTCCTACCTCTCCCCTCTCATCTCACTCCACTCCCCTCTCATCTCACTCCACTCCCCTCCACGCACTCTCCTGCCTCTCCCCTCTCATCTCACTCTACTCCCCTTCACGCGCTCTCCTATCTCTCCCTCTCATCCCAGTCTACTCCCCCTCCACGCACTCTCCTACCTCTCCCCTCTCATCTCACTCTACTCCCCTCCACGCACTCTCCTGCCTCTCCCATCTCATCTCACTCCACTCCCCCTCCACGCACTCTCCTGCCTCTCCCCTCTCATCTCACTCCACTCCCTCCACGCACTCTCCTACTACCACTCCTCTCCACACACTCTCCTACCTCTCCCCTTTCATCTCACTCTACTCCCCTCCACGCACTCTCCTACCTCTCCCCTCTCATCTCACTCCACTCCCCTCCACGCACTCTCCTGCCTCTCCCCTCTCATCTCACTCCACTCCCCTCCACGCACTCTCCTACCTCTCCCAAAACATCCCACTCCACTCCTCTACGCACTCTCCTACCTCCACGCACTCTCTTACCTCTCCTCTATCATCCCACTCTAACCTTCCTCCACACACTCTCCTGCCTCTCCCCTCTCATCCCACTCCACTCCTCTATGCACTCTCCTACCTCCACGCTCTCTCCTGCCCCTCCACCCCGGGCTTGCCACTGACGTGTGCGTGTGTGTGTGTGCGCGTGTGTGTGTGCACGTGTGTGTGTGTGCGTGTGTGTGTGTGCACGTGCGTGTGTGTGGGCGACGCGAGGGATCCGCGCGACCGCCTCTCACCGCACCACCTTCAACCCGCACCTCCACGGCTCCTCTCTCGGACACGCCCCACCCCGGGGACCTTCCTGCCTCTGCCTCGCCGCCCGAGGGATTTCCTCTCGCCTCGCCGAGGTCCCTCGGTCCGACTCCGCCGTGTCCACGACGCCGAGCGGTTCGCGGAGATGTCCCGCGGCGTGTGGAGTGGGCGCGTGTTGCTGCTGCCGCCGCTGCTGCTACCGCTGTGCGCGTTCATTCTGCTCCAGGTGAGTGGCTGGGTGGGTCACGGTGCTTTACCCCACGTCCGCCCGCGTGCTGCGTCTTGCAGAGTGTCTCCCTGCCCCCTGTCCCCCTTGTCCCCAGCGTCTCGTGTCTACAATATTCATAGCCCGTGTCTGCAATGTCCCTGTCACGTGTCTACAATGTCCCTGTCACGTGTCTACAATTGTCCCTGTCACGTGTCTATAATTGTCCCTGTCACGTGTCTACATTGTCCCTGTCACGTGTCTGCAATGTCCCTGTCACGTGTTTATAATTGTCCCTGTCACATGTCTACAATGTCACGTGTCTACAATGTCACTGTCACGTGTCTATAATTGTCCCTGTCACGTGTCTACAATGTCCCTACCACGTGTCTACAATGTCCCTGTCACGTGTCTACAATGTCCCCGTCACGTGTCTACAATGTCCCTGTCACGTGTCTACATTGTCTCTGTCACGTGTCTATAATTGTCCCTGTCTCGTGTCTAATGTCCTTGTCACGTGTCTACATTGTCCCTGTCACGTGTCTACAATGTCCCTGTCACGTGTCTACATTGTCCCTGTCACGTGTCTAATGTCCCTGTCACGTCTCTAATGTCCCTGTCACGTGTCCACATTGTCCCTGTCACGTGTCCACATTGTCCCTGTCACGTGTCTACATTGTCCCTGTCACGTGTCTAATGTCCCTGTCACGTGTCTACAATGTCCCTGTCACGTGTCTATAATTGTCCCTGTCACGTGTCTACATTGTCCCTGTTACGTGTCTACAATGTCCCTGTCACGTGTCTACAATGTCCCTGTCACGTGTCTACAATGTCCCTGTCACGTGTCTGCATTGTCCCTGTCACGTGTCTACATGTCTCCGTCACGTGTCTACAATGTCCCTGGCACGTGTCTATAATGTCCCTGTCACGTGTCTACAATGTCCCTGTCACGTGTCTGCATTGTCCCTGTCACGTGTCTACATTGTCCCTGTCACGTGTCTACATTGTCCCTGTCACGTGTCTACAATGTCACGTGTCTACAATGTCCCTGTCACGTGTCTACAATGTCCCTGTCACGTGTCTAATGTCCCCTGTCACGTGTCTACAATGTCCCTGTCACGTGTCTACAATGTCCCCGTCACGTGTCTACATTGCCCCTGTCACGTGTCTAATGTCCCCTGTCACGTGTCTACAATGTCTCTGTCACGTGTCTACATTGTCCCTGTCACGTGTCTACAATGTCACGTGTCTACAATGTCCCCGTCACGTGTCTACATTGCCCCTGTCACGTGTCTAATGTCCCCTGTCACGTGTCTACAATGTCCCCGTCACGTGTCTACATTGCCCCTGTCACGTGTCTAATGTCCCCTGTCACGTGTCTACAATGTCCCCGTCACGTGTCTACATTGCCCCTGTCACGTGTCTAATGTTCCCTGTCACGTGTCTACAATGTCCCCGTCACGTGTCTACATTGCCCCTGTCACGTGTCTAATGTCCCCTGTCACGTGTCTACAATGTCCCTGTCACGTGTCTACAATGTCCCTGTCACGTGTCTACAATGTCCCTGTCAAGTGTCTACAATGTCCCTGTCACGTGTCTAATGTCCCCGTCACGTGTCTACATTGTCCCTGTCACGTGTCTAATGTCCCCTGTCACGTGTCTACATTGTCCCTGTCACGTGTCTACAATGCCACGTGTCTACAATGTCCCTGTCACGTGTCTAATGTCCCCTCACGTGTCTACATTGTCCCTGTCACGTGTCTACATTGTCCCTGGAGGTAGGAGCAGGTTCCTCAACCTCAGAGGGATGGTTCCCGAGTGGGTGAGCACCACGTGCTACGTAGGCTGCGAGTCTCACGTCTTGCACAACAGAGGACATTGCAGTAAAACAAAGTGTGGTGATCCCCCGCTATATATGCACAGTACATGCAATGTCCCCCCCCCCCCGCCTTCATAACTTCGTGACTGACCAAAATGGTGAAGTATGGTCGAAGAACAACGAGCCGTATGGTGCGGGGAGGCCCTCATAGAAATGTTGTTAATGGTTACCGTGCCACACTAATGGCGCTAATGGTTCACTAGTTGTGTGTGTGTGAGTATGTGTTGGTGTGTTGTGGTTGTGTGTGTGTGTGTGTGAGCATGGGTGTGTTGTGGTTGTCTGTGTGTGAGTATGTGTTGATGTGTTGTGGTTGTCTGTGTGTGAGTACGTGTGTGTTGTGGTTGTTTGTGTGTGTGAGTGTGGGTGTGTTGTGGTTGTCTGTGTGTGAGTATGTGTTGATGTGTTGTGGTTGTCTGTGTGTGAGTATGTGTTGGTGTGTTGTGGATGTCTGTGTGTGTGAGTGTGTGTTGGTGTGTTGTGGTTGTCTGTGCGTGTGTGTTGGTGTGTTGTGGTTGTCTGTGTGTGAGTGTGTGTTGGTCTGTTGTGGTTGTCTGTGTGTGAGTGTGTGTTGGTCTGTTGTGGTTGTCTGTGTGTGAGTGTGGGTGTGTTGTGGTTGTGTGTGTGTGAGTATGTGTTGGTGTGTTGTGGTTGTGTGTGTGTATGTGTTGGTGTGTTGTGGTTGTGTGTGTGTATGTGTTGGTGTGTTGTGGTTGTCTGTGTGAGTATGTGTTGGTGTGTTGTGGTTGTGTGTGTGTATGTGTTGGTGTGTTGTGGTTGTGTGTGAGTATGTGTTGATGTGTTGTGGTTGTGTGTGTGTATGTGTTGGTGTGTTGTGGTTGTGTGTGAGTATGTGTTGGTGTATTGTGGTTGTGTGTGTGTATGTGTTGGTGTGTTGTGGTTGTGTGTGTGTATGTGTTGGTGTGTTGTGGTTGTGTGTGAGTATGTGTTGGTGTGTTGTGGCTGTCTGTGTGAGTATGTGTTGGTGTGTTGTGGTTGTGTGTGTGTATGTGTTGGTGTGTTGTGGCTGTCTGTGTGAGTATGTGTTGGTGTGTTGTGGCTGTCTGTGTGAGTATGTGTTGGTGTGTTGTGGTTGTGTGTGTGTATGTGTTGGTGTGTTGTGGTTGTCTGTGTGAGTATGTGTTGGTGTGTTGTGGTTGTGTGTGTGTGTGAGTGTGTGTTGGTGTGTTGTGGATGTCTGTGTGTGTGTGTTGGTGTGTTGTGGTTGTCTGTGCGTGAGTATGTGTTGGTGTATTGTGGCTGTCTGTGTGTGAGTATGTGTTGGTGTGTTGTGGTTGTCTGTGCGTGAGTGTGTGTTGGTGTGTTGTGGTTGTGTGTGTGTGAGTATGTGTTGATGTGTTGTGGTTGTCTGTGTGAGTATGTTTTGGTGTGTTGTGGTTGTCTGTGCGTGAGTGTGTGTTGGTGTGTTGTGGTTGTGTGTGAGTATGTGTTGGTGTGTTGTGGTTGTCTGTGTGAGTATGTGTTGGTGTGTTGTGGTTGTGTGTGAGTATGTGTTGGTGTGTTGTGGTTGTGTGTGAGTATGTGTTGGTGTGTTGTGCTTGTGTGTGAGTATGTGTTGGTGTGTGTGGGGAGCGGTAGTGCAGTTAGCGCGCTGCGCTATGAACCCGGCGACCCGAGTTCGATTCCCGCTCACAGCCACTAACACCGGTGACGATTATCTGAACCGGTCTCCCCTAGGTCGACTCAGCCTCAAATAAGTACCTGGTGCGGTGTGTAGTAAACATCGCCACTGGGGAGACAGAGGCGGCCGGGCGTGGTTCTGCCCACCCACCCCCACGTGTGCCGTGCCGGCCTTCATAGGCGCTCGCTAACAGCACTTGCCCCAACAGTCTGTTAAGGCTACACGGGGGATCTTTGTCTTTGTTGGTGTGTCAGGTGTGCAGTGGGGTGCATGGAGGTCACCAGGTCACGAGAAGGACGCCACTCAGTGCAGGTGAGTTTGGAGCCACGTGTTTTGTTCAGATGCTTCACACTCTGCTCTACATTAGGCTAATCCAGCCACGGCACTGTAGGGCGACTATGGGCAGGCAACCCAAACTGTGGACCTTTTAGTCGACCCATAGAGATGGATAGAGCCTCGTGGAGTTGTAGAGACGTATATATATAGAGATACATTAAAGTCAAGCCACAGTAGTGTGGTTGTTGCCATGCAACCCAAACCCTGCACCACGTAAGGCAACCGCTGCAGCCTGCGGTCCTTCAACGAATGGGGAGGAGGAATAGCAAAAGTACACGAATGCTCTCGTGAAGCCCTCTCGTGGCAAAGCGTTTGGCTCTCGAAACATGCCGCCATCGTGCGTGAGAATAGAACCGCAGGCAAGATCTCCCGACGGGCATCACCGGTAGGCGGTTTGGATGCGTTTGCAGCGCGTCTTTTGGTTTTAACTCGGTTTCTGCGAAGGTCAGAGGGGTGATCTGAGACGTCGCGAGGTCCAGACGGAAGACCGCAGGAGAGTGAGAAGCTGTAAGCGGCGCCACTCGCGCATTTCGGCCTGATTTACGCGACCTCTGACCCACTCACCCGCAATGCACCGTTGTCAAGGCAGATCTTGGATGCTCGCACGGGGGTTAAGCTCGGATAGCGGCTGTAAGGGGCGTGAGCCGTAGACAAGCAGGGTTCTGTTTGGACTCTGGGGCCACGTGGTTGTCAGCAGAGTTCAGTGCAACAACATTGATTGCTGTACAATACTTTAACTTCTATCCTGTACGTGAGTATGTATGTTGAACTTCTTTCGCACCGTACGTAGCCAACCGCGCTAATCGGAGGTGCTGGGGAAGGACAACATACTAAACACAAAAAACAGTTCTAAAGCAATTCGTTTTCATTGTAGATTTAAGAGTCTACAGCTACCAGTGGCTTCCTATAATCGGAAGGAAGAGTATGACCCCTGTCTTCTTCACAAACCCGGAATGACCAAGCTTGGTTAAGTATGGTCAAATAACCCTGACGACCAGCGTAGTGTAGAGAGGCCCTCATCCTGCAGTGGGTTGAAAAGGAAGAGATCTCTGCACACGTTCGTGCACGCGTACTGCAGCGGAGGTATTTGTAAACTAACAAAAGGCCTATGCTTTATTTGACCAGGTAAGGCCCACTGAGCTATGTAGCGCTTTTTCAAAAGCGATCTGGCTGTCATGAATGATAGCCCAATGAAGTGGCTTATCGCGTGGAATTTGAAAGCAGCCAAACACTCTTTGAACGCATGTTCATAATTGTGGAGGGGAAAAAACCCAGAGAAAAATTCACGCAACCACGGGAAGAGAGGCACGCAAACTTCCAAATATACAGGCGTCAGGGTCGGGATCGAACCCACGATCTCCTGTATATCACGCAAGGTAGTTGACATTTCTCCACCGTGGCGCTCTATTCGTATGTTTGGCACTGCACCTTTCCCTGGAGCTTCCCTCCTGTTCTCTCTTTTGTCAGCAAATGCGACCCACGGCAGCGCTGGAGGACGAGAGCGCGGACAATCTCGACAAACAAAGGCGGCACCCGAGAACGGCTGGCACCAGTGGGCCGTCGAACCGGCAGGTCGACAAAAACGGTCGTGGATCCTTCCGCCCATTAAAGTGAACCACGTGATCGAGAACGACCACGGCCCGTTCCCGAAGGTCTTCATGATGGTGAGAGGTCTCCTTCGCCCAGCCTCGCGCTTCAGCTCGGGTCTCTCATTCGGCGCGGTGGTGTGGCTCATCGAGTGATGTGCAGGTCGTGAGACTTGACCTGGGTCCCACGAGGGTGGAGGGGCCCAGGCTCGAGGCCTACGAAGAGGAAATTGGACAGGGGACGCCATAAAATGTACAGTAGACTCCCGATTATCTGGGATAATGACGGGGAGGGCAGTCGCGGATAATTCAAATTCGTGGATCATCCAAAAATTTAAATTTCCCGCAGACCGATCAGTGCGCGCGCTCAGTGATAACACTTTCCTGCTCCTGCACAGAAGACTCAGCCCACTTGGTGGATAGCAGAACCACGCCAATCAACATCAGTCAAACTCCGCCCACTGTTGTAGAGATATTGCAACTACTGTACTGTAGCACACGTGGATTTCAGATTAACCGGAGCACATATTTGTACGGTTTAAGCTCGTGGCTTGTAATAAACACTTCCAAGAATAACAATCTATAACTGTTTTTAGATGATTAATTTGGGCTTTAGAGAAAATCCACGAGTTATAGATTTTTGTCAAAATCTCAGGTGCGCGGTTAATCCGCGAATCGGATAAATTGCACGTGGATAATTCAGAGTCTACCAATTGAGAGATAGAGTCTGTTTTCCTAGAACACGGTAGTTCCTGAAGAACACCGCGCGATGGAAAATCACGTTATAATGAAAGAATATATATAATAGAGGGTAAAGCTCAGTCCACGATAACGCGTGAGATACGTACGCAGGCTGAGCAGAGACTGAGGCGCGTGGGTAGCATCTAGAAGCAGCATCCAGCAGCATCCCGCCCTGTGTGATGCTACGCCGAAGCAGCCGTGCGACCGCTCATTCCGACTCGCGCGACGTAGTTACGTTCACTCAATCGCGTTATATCCAGTAATTACAACTAGCATCATCAGGCTTACAGCCAGATGTGTGGCTGTCCTCCTGATGATGCTGGTTGTAATAACTGGTGAAACGTCGCACTCGAATTGTAAATGTTGTGGGTTTACTCTCCAACACACCGGTGTGCTGTACTAGTAACGAATTGGCATGTTCTGTTTACGTGATAAAAATCCAACTAATTTGCTGTGTCGGGTGGTCGCAGGTTTAACGACACATTTATATTTAAGCAATCTAACCTAAAAAACTATCTTCTTAGTTCTTTCGGTAAAGTCACGTAGAAGGGAAGTAATAAAATAATAAAAATAAAACATAATAAAATAAAATAATATAATATATATGTTTTATTTTTATTATTTTATTACTTCCCTTCTACGTGACTTTACCGAAAGAACTAAGAAGATGAATCCCTGCAGTCACGAAAGCTTTAAATCGAAATCTAAAAAACTATATTATGTGTCCCCGAATTATATCCAATTTTGCGTTATGAAAACACGCGTTTTAAGAGAACAGACTCTATATTTTATTATATAATTCCTTACACCACGACCTATGCCAACCATGTAATGCCACTGATACGTGGCAGCTCAATTGATGCTCCACGTGATTTATTTCATTGTCACGTGGTCCCTTTAGGTGTTACCAGAGATGCTGACGGCTTCTTTGTCAGGCTTTCCTATCAGCAGTGGATTTGTCGTGGTCGATGACGACGATGATGATGATACTAACATAATGCTCTGCACCTCTTCTTAAGTATGTGTGTATGCACGCGTGCTGAACTTCTTTCGCATCGTACGTAGCCAACAGTGCTAATCGGAGGTGCAGGAGAAGGACAACGAACTATCAGTCTATAGCTGGGCAAGGCTCACTAATGGGCACTTTGAAGGGCACCCTGCTGCTGATTGACCAAAACCTTGAACGATGCTGAACGGCCGGAAAATTACGAAGAGTCTGCCGATAAATTGCACCGTTGTATTTGAAACATTTGTGCACTGCCTTCACGTCTACCCGTGTGTGCGTAGCTCAGTGCTGGGGAGACAAAAGCACCGGGTTATGGTGCTGGCCGCACAGGCCTGTCCCGCGCCGCGCCGTCCTTAACGAGTGCTCGCCAACAGGACCTGTCCCGACAGAATCTCAAATGCTATGCGGGGGTGCCGGGGGATGTTTGTGTGGTTCATGATGGGCGACTGACAGATCAGGTCGGACAAAGAGTCGAGCGTGAATTCGATAGTGTACAGCCTGCGGGGGCCCGGGGCTGACCAACCGCCCGTGGGTGTCTTCAACATCGACCCCATCACCGGCAAGGTCAACGTCATGTTCGTCCTGGACCGGGAGAAGATTTCAAGCTACGCGGTACATCCCCTCCCACCCGCCGCTTACCTTGTACGTGCACGGTTCACTCTTAATTGCCCACGGGCGGATTGTCCGGTCCGCAGAATATCACCGTGCTCGCACCCGCGCCACTGGCTAGACGGATGGCCAATTTGCAAACCGGTGCTTGCGTGCAACCTTGTGCCACGCAGGGACCGCTGCCACTGGGGGATCCCCTTGGATAAACCGCAGAAAGGTGCTGGAATGGTTGATATGAGATGTGATGTTAAGTTTCTGAGGCATTTATAAGCATCCTCTAAATGCGAAGCCTTAAAAATTTAAACAAAAATTTATCCACATGCGCCAGCTGAATTATTTTACGAGGTCACACTCATTACACACAAAGTGCTCGCCACAAAAGAACCACAGTACCTCGCTGATCTCGTCAAGGAGCATAAACCATCACCGCGCGAACTCCGCTCATCCTCGCAGCAGCAGCAGTAGCAGATCTTGGCTAACCATCGAACAAAGGCGGTGGTCACGGCGTCGCGCGGATCTCGTGTCTCGTCCGATCCCGTTGTCTTTTCTTTCTTTTCTGGTGACGCAGCTCAAGGGCTTCGCGAAGGATGAGCGCGGCAATCTGCTGGAGCCCGAGCTGGACCTCGCCATCAGCGTGCTGGACGAGAACGACAACGCACCGGAGTTCACGCAGATGCGATTCATGGGCAACGTGTCGGAGAAGAGCCGTGCAGGTTGGCCCCACGCACCGCGATGCGCACACAGACCAGTCCGCCCGCGTCGTATTTGGGGTTACCACGTGACGTAATTTGTCGTAGTGTTGCGGTCGTTGCGATATCAATTAAGGGCCCCACTGAGCTATGTGGATCTTTTTCAACAGCGACTTGGCTGTCACGAATGATAGCCCAATGAAGTGGCTTGTCGCGTGGAATTTTAACGCAGCCAAATACTCTTTAACCTCTTGTTCCTAAATGTGGAGGGGGGAAAAACCGGAGGACCCGGAGAAAAATCTACGCAACCACGGGATGAGAGGCACGCAAACTCCAAATATACAGCAGCAGGCGTCAGGGTCTGGATCGAACCCACGACCTCCTGTGTACCAGGCGAGGGAGTTAACATCTCGCCATCGTTTATAATTGTATTTCACATTACTATTTTGTGTTTTGCCCCAACAATATTAACTGTTTTACAATGGTTAGAGTGCAACACTGGAGCACTATGATCAATGCTTGAGGTAATTTGGTAATTAGGGCCAGAGCATCAATATGTGTATCAATACCAGTGATGCGCCAAATATAAATCATTAATTATACCGTCAAAACCTTGGAATGCGAGCATAATTCGTTCCGGAAACGTGTTTGTAATCCAAAGCACTCGTACATCAGTTGTGATCACGTGACGCTCGGCAGACAAAGCGTATACACGTACTGCTCGTATTGCAAGACCTCGCTCGTTTATCAAATTAATATTTATTTAAAAATCTTGCTCGTCTTGCAAAACACTCGCAGACCAAGTTACTCGCAATCCGAGGTTTTACTGTATTTGGTAAAGGGAAGGAAGTCAGTTTACAAATTACGATGTGCACGATGCAATCCCGTGTGGATGGTGAGTTGTGCGTGCGCAATTATGCGTGATGATGCTTGATCCCAAGTGTGTGCGGTGATGCGTGGCACGTGATCCACTCGTGATTGCGGGACGCAGGGAGCCCGGTCCTGACGGTGGAGGCCACGGACGCGGACGACCCCCAGACCAACCACGTACAGGTGGTGTTCAGCATCATTTCGCAGCAGCCGCCACTGCCGTCGCAGCGCATGTTCACCATCGACCGCTCCAGCGGCATCATCAGCACGGGAGCGACTCGCTTCGACGCAGAGGTGAGGATCCGTCCGCTGACGTTCGACCCCAGGTCTGACCGCTGGGCTGAACGGACGCAGGGCGGCGGGGTCCCCAATGACCCTCTCAAGGGAACGTTGACTCCTGACGCCTGCTGCTGCCGCTGTATATTTGGAGTTTGCGTGTCTCTCTCTCCCTCCCCGTGGTGGCGTGGATTTTTCTCCGGTTCCTGCGGTTGTTCCCTCCGCATTTATGAACATGCGTTCATAAATGTGGAGGGGGAAAAACCGGAGGACCCAGAGAAAAATTCACGCAACCATGGGAAGAGAGGCACGCAAACTCCAAATATACAGGCATCCGGGTCGGGATCGAACCCACGATCTCCTGTATATCACGCAAGGTAGTTAACATTTCTCCACCGTGGTGCCCTTTTCGTATTTTTGGCTGCTATAAATTTCCACGCAAAAAGCCACTTCGTTTGTGATAGCCAGGTCGCTTCTATGAAATAGCTACGTAGCTCAGAGTGGCCTTACCTGGTGAAGTTAAAAATAGTAATTACGCTTACGCGAAGTGCGTATTCGTGCGACGCAAATCGTCAGTCCACGACCGTCGCACGAGCATTTATAATCGAAGACATTCTTACAGCGCAAGCGCTAGGAGGGAGCTGTCTTTCACAGATGAGATATATCTCCGGCACCTTTTTTACCCTTTCTGGCAATAAAACCAGGTCTTAAGATGCTAAAACACCAAATAAATGGAATCAAGAACTGCGTTAACCACGCGTACGTGTGGTGAACATGCAAACACACGTGCTCTGACGTTATATGCATCGTCTTTGAAACCGTCTTTGGTGTAGGCCAATCAGTTTCAAAGGCAATACAAATATATTGTCTCTGCAACTGTGCAAGGCAAATCCGTTCACGTACTGTACTTCTACGCCGCTGCACGTTCCACGCGCCGTATTTCGCCGCCATTCGCAGCGTTAAGTTGCGCTCCGCTGTTGCGATGGGACGCAGGCTGTGAAGTTCTACACTCTGCTGATCCGTGCCAGTGACTGCAACGGAGCGGATTACGGCCTCTCTTCCACCGGCACGGTCGTCATCCAAGTGCAGGACGTCAACGACAACGCGCCGATGTTCCCCCGGCAGAACGTGAGCGGCCGCCCTCCACGCCCCCCCCCACACCACCCCCCCTCCCGACCGCCCCCAACCCAACGGTGCCGCCGCCAGCGCCGCCCCGCCGCTTGCCGCGGGGCTCTTGAGGCTCTCGGACGTTGCCGGAGAGCAGAGGTCGCAACCGGGTACCCGATACCCATACCGGTCCCACCTGATGACGGAGACTTGTGTTGCCTCCGAAACGTCGTGATCTTTATTTTATTTTTATTAATTTTGATGTTTTACCTACGTGACTTTACCGAAAAAAATAAAAACCTAAGAATATGTACCCGTACCCTACCTGATACCCGGCTACCCGTACCTGGCCGGGTACGGGTACGGGTACCCGTTTGCGACCCTGGTGCGGCTGGGTACGGGTACGGGTAAGGAATCAAAACCCGTTTGCGACCTCTGCCGGAGAGCGCCGCCGTGGGGCGCCGCGTATCGGGCGGTCGTGTCCGGCGGTCCTATTGGCTGAAGCGATCGGCCGACGGTTCGGGAAGATCATGAGATGTCAACCCTTTCCCCGTTCCCGATGGAGTGCGTGCGTGCGTCGGTCATCGTTATTTTTGTTTCGATTCCGTACCGATGACGTGCGTGTACACCCCATGAAAGCGAAACGGGACGAAAAACTAAAAACGCGATAACTTTATTGGCACTGAGGCTCCCGCAAGGCCACGCGGCGCAGTTTTTGCGCCAGCCGCAACCCTCTGCGGCGAGTGCAACGTCTTTTAACGACAATGGTCGAGTTACGCCTCTCTGAATGAAATTGACGCCGCCCGCAGCTCATTTGCACGGTGCTGGAGAACATGGTGGGCGAGTCGGTGCTGGTGCTGAAGACGGAGGACGGCGACACGCCGCACACGCCGGCGTGGCGCGCCCGCTACCGCATCGTTTCCGGGCAGCACAGCGAGAGCTTCGACATCGCGACCAACTACGTCACCAACGAGGGCATCCTCACCGTCAGCAAGGTGCCGCAAGCAGCAGCCCCACCACGGAAGGGGTGGGGGGGGGGGGGGATGACGACACGCCACGGCGTTGTGCAACGTTAGGGAGCCGCTGCAGCTGTGCACTTTAATTAAATGTCTTCATTTTCGCCCGCGCTGTCTTCATTTTCGCACGAGGTCGCGGTCGTCGCACGCAAAGTGCTCGCCACGAATGAGCCGCCAATAGCTTGTTGATCTCATCGAGGGGCATGAACCGCCGTCGCGCAAACTCCGGTCGTCCTCGTGGCTTTTGGCTCGCCGTCGGACAACGACGGTGGTCACCGCGTCGCACGCTACCGGATGCGCTTTCTGCGGCCGTCCTTACGATATTAGAAAGCCACTGGGAGCCGTGCACTTTTACATCTAAATTGAAAGCTCATTTCTTTAGAACTACTTTTTGTGTTTAGTTTGTTGTCTTTCCCCCGCACCTCCAATTTAGCACGGTTGGCTACGCACGGCGCGGTACATGCAACAGAGGCAAGTGAGAAAGCAAAGCTAATGACACCCAAAACCAAGAGGTATAACGTCAAAATTCAAGGTCATCAGGTAAACTCGTCTTAGACTAACTCTAGGCACCAAATTAAAATTCCTAGAAGAGGAAAGTGATCAAACGGACGTCACCGTTTGAATTAACGCATTACCTAGCATGTGTGTACGTATGTTTGCCCCCGTTGGCAGCATTCAGAGCGCGTGGAGACGTCCCGACCTACAAGCGTCGCAAACACAGCGGTGTGACATCGACTGCGATGACACCCCCTTGGCCTTTCGCTTCACACTGCGCCGTAGGTTAATACACAGGGGCTCATCTACTTACGAATGAGTTAGGTTCCAGAGGTCTGTCCTGAAGTCGATTTGTTCGTAAGTCCAACTTTACTCCTGTCGATTCCAAACGTGTTGTACGGCGTGTACACTAAACGCGGGGAATGGCTTTCAAAGTTGTATGATCTCCTGTAGACGCCACTGGCTCTTCACGTTCTGCAGATGTAGATGCCACCACCGCCATCTATTGCGCGGCGGTTGAACTTACCACTCTCGGTCCGAACAGACAAACTGGACGTACGGACCAGGTTTGTTCGTATCTCTGAAAGTTCGCAAGTCGAGTGTCCGTAAGTAGAGGAGTCCCTGTAGCCAAGAGGGGGCTCCGTGAGCGTCGTGAGCGGCGCCGTTCACGCGATGGACGCCCCCGCCCCGCGCGGCCGTGTCTCCTGCCCCAGGCCCTGGACTACGAGTCCACGAAGCAGGTGCTGCTGGTGGTGGTCGTGGAGAACGAGGAGCCGCTGTGGGGCGTGCAGCCCGGCGCGGCCTCCACCGCCACGGTCACCGTTACGGTGCGCGACCAGAACGAGCCGCCCGAGTTTTCTCCCGACGAGATCGAGGCCGCCGTCACCGAGGAGCAGCCACCGGGCGTGACGCTCGGCGCGTTCACCGCCACAGACCCGGACGTGGGCCAGCACCAGCAGATCCGGTACTGCGAGCTCACGAGCCCGTGCCGGTGTCACTAACTCGATGCCGAGCTCTCTGAGGGCAGGGAAGTACGTACGTACGTACTGTGTGTATGTAGAACTTGTACCTACGTGGCTTTACCGAAAAAACCAAAGAGTTTGGATTCCTGCAGTCAGGAAAGCTTCAAATCAAGATATGTAGAACTTTTTTGGCGCCGTACGCAGCTGACCGTGCAAGTCGGAGGTGCGGGGAAAGGATAGCGAACTAAACACAACACGCAGTTCTAAGGGAATGACTTGTCAATGTAGTATAGTGGTGTAGTGTATAGTAGAGCAGTGTATAGTGTAGTGTATAGTAGTGTCGTGTATAGTCGTGTAGTGTGTGTATGTTGAACTTCTTTCGTAGCGTACGTAGCCGACCGTGCTAATCGGAGGTGCGGGGGAAGGACAGCGAACTAAACACAACAACAACAACAATAAGCAGTTCTAAACAACTTGGGAGTGCAGTAGCTATCGAGTGTGCAGGCGGTGCAACTGCTTGGGGGCCCACAAAGCGGCGGGGCCCAGGTGACTACCCAGGGGAGGACTAAAGGGCTCCCATTTCATTCCCTGCACGAGGATTCATGCCAACCACACTCCGCTACTAAAGGCAGGGTTCGTGGATCACACGTAGCTTGTCGTGTGTGAAGTTGCCGTGGTACACAGGAGGTCGTGGGTTCGATCCCGACACCTGCTGCTGTATATTTGGAGTTTGCGTGTCTCTCTCCCCGTGGTCACGTGCTTTTTTCTCCGGGTCCTCCGGTTTTTCCACATTTAGAGTGTTTGGCTGCTACTATAAATTTCCACGCGATAAGCCCCACGCCGTTGAGCTGACATCAGTGATGGAAATAGCTCTACAGCTAAGTGGGGCTGTACTTGGTAAAGTCAAAATCATCTTGATTTGAAGCTTTCGTGACTGCAGGAATCCATACGCATTGGTTCTTTCGGTAAAGTCACGCTCAGAAATCTGCGATAGACGGGTCTGCAACACACCCGCTGTTTGCTGTAAAAGTAAAAAAAAAACTCTTTAGATATTTGGTGCTTTCGGTAAAGTAACGTAGATAGAAAATTATTAATGATAAAAATGATTTAAAAAATTATATCTACGTGACTTTACCGAAAGAACGTAGATAGAAAATTATTATTATAAATTTTCATACAAATTATTAATAATTTTCTATCTACGTGACTTTACCGAAAGCACCAAAAATAGTTTAAGATTTATTTTATACTTTTACAGCAAACAGCGGGTGTATTGCAGACCCGTCTTTCGCAGATTACTGAGCGTGACTTTGCCGAAAGAACCAAAGAGTATGGATTCCTGCAGTCACGAAAGCTTCAAATCAAGATGATTTTGACTTTACCAAGTACAGCCCCACTTAGCTGTAGAGCTCTTTTCCATCACCGATGTCAGCTCAACAACGTGGGGGCTTATCGCGTGGAAATTTATAGCGGCAGCCAAACACTCTAAACGCGTGGTGATGTTGGTTCTCAATGTGGAAAAACCGGAGGACCTGGAGAAAAATGCGCGTGACCGCAGAGAGAGAGAGACACGCAGACTCCAAATATACAGCAGCAGGTGTCGGGATCGAACCCACGACCTCCTGTATACCACGGCAACTTCACACACGACAAGCTACGTGTTAACCAAGCTACTCTCGCTAGTACGGTGAGGCATGGTTAATCAAACCCCATGACATAGCCAAGCACCGAAAGTGCATGCATCCAGCAGTTCAGAAGCAGAATGTATTTATACTGCAGGAGGATTCCTATGAGCTCTTTTTACAGATGTCCAGTAAGGGCACGGGGTAAGAACGTGACAACAACGAACGGTACAAAAAACACGATAGGAGTGCAAAGTACAAGAAAGGTAAACAAATCTCTCAAACACACACTGAATAAAACTACACCACCCCCTACCAATGGCTGCGAGACACGTACAGTACTTAGCCCAGCACCTTGCTAATGCGGGCCACGGGTAACATTTCTTTGCGCTCACCTAATCTCTCCTTTGGATCTGTGCAGGAGAGATTAGGTGAACTAACCCCCGAGATACCTGTGGAACTTAACATCACCTGCCCATTTCGTATGATTTGACTCGTGTCATAGCCCAAGTGGGGGGGTGGGGGGGGGATGGAGCAGTGGTGCAGTGGTTAGCGCACTGCACTGCAAAACCTGGCGACCTCGGTTCAATTCCAGGCCGCAGCTTGGCATTAATTTTTTTTCTCATCAAGGAGCATAAACCGCCATCGCGCAAACTCCGGCATCCTCGCAGCAGTGGCGGCTTTTGGCTCGCCATCGAACAGAGACGGTCGCCGCATCGCGTGGCGCTTTCGGATGCGCTTCTGCGGCCGTCTGGAACGCTCTTCCTTCCGATATTAAGGGAGCCGCTGGAGCTACGCACTTCGGATGAATCTAGATTGGCAAACTCATTTCTTTAGAACTGCTTTTTGTGATAACTTTGTTGTCCTACCCCCGCACCTCCGATTACCCTCACTAATTGGCTGTGTCGTGTGGTGGCGGGCTTAACGACACATTTATAAATTTACGCGATCTAATCCAAAAAAAAAACCTCTATTTATAAAAATGTTTTAACTTGGTTGTTCACTTAATTTGGCCAAACAAAGAGGCCAGACAATAAAAAATGAAAGCGCTCCGTTTCATTGACGGTCAAAGGAACACCCTTGGAAGGTCATGCGAGAGTCCCGCTCGTGAGTTTCTTCTGCCTGCGACGTGAAGCCGACATCACGTCAAAGTCGTATTCACGTAAGACCGGGGAAGGAAAACAAGTTATATTTAAAATGACGTCTCACCGCGTCCACCCTCTCACCCACCCTCCCCCCTCCCACGTCAGGTACAAAATGGGGGACGACCCGTCCGGGTGGCTCTCCATCAACCCCACGACGGGGGAGGTGCGAACGCGAGCGAGACTGGACCGCGAGGCGCGCGGCATCTACAACGGCACCTACACCGCCACCATCCTGGCCTTCGACAACGGTACCCGCCGCCGCCGTCGTCGTCGTCGTCATCGTCCCACCGTGACTCCTCGCTCGCTCGCTCGCGCGATTTCCTGCCGCTGTTAAAGAGTCTTGTGATTACGTGTATGGTATATGTATGAGGATAGCCATGTTCTATTCACTGCTGGATGAAGGCCATCACTCACGGCCTTACGATGCGTGGTCCAGCTTGCTCTTGCACGTGAGGGCGCCCCAGTGGCGAGATGTTGACTACCTCGCCTGGTGTGCAGGAGGTCATGGGTTCGTTCCCAACCCTGACGCTTGCTGCTGTATATTTGGAGTTTGCGTGTTCTCACCATTGGTCGCGTGGATTTTTATCCGGTTGCTCCGGTTTTTCCCTCCACATTTAGAATGAACATCACCACACGTTCAGAGTGTTTGGCTGCGATACATTTCCACACGAAGACAAACCACCACTTCGTTGACCTCTCATTTGTGATAGCCCAGTCGCTCCTGACAAAGAGCTACATAGCTCAGTGGGCATTGCTTGGTAAACATTTTTTTTAATAGTAAAATTTTTCAAAAGCTGTCCATCGTGCCCTCGCTAGCCTATTCATGTCATGAATTTGAGCCCAAACTGTATTTAATAATTTCCCTACAGATATGCATGGGATGATGCCACAGTGGTGTAATGGTTAGCACACGGCTCGATTTGAACTTTCGGCCCTGCAGTTGAAACGGCAAGTTTCCTTAATCATCCTCACCCACCCCCTCTTATCTGTCCAGAGGTTATAAACTGGCAAGATCGCAGTCCGTCCGATTGACAGGGCACCTCTGGCAGAATGTGGGAAATTCCCAGCTCATTTCTTGACGGCTGCTTTTTCACGTTAAGTTTGTTGTCCTTCCACCCCGCCCCGCACCTCCAATGAGCACGATTCGCTACGTAGGGTGCGAAAGAAGTTCAACGCAGCGTACATATTCCCAGTGTGGTAGAGTCGACCAAACATCTTCTCGAGGAGGGAGACTCTCTCGAGGCTATGTAGGTACTCCTCTACTTATGAATGAGTTAGGTTCACAGAGTCAAATTGTTCCTAAGTCCCACCTTTACTCCTCTCGATTCCAAACGTGTTGTGCGGCATGTACAATAAACACGGGGAATTGCTCTTCTTACTACCACCCTCCACACTCTCACCACTCTTACGCGTTTGAGACATGATGGAGGTTGATAATGTCCATGAAAAACACACAGAGAACGTCGTAGTGACCCGCACAGCGACAACACAACAACAACAGACAGTGGCGGCGGCCCAGGCAGAAATGCTGGGAATGCTGGGTAATGACACTGCGCGGCGGTTGAACTCACGACTCCTCGGTCCAAACAGGCAACTGGACATACGGACCAGGTTTGTTCGTATCTCTGAAAGTTCGTAAGTCGGATTTATGTGAGTAGAGCAGTCCCTGTATCTAGTGGGGGGCCCTTCTGCCATCAGTGGCGTGAGCGAGCGATTGCAGGGCTGCACCCAGATTCTGTTATCTGGCCATGCGCGTACCCTCCGTCGTGTTCGCCTCTCGGCGTCGACCGACCCACGTGACACTCGTGTTCCCCGTAGGCGTTCCCCCGCAGACGGGGACGGCCACCATCCTCCTGCGGGTCACGGACGTCAACGACCACCAGCCCCGGGTGAAGCTGCCCTACAGCCACAGGGTGTGCGAGGACCTCGCGTGGCAGGGCATCAACGTGACGGTACTGGATGAAGACGAGGCGCCCAACGCCGGGCCTTTCACCTTCTCCCTGCCCGAGGAGCCGCCTGAGATCCGCAACAACTGGAAAATCCTCTACCAGACAGGTAGGAAACGATCTGACGCCCTCTCACCGTGAGTCGCTTGGCTGTGTCGTCGCCCTCCGAAGTGTCGGCAATGCATCCGTGTTGTTTGCTTGACAAGCCCCGCAATCTGCTGTGCGGTCCGCTTAATCAAGTCCTGCTGGAAAGCCATTGGTCTAAAACAGGGGTGGGGAACGTCCGACCCGCGGGCCGTATGAGGCCCGCAAAATCATTTGGTCTGGCCCTGACAAGGCAACCGCAGGCGGGACTCGAAATTCAATAAATCTAGGAGCAAACCTGGAAAATCAGTTGCGAGTAGCAACATCATCATTACCAGCTAACATCACACGCCTCGCCAAAGAGATTAGGGGTGAGTTAATTAAATGTTTGACCAAATATAACAGGCTAATTTTTAAGTTGATAATTTTGTATGGCCCGCGAATGATGTGATAAATATCCAAATGGCCCTTGGCAGAAAAAAGGTTTCCCACCCCTGATTCTAAAAGGTCTAAAAGATCCAAATAACTGATAAGCCTCCACGTTATTTGATTTTAACGTGGGGAAAACAGACCGTCCTACAATGCACCCACCTCAAATGCATATGAATAGATGTTTGCAATATCACCAATTTAAAAAAAAAGTTATTTTACCAAGTTGATCCGAATGTGCTGTCAGTGGCATGCCATGGGACGAAATATCCATATCTGTCCCTCAAAGAGCGGTGTAGCCCTTTGTGTTAAAGAGCGGCCCGCACAAGTGGTGATAACAGAGCTACCTCTGAGATCCATTCAGGTGGCCCTCTATTCCGCAAGGCGGGGGCAACGCACCCTGCCACTTAAGAGTCATGTTCATCACGTGACAGCGATGTTTTTAATTCTCAGTGCTGGAAACCGTCCATGTGAAATGCTAAATCTCATTGAACGTGGGTTATTTTTGTTTGTGTACAGTCACTTGTGACCGGGCTGAGACACGTAAACTCGCTGCGCTTGAGAACCCGGTTTTTTAAGGATAAGCGTTTGCATTTTTCGGGTGCTTAAATTCCTCGCCGGCATGTCAAAGTGCCTCCTCGCATCACAGAGAAGCATCGCGGGATGCAAATCGAATTTAGGTCGTAAGCGACTGAACGACGTAGACAACGTGTCAACGGAGCGCACTGCAAGCGCGGGGCCGGCCGACACCTGGATTCAAACCCGGGCTGTCCCAGTGGTGCTGGCTCCGCGCCCTGACCCTCTGATCCACGGGGCGGCTAACCTTGTCACATTGACCGCGGTCATTCCCACGTGCGCCCGTCCGTTCGTGCCGCACAGGGGAGGTGCTGGTGTTGGCTCCGCACCCGGACCGCGTCCAGCCCGGACACTACAGCGTCCCCGTGCTGCTCGCGGACAAGCCGGGCCTGCGGTCCGAGCAGGTGGTCGAGGTCACGATTTGCTACTGCGACGACAAACTCACGTGCCCCGCGGCCCTGGGTGGCATCGGACTCGGCCTCGCTGCTCTGCTCATCATTATTTTCTGCCTCCTCATACTGCTGCTGCTCTTCCTAGGTACGGCATTCCGCGTCGGTCGTCTAAACCGGGGCCGTGTGCATTATACACCTCCGATTAGCACGGTTCGCCACGTAGGGTGCGAAAGAAGTTCAACTCACATGCACACATACAGTCGGTGTGGTGACGTTGGGATGATGCTGTGGGATTACGGTTTGCACATCGGACTCCTCACATCTGTCTGCCGGTGTGCACCCAGCACTACGGATTACGGTTATTCGATCGGTGCGTTGCGTTGAGGTGGGATAAAGTGTGGTGGGACACTCCCACCTCTTCCCAAGACGTTTGTCCAGTGTGGACGAGTAGGCCAAACACCCTCGAGTTAGAGGGGCTCTCTGTAGAGTTCGAGAGAGTGGCTCAAGTGGAGGCGCTTCGAGCAGCAGTGGTGCTCGCAGAGCAATTGCAGGGCTGCCCCCTACGCACCTCGTGCACCTTACGTGAGTGCATGGGGCCCGTGACCAACCCGCACTGACCGGTGCGGTGAAGTATGGTCAAACCATCCTGATGACCGACACGACATGGGGAGGGAGGGCCTTCGTCCAGCACTGGATTGACAAAAGGGCCATAAATGGTAAATGACGAGGCAGTGCATTGTTACGGGCCTTGTGGGTAGGCATTGTCTCCACGTGTAGTTCCCGTATGCCCCTGACCAGCGACGGCTTAACCCGGACGCAGTCACTGCGTACACACTGCCCAGTGTGTCTATGGGACACTTTTGCCAGTATCAAAAATTCCGAAAAATAAGGATAGTTTTTACCATTTCTGGCAATAGAACAGTTGATAAGATCAGTTTAACACGTAGCAGGCTTTCGCGACCAATATTATTAATAATAAAGGTTTTTGAGTTAGATCGCGTTATTTATAAATGTGTCGGAACCCTCCACCCGACACGGCCAAACAGTAAAAATGTGTAACTTTTACAAAGGACAAATACTTCACTACTTTAGCCCACCTGTTGAAGTAGTGAACTATTTGCCCTTTGTAAAAGTGACACATTTTTTACTGTTTGGCCATGTCGGGTGGTGAAGGGTTACGACACATTTGAAAATAACGCGATCTAACCCAAAAACCTTTATTATGAAGGTGATAAGATGTTAAAACACCACATAGACACCTATTGCAAGGCATCAAGTCTGCATTAACCACACACAGTACAAACATGCTCTGATAATATTTGCATTGTCTTTGAAGCTTATTGGCCTACACCAGAGGCAGACAGCCTTCTTTATGGCCTCGCCTCACCAGTGTTCTACCCGCGCTATGAGTGTCTCCGATACGTACATTGTCTTTGTCCTATAATAATAGGGGTTTTCTCCTTTTTTCTGGCAACAAAACTGAAACCTTTTTACAAGGATTCATGTCTGCATTAACCACAATACTTGCAGTCAAAATGTAAACAAAAAACACACTCTGATAGTATATGCATTGTCCTTGAAACTGATTGGTCCACACCAGAGACGGCTCTCATTTGAGCCTCGTCTCAATTGGTGCCCGACCAGATGACGCCAAAAGGCGTACACAGCTCAAAGACAATGCACTATCAAAGTAACGAGGGCTTGGGGTAAGCATCTACATCATTAGACCTCCTTTGCCAGTACCAAAATATAATAATAGGGTTTTTCCCCTTTTTTCTGGAAAAAAAAAAGGGGAAAACAAGTTTTTGTGCTGTTTGCCTTTGGCGTTCTCTGGGCTGACACTGGTGAGACTAGGCCATAAAGATGGCCGTTTGTGGTTAATGCAGACTGCCCATTGTGTATATTGCGACACATCTCACAACTCGTATATCATTACGGTGAAATATTAACAAGTTTTAGGGAGTATCTTCTGATTTAAAGGCTAGTGTATTTTTTTCAGGCTTTCGTTGTAAAGTTTATGGGAGGTGGAGCGGTGCGGCACTGTGGTTAGAACACTGCAACAGCAGCTATAAACCCCGGCCAACCTGAGTTCAATTCTGGGCCACTGCTGGTGTCAGTGGCGTTTGCTCATATCTGAAACCAGCCCAGGGCGGCCTCCTCCTTCACCGACCCACACCCTACGGTTCGGTCACATCGACGCGGCACAGCGCGGAGGTCTTCATCCAGCAGTGGACTGATGGCAAAGGGCCCCACATTGATTAGGTATAGCCCTGTGAGCCATTTGGCTCTTGAATCGGGTGCAACCGCAACAACCAAAAAAACTAAAACATGAACAAGAAACCATCTTAAAGTGACTGTGCGCAAACAGAAAAATCCAGGAAAAAACTGCAAAGTCTTCCATTAACATGATGGTTGACTTAAACACACCTGCCTGTAGAAAGAGTGACGCTG
The DNA here is from genome assembly GCF_015708825.2 of Lethenteron reissneri. Classification (NCBI taxonomy): domain Eukaryota; kingdom Metazoa; phylum Chordata; class Hyperoartia; order Petromyzontiformes; family Petromyzontidae; genus Lethenteron; species Lethenteron reissneri. Next base: position 11,245,046 of record NC_083806.1, on the reverse strand, counting down.
AGTTGCTCCGGCTGAGTCAACTGTGCGAGCACTCAAACAACGTCTGCCCCTTTCCGTGTGAAATCCTTGAACCCAGCCCGGTAGTGGCGGAGGAGGTGCGAGGAGGTGGTTTAGGGGGCCTAACCCCACCACCCCCCCCCCCCCTTCAATCATTTTCTGTTAGTCAAAGTCAAACAGATATTGCTTCCAAAATGAGTTCAGTTAAGCCACGGGCGTCGTAGTCTGTCCTCGTACGTATGGGGATTTGTCTTCGGGGCCGTCCATAAATGACGTCACGCACCTAGGGGGGGGAGGGGGGGGGTCAGACATTTGTGACGATGTGTGACGAAGGGGGGGGGGTTGAGAAATGTGACGTCACATCAAAATGCGAAACTTTAAATAAATATAGACAACACGTTCTACTTAATTAAATAGACTTTTTAATAAATGTTTTCTAGTACAACATCAGAGTGCAGCGCACATTAAATACGCACTACAATGACAATAGTTTTGAGCGATTTGAAGCATGTTTTATTTTTTTGGGGGGGGGCAGAGCTTTGTGACGTCATATTTGAGGAGGGGGGGTCTGACTTTTTGTGACGCCGTGTGACGAGGGGGGGGGGGCAAAAATCGTCCAAAATCGCGTGACGTCATTTATGGACGGCCCCTTATGTTACCAGGTGAAGCCCCACTGAGCTGTGTAGCTCTTATTCGGAAGCGTCCTGGCCATCACAATGATAACTCAACGAAGTGGCGGCTTCTAATCGCAGTGCGAGTTTATAGCAGCAGCCAAACGCTCTAAACGCGAATTGATGTCGATTCTAAATGAACCTATTGGCGCTAAACCGGATGGTGCGCAGTATAACATTTTTGTTTCACCATTTTTCACTGTAATTATTGAATTTCCCACGATTCGCAACCCTGGTCAGACAATCTTACGGGGGGGTGGTGGCTTGTCAAAATCAGTTCTCGTGATGTTGAATCAGTCGGAAAATTAATGTTTGTAAAAAAAAGTAAATTCATACTGTTTTTTTTTTTGAGGACCGTATGTTATGCTGCATCGGTTGTACCGCCAATAATTTTAAATGTCTACGGAAGTTTCGTGCAACCACGGGGAGAGGGAGAGGGACACGCAAATTCCACATACACAGCAGGCGTCAGGATCAGGATTGAACCCACGACCTCTTGGCTCCTGGGCGAGGTAGTTAACATCTCGCCACCGCGACCAGCGGACGAACGCACGGTTGGGCAAAGGCAGATCGCGTCGTCATGGATTCCGTTTCAGCGTTTCACGTTTGCTGAAAGCGCGTTGACCGTTCCGGCTGGCGTGCCACTCAACGTTGTGTCTGCCCCGTCCCTTTGAACAAGGTCTGCCTTTGAACAAGGTTAGTCCAGCAGCTTTGACAAATACAAAATAAATATCATTGACTTCACTGGGGTGGAATTTGAAACATTTTGAGAACCTGGTATTTTCAGTTTGTAATCGGTCCACGGATGTCATCGTCTTGAAAAAAAATTGAAACGGAAGACGACGGAGCGTGATTTTTAACCCGAGTGATTCGTTGCTGTTTTCAGTGGAGTGGAAAAGTCGGTGGCGGGGGTGGTGGTGGTGGTGGGTTCGTTAAAACATCGCAACGCTGGGCAGCCAACGTTGAGCCCAGCGTTCCGACTCCACGTTCGCTGGGGTTTGACCTCGAAGGCAGAGAGCGAGCGAGAGCTGCCCATGTGTTCTTTTGCGTGGCGTGTCAGAATGCACTGTCCTGTCTGTCAACGCGCTAAATAGTTGGGAGCGCAAGCGAGGTCTTGCGAAACTAAAGCAAACACCGAGCCGTGATGCGGCTGGCAGTGTGGGCGTGCGACTTATTTGAACTGTTGGTTAGAAACTTTCTGGTTTGCCCCGTGTATAGTGGCTAGACTCTGGCTTTATACTGGTAGGAACCTCCTGGTTACACCAGCCCACAGGAGATTATTGTGTCCGTCGTGCAGAGAGGGGCTAGGTGGGGAGGGTGGGGAGTGGCTGGGTGGGGAGGGTGGGGGGGGGCTGGGTGGGGAGGGTGGGGCTAGATGGGGAGGGGAGGGTGGGGAGGGGCTGGGTGGGGTGTGGGAGGGGTGGGGCTGGGTGGGGAGGGACTGGTCACCCCGTGGTGCCCTTATAAAACTCAACGTTTAACCTACTCACGCCGGCTTGTGCCCGCCCTCACAGTCGGGCATATTTGCGGAATACACCACGCCGCCGTTGACCCTGACCATTGACCGAGCAACCCAACGTTCCTACCAGCTCTCTCCGCAGGAATGTGTTGGGTGGTAGTGACAGGAATGACGTACGTACGTGTGTTGAACTTTTTTCCAACCGTACGTAGGCCAACCGTGCTAATCGGAGGCGCTTGCCAGGTACAACAAGTGCACGTTTAGCTGCTGTGACTCTTATAAGCGTGCCTCCATGTGTCAGTTCAGGTTTATTATTTCCCTGTGAGCCATGAAGCTCTTAAGTGCTATACCTAATAACTGAACTGAACGAAGTGCAACTTTTCATCAACTAAACACCAGACACCGTTTCCGTGACAGACGTAACACGTCAGAGAAAAATAAATGAATAAAAAAATGGAAGAAATAAAAAAAATGTATATAAAAATTAATCTTAAAAAAGTTTTAGCCAATTAAGGAATAAAAAAGTGCAAGATTAGGCATAGTAAGTGCCAGTGGTAAAACGGACCGTTTCCCAAGAAACACAAATTTTTTATCTCCAATAAAAATGTCAATATATATAAAATACAAATGCGCCATTAATCAATGACGACATTGCAGCGAGGAAAACGACAGCGTCGTTAAAAAAAAAGAGAGAGAGTAGAGCAAACAAGGCTGAAAGCCGACAAAAGAGGTCACTAACGGGCAAGCGATGTCCAAACATCGCCGAGTTATTTAAACAGCGGCAGCAGCTCGGCAGGAGCTCGCTGGAAAGCAGAGATTTCAAGTGACCCCAGCGAAGGCAGTGAATGTCGATCTCATCTTGCGTGCACGTGTTGAGGATCCACTCGCAGCACATACGATGGCTCTTGCCCTCGGCCGCAGAAGCGCATCCGAAAGCGTAACGCGATGCAGTGACCGTCTTTGTTTGATGGCGAGCCGAAAGCCGTTGTTGCTGCGAGGATGACCGAAATTCTCGTGATGATTAATGGGTGATCTTCCCTGGGGCCAGACCCTACTCTGCCTGCCCTGCTACCCCAACCCAGCAACCTTCTGTGCCCCACCAATAAATATTTTTTTAAAACGTAACTATATTTATTGAACCAGGTATGACCCCACTGAGCTATGTAGCTCGTTTTCAGAAGCGACCGGCTATCACAAGTGACAGCTCAACAAAGTGGCTTATCATCGCACGGAAATTCATAGCGGATACATACTCTGAGCGCGTGATGTTGATTATAAATGTGTAGGGAACAAACCCGGAGGACCCGGAGATAAATCCACGCGACCACAGGGAGAACATGCAAACTCCAAATATACAGCAGCAGGCGTCAGCGTTGGGATCGAACCCACGAATTCCTGTATACCAGGCGAGGTAGTTAACATCTCCCAGCCACCGTGATGATGATGATGAGAGAGACAAGCAAACTCCAAATATACAGCAGGTGTCAGCGTTGGGATCGAACCCACAAACTCCTGTATACCAGGCGAGGTAGTTAACATCTCCCAGCCACCGTGATGATGATGATGAGAGAGACAAGCAAACTCCAAATATACAGCAGCAGGCGTCAGCGTTGGGATCGAACCCACAAACTCCTGTGTACCAGGCGAGTTAGTTCACATCTCCTAGCCACCGCATAGAGCCCCACCTATACATATAGTACCACACCTATGGAAATATTTACCCACCGACCAATAATGATGACCATAAAGAGGTATGGTATATATGTGCAAGGCATGCCACAAAAGTAATGCCTCCAATACGTTTTTTTGCCGATAATATGTATTGAGCGAATGCAGCGTCTTAGTTATCATTTCACGGGAATGTCACTGACACACCGAGCTCTTGGTCAACACAATTGTCTCCACCACCCTTTCCTCATGCACCTCTGCCAACAGTGGCAGATCCAAAGCGGGAGGGAGGGAGGGACGGGGTGTGGGCACAACGGGGGCCTTGCTTAGAGAGTTTGAAACTTCAAGAAACGGCCCTTCTTGGGAAGTTCCAAGATCCGCCTCCGTGGAACCAGGGTCGGCATTCCGTCACGGTGAATTGATCCATCGGCAGCATCGCACGGCCCTCTGCGAACCTCATCCTGCGTCGCAGCGTCATTTTCTGAATGTTTGACCACGCTTTGATCGTCCTTCAAAGTACAGGACTGAATGGATGAGAATGCGAACGGGCGAGGTCTGGGTTGTACGGGGGGAGAGAATCGGGTGACGGGGCAGTCGACGCGAGCTCATGTTTTCAGGCTTGCCTGTGGCCTGGCATCGCCGTGGTCCGGCGCTGCCACGGCCTGGCTTCGTCAGGAGGGCCGCCGCCATCTGACAAATGCTCACGGCATATCTAGAGATCAACATTCTTAAAACCGGTGCTTGTTAACCTTTACTGCAGCCTGCACCACTTTGATTCTCGATCGTTACAAAAATGTACAATGTTAATAAACACACGGGGTTCGATGAAACGACGTAAGTCGTTACTGATGTGCCCGTGCTTAATTTGTGTTTTCGGTTTTTTTTTCTTCGAAAAAAATCTGGCCCCGTCTCGCACCTCCAGAAAGGGCATCTCGCACTCCCAGGCGCTGCGTGCGGCCCAGGCTAAGAACCACCGTCTTAAACATTCTAATAAAAAATACATCATTTTTTATAACAAAACTAAAAAATAAGCCGGTCTGTCGAGAAGACAGAGTCTGAATGAGGACGGCTGCTTGCGTTGTTGCAGAAACGTCGTGAGAATTATTTTATTATGTTTTATTTTTATTATTTTACTATTTCCATTCTACATAACTTTACCGAAAGAACCAAGAAGACGAATCCCTGCATTCACGAAAGCTTTAAATCGAAAAATAAAAAATAAGCATTACTCTTTCGGCCATCCGCAATAATAACTGAGGGGCGCAGATTGCCGTGGTGTAGTTGTCACACCACCCCACCACACCGGCCTTGACAGGCACTCGCTCACAGGAACTTGCCCCAAAGTTCTGTCGAAAGGCTACGCGAGAGATCATCCTTCTTCTTGGTTCTTTCGGTAAAGTCACGTAGAAGGGAAATAATAAAATAATAAAAATAAAACATAATAAAATAATTCTCACGACGTTTCGGCCACAACGCAAGCAGCCGTCCTCAGGTGAAGAACAGGTCTGTCGGGAAGACAGACTCTGGAATGTCTATTTCAGACGCTGTTGGGAAGACAGCGTCTATTTCAGACGCTGTCTTCCCGACAGACCTGTTCTTCACCTGAGGACGGCTGCTTTCGTTGTGGCCGAAACGTCGTGAGAATTATTCTATTATGTTTCATTTTTATTATTTTATTATTTCCCTTCTACGTGACTTTACCGAAAGAACCAAGAAGATGAATCCCTGCAGTCACGAAAGCTTTAAATAGAGATCATCCTTGTGACTGGTCTGCCTTAACTCTCTCCGTCGTGTCTCCCCCAGCGATGCTGTGCTGCCTATGGTGCTACCCACACGGCTGCTGCGGCTACGTGAGGTCAGGGGGCGCCCTGTACGTTGTGCACGACCAGGGGAACTTTGGCGGGGTTCAGGCCTACAACTACGAAGGCGGAGGGGAAGAGGATATGGTAAGATGCTCACTCGTGCGTCCATCTGTCTAGATGTATGCATGCATGCATGTTGAACTTCGTTCACACCGTACGTAGCCAACCGTGCTAATCGAAGGTGCGGGGGAAGGGCAGCAGACTAAACACACACACACGAAATAATATAAGATACATTAGGGTTCTTCTCTATATGGGCGCCGGCGGTATGCAAGACGTCATGGGTTCGATCCCGACCCTGACGCCTCTGTATTTGAAGTTTGCATGTTTTCTCTCTCTCCCCATGATCACGTGGATTTTTCTACAGGTCCTCCACATTTAGAAACATGCGTTTAGCATATTTGGTTGTGATAAAATGTCCACGTGACAAGCCACTTTGTTGAGCTATCATTTGTGGCCAGGTCGCTTCTGAAAAAAAGCTACATAGCTCAGTGGGGCCTTACCTGGTAAAAATAAATTATATTTCAGGTTATTTTCTTCTTCTTTCCATGATATGTAACTCGATTTTTAGTTTAGAAAATGGAAAAGCGAAATTTAAGTTTTTTTTTACTTTTGGTGTAAAAGTCACCAGATGACAGAGAATCTTATTCTCACTCTGTTCGTATTTATTAATAATATAAAGTTACACTCATAAAAGCGCGTTTCACCCAGACGTGGCAAGGCACTGCACAGAGCTAAAAGCAAGCAAGTAAATCAAGTTCATTTATTAGGTATAGCCCTGTGAGCCATTCGGCTCTTGAATCGGGTGCAACCGCAACAAACAAAAAATAACTCACGCAATTCTAAAACCTAAAATAAGCAACGCAGGCTCATGATTTAACCACGGATACAAATACACCCCACACTCCCAAAACACGTAACAACATTAACAAGGAGAAAAGGCCTTTAAGAAAAAAAATGTCTTAAGGTGGGAGCTCTAAAGCTCGTGCCATCGCTGCAGTGAACGCCGTGTGGGACCCTGACATTGCGCCGGGCACATTTTGCAGGGGATGAGAATGAACCTGCTGGCAATCGACGCTCAGGGGAAGAACGGCTCGAGCTGGGCCGGCGCCGAGAACGCCAAAGGCGCCGCCTACACCAAGTCCACCACCCTGCGCGCCAGTTCGGTGGCGGAGTCCTCTCGCGCCGCCGCCGCAGCGGAGGCGGCCGCCGCCGCAGCGGAGGCGGCCGCCGCCGCTTCTCACATTCGCGAGGTTAAAGAGTCCATCACGACGACCTCCAGCCACACGACTTCCAGCGCGGCGCACGATAGCGCCGGCACGCAGGCGCGCGGCGGACGGTTCGCCGGCTTGGCGCACGGCGCGGCGGTCGGCGGGAGCGACGCCTGGGCAGGGGCCGGCGGCGGCGGCGTTGGCGTCAGCCACGTGGCGACGTTTACGGAGGTGGGCAGCAGCAGCAGCAGCAGTGGCCGGGGCAACGCGATGGACTCGCGAGTGAACGGGGCGTTCGGTGTGCCGGCGGGCGGAGCGACAGGGGGCACCGTTCTGGAGACCGACGGCCGCGTTTACCACGGGAGGATTTCGACCCTCGGCTACCCGAGGGCGAGCGGCTACGGCGGTCAAGTGATCGGCCAAGAGTCCGTCAGCATGGGGAGGGGCTTCACCCGCAGGGAAGTACCTCCACCCGCCGCCGTCGCAGGACCCGTCTGGCCGCAGCATCACACCCTCCCCAAGCTCGTGGGCATGAAGCCGACGGCGGACGTGAGGAAGTTCGTTGCGCAGGTGAGAGCTCGCGTTGACTTTCATCTCGTCCGTCGTCCGTCAGCTTTGGGTGAACCCCGAGCTGGTCGCGTCACAATGCCACAGCCTGGGATGCAAGCGCACCTGCGTTACCCAATCCGAGTTAAATGTGATGTTTGTGCTAACCTTGGGTGCGTTATCCAGATTCGTGGATGATGTTGTACGGACTGCGCAGGTTTTCCCGGGTGTGCTGTATCGCTGTGTGACGCGTTTTAGGGCTGTCACGGCGTGGTGTCTGACGAAGCTCTGAGCACTCGGAGGAAAACGGTGGACAATACGCACGTGGTCCAACTCGTGTTTTATAGTTGTTAATTTTATGATAGCTTTCGGGATGCTTGAACCAAGTTGCGGTGGCGAGATGTTATCTTCCTTGCCTGGTACGCAGGTCATGGGTTCGATCCTGACCCTGATAAATGCCCGTTTTATATTTGGAATTTGCATGTTGCCCTCCACGTTTGGAAAACGTGCCTTTAGATTATTTTGCTGCTGCTGCTATAAATTTCCACGTAGTGATGATGTCAACCACATGTGTGGCCAGGTCGCCTCTGAAAACAAGCTAATAGCTCGGCGGGCTTTACCCGGCGAAGTCAAACTTCAACGCGTCTGCTCAAATGAGCTTGGAGCGGCGCGCATCTATCCTGCCAACCTTGAGGCAGTGGTGGAAAGTTGAAATACCCATGGCAGGTGCCATTGACCCTTACTCTTTGGTTCTTTCGGTAAAGTCACGTAGGTGAAAATAAAAAATAAGAATAAAAAATAAAATAATTAAATGAAATCACGTTTCGATTGCAACACAAGCAATCATCATCAGGTGTGAAAATCACAGCTAGAAATGTGTTACTAAAGTGAAATAGTAAAAATTAGTAAAACATTTCTAGCTGTGATTTTGACACCCGATGATGATTACTTGTGTTGCGATCGAAACGTCGTGATTTAATTTAGTTATTTCAATTTTTTATTTTTATTCTTATTTTTTATTTTCACCTACGTCACTTCACCGAAAGAGCCATTGACCCTCACCACGGGTCACACAATGGCGGGCTGCGTGCGGGTCCGGCCACACCACCCTCCTACGCGCCGTGCCACCCATAACCGGTGCTCAACTACGGGCACATGACCATGTCGGCTGCAAGGCTCAACACGGAGGGGGATCTCTCTCTGTGTGTGCGCGTGCAGGCTCTGGAGTGGGCGGATAAAGACCCCACGGTGCCCCCGTTTGACGGGCTGCTCGTGTTTTGCCACGAGGGCAACCGTGAGGACGACCACTCGTTCAGCCCGTGCGTCAGCACGGCCAACTTGGCGGAACAGGTGGCGCAGTTCCGGCCCATCTCCAACCCGCCGCCCGGCTCCTGTGGCTCCCGCGGCTCCCCGATCTCGCGGGCTGCCACCCCTTCAGCCGCTTCTCCCAGCATGCAACTCCCCTAGCCCTCCTATCTCCCCCACCACCAACTCATCCAGCTCAGATACCCCTAGCTCAGTGTTTAGCCCGTGGACCACCCCAGCCACTGATCCCTGGCGGCAAAATGCATTCGCTTATCTCTAAATGGCAGGAATACAAAGTGATTCATATTACTGAAACATAACATATTTTTTTTTACATGCAGTTATAATGTTTTAGGGGGGGGGGTGCATTTAGATATTAGGGTTAAAGTAGTTTATTCAGGGTAGTTTACCTCGCGTCATTCAATAAATAGTTTTATATTATGAATTAACGTCAAAAACTTTACTTCCGTGGACCATCTGGAGGAGCGTCCCGGGCCACTCACGCTGATGGCCCGGGGACCGCACTTTGAGAACCACTGCTCTAGCGCCTTCTCCAAGCTCCCTCCACCATCTCCAAGCTCACCACCCCAGCCACTGAGCTTCCAGCTCCTTCCCGACCAGCTCCTCGCTCTCCCCTAGCTCCTTTCTTGCTTCCAATTGCCCCACATCCCCCCCCACCGATCGCTGTTTTTATACACACATTTTCTAAACGGAGAGTGAGTAGCGCACTAGAATAGTTTGGGTGACGGGTGTGTAATACGACGTCAAGTTAATCTGCACGAGGCGTCGTCGGCAAATGGGCGATTGTGACTGCTTCCGACGCTGTGTGGCGGGTTGGTGTGGTGAAGGTGTTTTTGGTCAGGAGGTTTTACAGTTGAGGTTTGGGACGTTTTTATTTGACCCTGAACCGAAACAAAGTCGAAGTCTATTCCCATGAACCAATTTTTCTGGTTCGAAACACACGTGTCCTTGCCCGCACTTCCGATTAGCATGGTTGGCTATGTACGATTATTTCTCTACCGACAGCGCGTGTGGTGTGCAAGTATTACAAAGATAAAGTCATGCGCATGGAATGTAAAAAAACTCCAATGCCAGGATAATGTTATTAATGCATTAGAGGTCAGATCGTCACACTTTTGACACCACTATCCAGTATCTGTTCCATGACAATTTACAAATTATATTTAACGATCATTAAAAAAGAATCACAAATACAAGTAGTAACAAAGGTCACAGTGAGGGATTAACTCAGCCCATCATCATCCCTCCTGAAAGTTGTAATAAGTATAACCCGTAAAAACAAAGTTTTTCACTATAAATCCTTTATATGCGTGGCGGCTAGAGTCCTCTCATCCTCTGGCTTGAGATGGCTGCCACCTATGGGTCAGATGATTGTCTGCCAGTATTAAGCAATTGGTAATTAAATATTTAATTTGTTTTCCCTAAACAGTGTAAAATTTTAGAAAAAAAATTTCACGAACATTACTTGTCTCGCACAACGAGTCTGTGTGCCAAATGTCAGCTCGATTGGATCACGGGAAGTGGGTTAAAAAACGACCGAAATATTTGCACGGTCGTAAGCAAGCAAGCAAGCACGCAAGCAAGCGAATTTAATATAAAGGATTAAAAATGGAGTACCGCCGAATTGTAGCGCGCGTGTTCAGTTCCTGAACATGGGAGCACAATTCTAGATTTGAAGCTTTCGTGACTGCAAGGATTCATACTCTTAAGTTTTTTCGGTAAAGTCACGTAGGTAAAACATTTTTTTAATAAAAGTAAAATAAAAATCTTTGCAGTGGCATTTACAGCGAGCGTGCTGTGACGGTTCCACCTGAAGACGGAAGCTTGTGTTGCCTCCGAAACGTCGTGATTTTTATTTTACTTTAATTTAAAAAAAAATTTACCTACGTGACTTTACCGAAAAAACCTAAGAGTATGGGAGCACAACCTAGAAAACCTACCGCGGTAGTTATCACCACCAAGGTAGTTGTCCTCGGGTTAAAGTGAACTCACTGTGGGAATGTGAAACTTCTACCGCTTGCTCAGGGTCGTACATGCAAATTAGCATTAGCCCCACGCTCGTTTGAGCAGTGGGATTTCTTCCTCGATTTATTGACATAGGGACCGGGCGTGGCCATTTGGGGCTGGTTAATGGTTTGCAGAAAAGACCCCGAGTGGAATTTTTCCCCTTGGTTTGTCTTTGCCATCTGTACAAAGGGGGGGGGGGGACATTGATACGTTTTTTTTCTTCTGGAAGAAAGCCACTTTGCCTAAACTTGAGCCGAGGAATTTGTTTAACAAAAAAACCTCTTTGCAGTGGCATTTACAAATAAAAACTTCTGTTGAGACGTGGTTGGATTGAAGCGCTGGTCTGGTCGTATCAGAGGACGCGTATCCTCATCCCTTGCCAAGGACCCCAACTTCTCGACCAAACGCTGCAGCGAAACTAGCGCGGTGCACAATTGACTTCCCAGCCAGGGCGCTGGAATAAATCAAAATGAAAACCTCAAAATTTTATCAGGATAATATTTAATATTTTTAAAACTCGTGTCAGTAAGTATTTTTTTACATTTTCTCTTCAAATATACGCTGGAATTTTCATCTCATGGCTCGAGTGTGATATCTTGAATTATGTGCGTGTGTCATTAGACCTCCTTTGTCAGTACCAAAATATAATAATAGGGGTTTTTCCCCTTTTTTCTGGCAACAAAACTGAAACCTTTTTACAAGGAATCATGTGTGCATTGACCACAATACTTGTGGTCAAAATGCAAACAAAAAACACACTCTGACAATATATGTATTGTCCTTGAAACTGATTGGTCCACACCAGAGACGGCTTTCTTTTGAGCCTCGTCTCAAATGGTGCTAGACCAGAGGACGCCAAAAGGCGTACACAGCTCAAAGACAATGCTTACCCCGAGCCCTCGTTACTTTGATAGTGCATTGTCTTTGAGCTGTAGCACCAATTGAGACGAGGCTCAAAAGCTGTCTCTGGTGTGGACCAATCAGTTTCAAGGACAATGCATATATTATCAGTTTTTTGTTTACATTTTGACCACAAGTATTGTGGTTAATGCACACATGCTTCCTTGTAAAAAGGTTTCAGTTTTGTTGCCAGAAAAAAGGGGAAAACCCCTATTATTATTTTTATGTGCGTGTGCTTAAGGAGCGGGGGTGTGGAACTTATAGCCCCCAGGCTGTCCGCTGGCCACACGAGGCCTACCGCTTTTATCCATCGCTACAAGTATCTTCGCTGCGCTCATTCAATCTGCCAACACTTCTTTTCCAATTTTAGCATGCACACTCACTTCTGTCTCTGCAAGGGCCTCCTTGCGGCGTGACACAAGCGAGGGCGCTGCGTGTGTGAATGCGGGACCCGCCAAAGGTATTTTAAAATTCTCTTCGGTCCTCGGCGAGGAGAAAAGGTTCCCCATCAACTAAGAGAGAAATTACCCATCACGAGCTTATACTCGAACAAGAGCCGTCACAAAGGCTCGTGGGATTGGGGCATATTGCAACCATGGTCAAGCAAACCAACTTCTTCACAGCGACTATAGCCACCCTGCAAGTCTGCGTAGCAGCGGTGTCTCAACGCTAGCCAGGGTCTGCATAAACCCGCCAGTATAAGATCAAGCTGGTTCTGCACATGCAACAATGAAGGGTGTAAAGATGCGACGAATCATAGATGCTCAATCTCACAACACGTGCACCGAATTGTGACCCTCAATTCCAACAATGCATTGGATCGCCCAGGGAGGGTGAATAATACCCCGCCCCCCCCCCAAATTCACATGCTCACAATACATGCTGCAAACGCACGAACGTATTTAATTTTGGAGATTGAGCATTGCAGCGATTACATGAACCAATGTAACCAGTTGAGATAGCGAGTACGACACCAGATCAGAATCTTTATTTACACTGCAGGAGGAATCCGATGCGCGATGAAGCTCTTTTTGCACATTGTCCAGTATGGGAGGAGCAGACAGGCCCCAAGGTGGAGCTCAACCCGTGCAGCACTTTCCAGGAGCAGCAGATTTTACTTGAATGGCCTTTGTCTCGGTGCTCGCAAATGACACAAACAGTACCGAGTTGGCCCTGGCGAAGCACCCCGCTCGGCTGCCATCATGAGGACCAATGGGGACATTCGGCAAAAAGCTGTCATGGAAAAGGTGAAGAGAGACCACTCGGCCGGTCAACCGGTGAGAGTGGTTTGCACGAGTTACTGGATGCAAAACAGAAACCGGTCCGGCGTTATTATATTTGACTTTGACCAGCACCCAGAATCAACAGATTTTGACCACAGGTGTAGAGAACGTGTCCACGTCCAGCGAATTTCAGAGATCTGTGCTCTGGTGGCTAGGCAAAGGCAATGCAGAAAATGAGTTTTAGAAAATGAGTTGTGATCCAGTCCGTGCAAACGTGAGTGTTAGCGTCAGGCGCTTTAGTAGTTTCTTCCGATATGCAAACGTGACCAAACATAAATGCAGACGTTTGGTCGTTTCGTGAAGCTTTTTACCGTTGAAAAAATGTCATTATCATGGAACAAGTTTAACGTATTTATGCCAAAAGCGTAGCAAACATTGTCACTTTATTGTGCATCACAACCGTACGGGGTTTCACGCGGTTTGATGATGACAGTGCAATGAACATCGCTTCTGATTTCAAGATGTACTTTTTACAACAAAAATTTTAAATAGCCTCGGGAGGGACTCGCCCGACTCGCGTTTGCTTCACATGCACCACGCATGTTAAATCAGGCGCAAATGTTCTGTTCCAAGCCATCGACTCCACACACACACACACGCGCGCGCTCACTCGGCGGTTTTTCGAAGCACCCTTGCGCACGCACGCGTGGGCGACCTTTCCGAGACGACGCGGCCTTTAAGAACAAATATGCCGTGCGTTCATGGTGCGTGGATGTTTTGCGGTGCGAGAGATGTGCCCTCTACGTTGCCGAGTTCCAAACTCCGAGCGGCAGCGGCGCAATGGCAACAGCGCCGTCGGAGCGGGCGCGCATGAGATATTGACGTCAAATGCATTTGCACGGTTGGGAGATGCGGCGCCGAGATCAACGAAAAAAAAAGAAAAAGGCCCTCATCCCAATCGGCGCAACCGGGGCGAGTGGTTCCGTGCATCCGATGCGGCAGGTGCCGTCTGTCTCCTGCGGTGGCCTGCGTGGAGCCAAGTAAAGACCCAGCAGAGCAGCTGACGATTGTGGGTGTCACTCACAAACGGATGGAGGGGAGAGCGAGAGAGAGAGACATTCCTTTCCAAACTATGCTAAACTAAACCACATTTTATTTCACCAGGTAAGGCGCCACTGAGCTATGTAGCTCTTTTTCAGAAGCAACCCAGCCACATATGATAGCTCAATGAAGTGGCTTGTCACGTAGAAATTTACACCAGCCAAATGCTCTAAATTCATGCCGATTCTAAATCTGGAGGGAAAACCGGAGGACACGGAGAAAAATCCACGCGACCACAGGGAGAGACATGCAAACTCCAAATAAATAGGCGTCAGGGTTGGGATCAAACCTATGACCTCCTGTATACCAGGCGAGGCAGTTAGCATCTCACCACCGCAGCACCCAAAATCACTGCACCTGCAAGGAGGCACGGGTGTGAGTTAAAGACACGATAACTCGTTCGTCTGTCAATCTCACCTGTGATGTCGGTGACCAAAGTGAGATTAACGAGCTCATTGCAACTATCAAGTAGATGCGAGGGAGATGAGGCAAGCGAGGTAAGCGAGCCCCCGAGACGAGAGATGTTGTGTATGTTGACAATTCTTTATGTGAGCACAAGAGACACCACCCACGCTGACCAGACCTGGCGCCAATTACAACTGTAACTTGTGTGAATCTTTCAAGAATTTCAATCGCAATGTAATTGATAGTTCGACTCACAATACTGTTATTACCGTCACGATAAATAACCCCAGATCTTATGGTCACACTGCTATTCATGTGAAAATGGCTCGCAAATTGTTTCAGATCATTACAAAAGTATCCCCCTTTCCTCGGAATTATCTTATCAACAATTCATTCTCCCCGCATTATCACAGATACGAGAGGCTAACAGGACTTAGAAATCAACGATGACCTGACCCGGCAAACCATGTTACAACGTCTCTCATCAAATGTACAAAGTGGAGGCAGGAAGCTTGGATGGGTCGACCACCGTGCATATTAAAAAGGAGTCAATAAAATACTTTTGGAAAAACAAAACAAGTTGCATGTGTATATATGTTGAACTTCTCTCACACCGTACGTTGCCAACCGCGATAATCGGCAGCTGCAGGGCTACGTTGCGGGCAGCAGGGAGCAGTGCAGCAACATCCATTGTTGTACTGTACTCTGCTTCCACGTCTGCATCTTACCCTAACCCCATTGTTTCAACGGCCTCTATAAAATCGGTACAAAAGATTTTCTTTTAAAAAAATGGAGCCGGTGGAGCCATCCTCTTCAGCGGGCCCCGTTGCGCACGAGCACGTACGTACGCCGAAACTTCTTTCCCACCCCACGTAGCACAAACCCGTCACGCCGATCGGCGGTGCTACTTGAGGTCCATGAAGCGAATGTCCATGACGAGGAGGATGCTGCGGGGCAGTGGCCGTGGCGCGGGCGACAGCACCGTGAACACCTGGCGCTCCGAGTCGACGGCCGTCACCACCAGGAAGCCGGCGACGCTCGCCTCCACCAGGTTCTCCTGGGTGCTCTCCGCCATGCTCAGGCTGAGCACGTGGTGCACCAGGTCGCGCCCCGGCGTGATGGGCACCACCTTCAGCTGGTTCTCCTCCTGGGACATGCCCAGCGGCAGGCACGAGTCCGGGATGGGTGGCGCCCCGACCTGTGGCGTGACGGCACCGCCCCGCATGGTTACGCGCAGCGTGGGCCGAGCCGGTAAAACACCACCGGAACTCCGATCGCTTATTCACACCGAGAAGAAAACGAGAGAATTTTCTCCCCAAATTTGGCTATCGCCTGATGATGCCGGTTGTAATTACTGGCAAAACGTCGGACTCGAATTGTAAACATTGTGGGTTTACTCTCCAACACATGCTGTACTAGTAACGAATTGGCACGTTCTGTTAACGTGACAAACCTTACTAATTGGCTGTGTGGGTTTAACAACACATTTGTGTTTACGCGATCTAACCCAAAAACCTTTATTATGGATAATATTCACACCGAGATCGCCGGTGGTGCACAGCTACCCTTTTGTCATTTCACTGCTGGATGAGGGCCCTCCCCACGCCGTGTGCGTCATGGGAGGTTGTTTGGCCGTACTTCACCGAGCTGGTCAGTCCGGGTTGGTAGAAGCAGGCAGGGAGCGTGAAAGTAGGAGCACAGGAATGCAGTACACCATTGGATTTTGATGCACTGCCCTCTGCTGTCCACAGCATGAAACCGTTTGTATACAGTGGTCACCCAACCCAAGCGATATCGAGGCTCAGCTCTATTGAGCTTCCCAGACCCAACAAGATGTCGTCGGCAATTTGGTAAAAATGTAATCGAAATCATACAAAATATGGGCCTTGGCTTACTTTACAATACATTCAAAACACAAACCATGGAATACGGGTGAACGCAAATATATACATTTTAAATAACAGGATAAAAAAATATACATTTGCAAACACGGTGAAAAAAAGGGTGAAAAAAGGGTGAAAAAAAGGGTGAAAAAAATTGCACGGCTCACCTTGTAGAGCTTGACGTCGGCGAACTTGACATCGAAGGCGTGCGGGAAGTAGGCGTTGCGGAAGCCGTAGAAGTAGCGGCGAACCAGCTCGTCGCGCCCCTCGCGGCGGAAGTCCTTGGATCGCTCCACCACGCCGCCCGACTTGGGCAGCAGCACCGTCTTGACGAAGTGGGGCAAGTCTCGCTTGAGCTCCGTGTACAGCCGCTCCTGATCCAGCACCAGGATCACGTCCACCTGCCAGCATCGCAGGGACGAACGGTGAATCATCGTCGTCGGCGTCAACGTTACGCCCGATCTCGTCGCGATGTGACGACTGCGGGCCAATCCAACGTCTATAACGTGCAGCATCTCAATGTGCCACTGTGCAGAAATCGTGCATTCTGTGAGTTAAAGGATTGGTGCTTTGGAAAGGAACGTGCAAGAGTTAGGGTCACTGACCACAGGGCCATACCACTCGATCAAACAACAAAGAAAATTACATTGTTATCCACAATTTCCTAATTATTTAGCCCGATGGTATTTGTCATCGCTGGGGAGGCAAGTGGGATGTATGTATGCATGTTGTTTCGCACCGTACGCCAGATTCTATGTTAAGTGATTATGCGGGGGAGGGGGTGCGTGTGGGGGAGGTTGGGGGTGGGCGGAGGGTGGTGAGGGACGGTGGCGGGGGAGGGGCAGTAACCTCAAACGCAGTGGCGGCGTGTATGAGGGCCTGGTAGCCGGCTCCCTTCACCCAGCCGCACGTGTTGATGACGCAGCCGCTGATGGCCGCACGCCGGTTCACCTTGCACCGCTGGTCGAACACGTCGGCGAGCTTTGACACCACCTGCCGCACGCACACACACACGCACGCGCACACACACGCACGTACGCACGCACACACACACACGCACACACACACGCACGCACACGCACGCACACGCACGCACGCGCACACACACGCCCCACGGTTACACCGCGGTTAGGGACAACGGCGCTCACTCACGTTGAAAAGACGACGGGGTGAAACTGCGTCGATTCTCACGTCGGCTATTTGCGATGTGCATTTCCAACATACGGTACATGTGGCAGGCGCTTTTTTATCGATTCATTGCTGGATGATGGCCTTTCCATGCCTAGCAGGTCACCAGGGTTATTCGACCATACTTCACCAAACTGGTCAGTGTGGGTTGATGCACAGATGAGGTAATGTATTTTGCTGCACTGTGCTCTGCTGCCATAAAACCTATCCCCACGGTACAGCATTATATGTTAAGTTATTTGTGTAGTTAAATAAAACGTTATAAACAGCAGCTTTGTGAGGATTGTTTGACCACAGTTCACCATGCCGGTAAGTGCAGGCTGTAGAACACCTTGAGGTGTTGTTGCACTAAAATTTTGTTGCACTCAGAAGCTATTAAAATGCTGTTGCATTCAGATGCTCCTGGTGACCGACTCATTCACAGTTGACCAAAACTCAGCCTCAAATGCAACTTTCTCAGCGGTGCCACGGGCTCAGCGCTCTTGAGCCTCCTTCTCGGCCGCCTCTCTCCCTCCCTCTCTCTCTCTCCCTCGGTCAGCCAGCAGGTGCTTTGCCTTGTTGTAGAGTTTCACGTTGGAGCTGGGCGTGGTGGAGCCAAAGTGATAGACGAGCGGCGCCTGCAGGTTGAAGCCCTCCTCCGTGTCGGCAGGGCCGCTCGATGTACAGCAGCGCCAGAGTGCCGGGGATGGACACGGAGCCCTGTCCCACGTCCAGCTCCACCAACGTGGGCCGACGGCCGAGCCGCGCCGCGTAGCTGCACAGCAGGCGGCACAGCGTGCTCTTGCCCACGTCGCCGGGGCCCGCGACCATGACCCGGGGGCCCCGCTCTTCCTCCTGACGCTCGGCCTGCACGCGCATCTGCTCGAGCGCCGCGTGCACGTTCAGGTAGAGCAGCATCGGCGTCTCCTGCGCGCGGGCGAGACGGAGGCACGTGCCGTGGCGGTGGTTAATGCGGGGGGGCGGGGGCACTCACGCGCCGTCCGTACGTACGCGTTATCTCCTTGAGCGGGGGGCGGTGACTGAGGACGAGCGGGTGGCTCCACAGCCACCCTGGTTGATCCTGCGGTGCGTGTCAACCATTAAACTCCTGCCGCCCGCTTCGCAGTGGCCGTTAAAAGATCCCGTGACATTCTAAGAAAAGGAGTAAGCCATGTGTGCCGGTGTCACGGTTCAAATGAGCCAGATATGAAAAATGACTGATAAATCCCTACTCGGGAAATCACAGAGCAATATCGCCCCCTACTGTGAAACTGCAGATTCTAATTGTAAATGAAACGGCGCCTTCGTTAGAACCTTGCGTTGAAAGCGTGGCGTGAATAATTTAATCGTTTATATTCTTTTCCCTCCCACCAGCTGATGAGCAACGATGGGGCCAAATAAACTCTCTCCATCTTTGTCCTTTACCAGTGTTGCTTCAATCATACTTTCCACCCTTTTTAAACCAACTCGTTCTTTGTCTCTCTCTACTTCACCGGAAAGCATACCGGGTCAGCAAAAAAACACATGCTGTGGAATACTGGGAGAAAAGAAATACATATTCGGAGGGAAATTAAATAATCTGTGGAGTCAAATCGGTAGAATAGTTGCCCAGCCAGTATTTGCATGCTGGTGACAGCACCTCCCACCAAACTGAAACTTGTTGAAATTGAGGTCATATTCGTGGGTGATGTGAGGTTCACAAACGCAAAATCAAATTTGAGTACGTGAAATCACATTTGCCTGACACTCGCGTACCACTGGGTGCTCGCAGACCGGTAAAATAACACTTCTAAAGGCCATTTTTGCTTAACCCTGCCATAAGCAGTCCTCCATTTACACTGCAGCTCAGGCACATGCACGCACGTACACAAATGCGTGCGCTCACACACGGCTCACACACGCTCACACACACGCGCGCACACGCACGCTCACACGCACGCGCGCACACGCACGCTCACACACACGCACGCACAAGCACGCTCACACACACGCGCGCACACGCACGCACCTTGGCGACATAGGCCACCTCGGTGAGGCCCGTGAGCTGCACGCTGCAGCCGTGCCACGTGAACACGGCGACTTTGGAGCCGCGTCAAACACGTAGCGTTTGTTGCGTGTCAGCTCGGTGCCGAAGATCTCTCCCATGCCGCTGAGAAGCTCCAGCGTTGCCGTCTGCTGGGGTTCCACCTCGAAACGCAGCTCCATCTCCTTCTCCAGGTCAAACTTCTGCATCGGCCGATCATCCTTCTTCTCTTCCGACATCGTCGCCCGCTCAAATCTAGATGACGCGATGCATGGCGCAACAAGCACGGTCAGAAATGGATTTGGTTTATTTTGTAAAAGTGGACTCGCAATCAATTGCAAAACAATACCATTCAAATTATTGGTTCTTTCGGTAAAGTCACGTAGAAGGGGAACAATAAAATAATAAACAATACAATTCTCACGACGTTTCGACTGCAACACAAGCAATCATCATCAGGTGTGAAATCCACAAATTTTCTTGCTGTGGATTTCACACCTGATGATTGCTTGTGTTGCAGTCGAAACGTCGTGAGAATTTTATTGTTTTATATTTTTATTATTTTATTGTTTCCCTTCTACGTGACTTTACCGAAAGAACCAAGAATATGAATCCCTGCAGTCGCGAATGCTTTAAATAAAAATTTAACACGATTCAAATCAAGATTAATACCATTTGGATTTAGACAGTGAATATATGATCTCATCCAAAGTGTCGATGAGTGAATATAAGTGATGGCGTTCTTTTAAACTCACCCCTCCAGATTTGACTGTTAATTCTCTGCCTCCTCATCAACTCCCACCCTGAGATTTTCCCACCACCACTAGCACCCCTCGTACAGCTTCACGTTCTCTCTGCCTCATCTTCCACCTCATTGTTTCAGTCAACCCCTCACTCCTCAATCTTTCCGATCTCCTCAATATCTGCTCACCTCTCCCTCCCTCCCTCATCTCTCCTTGCTCCTCCTGCCGAGAAACCTCGCTACAATCACCACCTCCTTCCCCTCATTCCGTCCCTCCACTCACATCACCCCTGCTCCCTCACCCCACTCCTCCGTAGCCCCTCACTCGCTCTTCTTCATCCAATTCCTTCCATCTCGCCACGATCTTCTCCCCGACGACTCCTCTTTATCCACTCCCTACTTATCTCCTCCCATCCTAAACTAAACTTTTATTTTTTATTTTACCAGGTAATTCCCACTGAGTTATTTTTCAGAAGCGACCCGGCAAACACTAATGATACCCACCCCCTCATTCCCTTCCTCCCAAACCCTCATCGCGCATTTTCTCTTATCTCCTCCAACCTCATCACTTCATCTCCGTGACACCTCCCCTATCTCTTCCCCCTCACACCTCCTATTACTGTCGCCGCCACCACCACCACCACCTCCTCCCCATCCCCTCACCCTCGCTCGCTCGCTCCCTCGGCACGTCGGCAGACGGGGGACTTCCTCCTCCTCCTCCCCATTCCCTCACCCGTCCCTCCGCACGTCGGCAGACTTCCTCCTCCGCTTACGAGCTGCGACCCAGCCGAATGTGCGCAGCGAGCGTCGGCAGAGAAAACAAAGTGACCCCTCTCCATTGCCCCGCCGTGTCGCCTTACAACAAACACACGACTATATATGTTCTTGGTTCTTTCGGTAAAGTCACGTAGAAGGGAAATAATGAATTAAAAATCTCACGACGTTTCGATTGCACCACAAGCAATCGTCATCAGGTGTGAAAACCACGGCAAGAAAATTAGAAAGTGGCGGTTTTTTCTTAACGTTAGCACTAAAAACCACCACTTTTTTCAAACATTTTCTTACTGTGGTTTTCACACCTGATGATTGCTTGTGTTGCAACCGAAACGTCGTGAGAATTGTATTGTTTAATTTTTATTATTTCATTATTTCCCTTCTACGTGACTTTACCGAAAGAACCAAGAATATGAATCCCTGCAGTCACGAAAGCTTCAAATCGAAATTAAACACAAAACTGTTGGGGCCGGTGCAGTTAGTTGACAGCGAACAACCTGTGAAGGCACCGTGGCACACGAGGGGTGGGTGGGTGGCCAGCACCAGGCGCGGGCCGCCTTTGTCTCCCCGAGAGCGAGCGATGTTTACTGCGCAGCGCTACCGATTTGGGGCCGGTCGAGAGGTGATCGTCAGCGGTGGAGGAGGCCGTGAGCGCTCGCTGGGGTCGTAGCTCAGCGCGGCCAAACGCTTAAGCAACCGCAACAACAACAACAACAGCAGCAGCCATTCGCCACTAAGTGACGGTGAGGTCACCACGGCGCTTGTGCCAGGCTAGGTGCACGTTGAGGCCACGTGAAGTGTCTAACGCCCGTCGCAGGAGTTCACGGGAGCAGACCCTGGTGGTGCCATGGGTTGACCCGACTGAGACGAGTGGCCGATGCACTACCCGTGCCCCCTACTGTGCCAGGCTAGGTGCAGGTCACGGGAGCAGACCCAGGTGGTGCCACGGGTTGACCGACTGAGCCGAGTGGCCGATGCACCACCCGTGTCCCCTACTGTGCCAGGCTAGGTGCAGGGGGAGGTCACGGGAGCAGACCCAGGTGGTGCCACGGGTTGACCGACTGAGACGAGTGGCTGATGCACCTGTGCCCCCTACTGTGCCAGGCTAGGTGCAGGGGGAGGTCACGGGGCAGATCCAGGTGGTGCCACGGGTAGACCGACTGAGACGAGTGACCCACGCACCACCCGTGCCCCCTACTGTGCCAGGCTAGGTGCAGGTCACGGGAACAGACCCAGGTGGTGACATGGGTTGACCGATTGAGACGAGTGACCCACGCACCAACCGTGCCCCCTACTGTGCCAACTCGCTGCGCTTTAGCCCCCCTCCCTCCGCTCGTTGTTGTGAGCGTCGCTCCTCTGCCCTCCGCTGCTGCTGTTGTTGTTGTTGGAAGGGCGACTGCCTCCAACTTGCCCCAAGTAGCAGCGGCGTCCTTCGCGAGCCTCCTCCACAGACACCGCTCCCACACGCGCACAACAACAACAACAACGACAACAACAACGACGACAACAACAACCGCGCCGTCGCGTCTCTGCAATTAAACGACCGCGTTTCCCGACGAAGCGAGTGACGGAGGCGGGCGAGGAAACGTGTGTCGATGGCCTCCTCCTCCATCGTGAGCACAAAGCGAGTCCGCGCGTGTGTGACGGCTCCACTCAGACGCAAACGTCGCTCGTTTAATCACACGCCGGCAGTGCGGCGGCGACGGTGGGAGCCGTCATTCCGTAGGGTCTGTGAAGATCGTGAGAGGGTTTTTATATTACGAACAAATCTGTTTGTGAAAACGTGTTGTGTGTGTTGTGTTACTCACAGTGGGGCCACGCTCCGCCACGCTTCCGAACGCCCCCCTCCTGGTGCGCTTCCCCCTTGACCCTTGACCCCGACGGCGGCGGCGGCGAGGAAGATCGAGGCCGCGTTCGGAAACTCCAGCGCGCGCGCAACTGTACACAGCGCGGTGACGATTAATACTGTAAAAAAATAAATTTATAAAATATGTATTTTAAAAAACGGTGTAATAAAAATATGTTTAAAAAGTGTGTAATACAAATATGTAAAAAAGTGTGTAATAAAAATATGTAAAAAAGGGTGTAACAAAAATATGTAAAAAAAAGTGTGTAATAAAAATATGTAAAAAAAAGTGTGTAACAAAAATATGTAAAAAAAGTGTGTAACAAAAATATGTAAAAAAAGTGTGTAATAAAAATATGTAAAAAAGTGTGTAACAAAATATGTTTAAAAAGTGTGTAATAAAAATATGTTTAAAAAATGTGTAGTAAAAATATGCCTTCTCGACAGACCTGTTCTCCACCTGAGGACGGCTGTCTTGCGTTGTGGCCGAAACGTCGTGAGAATTATTTTATTATGTTTTATTTTTATTATTTTATTACTTCCCTTCTACGTGACTTTACCGAAAGAACCAAGAAGAGTAATAGTACATGTGGAGTACCAAACAAACCCTTTCAATAACAATAAAAATATTACCGAATGAACTCATTCAAGTACAATTATACAATCTCGCCGGTACAATGCATTGTGGGAAGGTGTGCCTTTGTGACGTAGGAGTTGCCCACATTTGAACCCACCACACACGCCCTGCCCATCAACTCACCATGCGGTGGCCGTTTTTACTGCAGTATTCTATTCTTGCATCTTGCCAAAATATTCGGGAGCTGAATGCCAACGACGAGAGAGAGGACTTCACGAGTTCAGAGAGTTTGTGTAGTCAGCTTAACACGTAGGCTTTCGCGACCAATATTATTCATGATAAAGGTGTTTTGGGTTAGATCGCGTAAATATAAATGTGTCGTGACCCCACCACCACCCGACACAGCCAATTAGTAAGGTTCGTCACGTTCGTGTGGTTTTTCCATGACCCCCTTTGTTGGAGGAGCGCAGATTCCAGTGGTTAACTATATGGTTCATAGTCTGGTTTGCATGGCTACAATTGCACCACGGTACTGTGGCTTGTCTAAAACATCTATCTGTGAGTCGCTCTGGGTCTCTGTGAGTTTACCAAATAGTCCATAGTCTGGTTTGCATGGCTACAATCGCACCACGGTACTGTGGCTTGTCTCAAACATCTATCTGTGAGTCGCTCTGGGTCTCTGTGAGTTTACCAAATAGTCCATAGTCTGGTTTGCATGGCTACAATCGCACCACGGTACTGTGGCTTGTCTCAAACATCTATCTGTGAGTCGCTCTGGGTCTCCGTGAGTTTACCAAATAGTCCATAGTCTGGTTTGCATGGCTACAATCGCACCACGGTACTGTGGCTTGTCTCAAACATCTATCTGTGAGTCGCTCTGGGTCTCCGTGAGTTTACCAAATAGTCCATAGTCTGGTTTGCATGGCTACAATTGCACCACGGTACTGTGGCTTGTCTCAAACATCTATCTGTGAGTCGCTCTGGGTCTCCGTGAGTTTACCAAATAGTCCATAGTCTGGTTTGCATGGCTACAATTGCACCACGGTACTGTGGCTTGTCTCAAACATCTATCTGTGAGTCGCTCTGGGTCTCCGTGAGTTTACCAAATAGTCCATAGTCTGGTTTGCATGGCTACAATTGCACCACGGTACTGTGGCTTGTCTCAAACATCTATCTGTGAGTCGCTCTGGGTCTCCGTGAGTTTACCAAATAGTCCATAGTCTGGTTTGCATGGCTACAATTGCACCACGGTACTGTGGCTTGTCTCAAACATCTATCTGTGAGTCGCTCTGGGTCTCCGTGAATTTACCAAATAGTCCATAGTCTGGTTTGCATGGCCACAATCGCACTGCTGTGGCTTGTTTTTTTATTTTCCATTTGTGAAGGAGATGTGCACAGCGGCCTATTGATCCCGTTTTGCTCACGTGTGTTTTTTGGTAAATCGTACCCGTATTTATTTTACAGATGTCCGCTTTTAAACATCCTGTATCTTAACTACAAAAAGGCCGGATGAGGGATGTAATTTTCTGTACAATGCTTATGTACATATGTATTGTAGATACGGTAACCCATTTGCTGCTCTCGCAGTTAGCGATGTATGAAGACATGGGATTAGATTGTACAGATGCAGTTTAGATGACTGTTGTAAAATTATGTTACGCGGTGTGTGGGTGCCAACTTATACAACTCAAGACATGTGATTGATCGGACGCTGCAAGTGTTTGGTAACTCACACGGGTACAACACGGTTACGTAAAGTATCCAAACACATCGTGTGCGATGCCAAAAGCTCTTCGAAAAACCCGAATCCAGAGGGCAAATGAACAGTGTTCATTAGGACGCTGTCTTTCCGTCAGCTCTGTTTCTTCACCTGAGGACGGCTGCTTGCGTTGTGGCCGAAACGTCGTGAGACTTTTATTTTATTATGTTTTATTTTTATTATTTTATTATTTCCCTTCTACGTGACTTTACCGAAAAAAACCAAGAATATGAATTCATGCAGTCACGAAAGCTGTAAATCGAAATACCTAAGACCTCTGCTGTAGAAAGAATGTCATCTGCCGAAATTTTACTGAATTCTCTCAACGTCTTTGCGTTGATGAAGTGAGTTTTTTTGCACTTCGCAGCAACAGATCGCTACCCCCCTCCTCCCCCACCAATATAAAAGTGACTCCAATCGGTAAACTGCAATTCGCCGTGGAATGCGTGACGACCTCTGGAGCGTAATTAGTCCTGTGATTCAGCAGGGCTTGATGACTCCAGTTGTTGGGTGTCAGACGCACACGTTCGTGTTAGCACGGCTGTGTCGACCTTGGAGTGTGTAGAGGTCACCAGTGTTTTCGCTAATAGAACAGCAGCGCTGTCCCGTACTGAATTGGTGATCCTCTATTATTCGACAAATGTACAATTCAGCTTCGCGACTGCTCCTCGCCGTTGCTATTAATGAGCGTACTGTGGAGTGTATTCATTGACTCAATTGGCGTTTCTCCTCTGAAAAGGCAAAAACGTGAGGCAATGAAGATGATGTTATCAATTGTGTGCTATCATTTGTCCTAAAAATACTGCGCTTATTCAGCGTTGAGGTGCCGCTTAAAGATTTAGATTTTTCAACAAACAATCTTCATTTCCATGCAGACCAAATTTTGCCTGATAACAGTCTCCTTTGTTATATTCATGGTTTTTTTTAATTAGATTTTGTTAAAAAGTGACTTGCGAGAACGATAATAACAAAACAAAAAAGCCCACCACTGTAACCACTGAAATTGAAGGTCCAATCTTGAATTGCACACTCCAACTCTCCAGAAGAAACTACAGGAGACGCAGCAAAGACAAAAGTCAACATAGCATTGCACGCTCTTAAAATTTTCAGCTCTGGGAGTGTGATACCAAAAAATATATATACATGGCTGTCTCTGGTGTAGCCCAATCAGTTTGAAAGACAATGCACATAGGGCCGTCCATAAATGACGTCACGCGATTTTGGACGATTTTTGACCCCCCCCCCCCATCGTCACACGGCGTCACAAAAAGTCAGACCCCCCTCAAATATGACGTCACAAAGCTCTGCCCCCCCCCCCCCAAAAATAAAACATGCTTCAAATCGCTTTAAACTATTGTCATTGTAGTGCGTATTTAATGTCCCGCTGCACTCTGATGTTGTAGGAGAAAACATTTATTAAAACTTGTCTTAGAAAGGATAAAACCTATTCTTATTTTTCATACTTTGATGCTGGCAAAAAGGTCCCATGATATGCATGTACCTGTATATAATATTCTGGATCAACAAAAAATAAACCGTTCTATGCGGTATATGGTATATCCGTTCATGTTATGTCGAGTACACGCAGAATGTGTCATATAAAGCTCGCTCAGTGGTGTACATACTGACCACTCAGCACCGGCTGGACTGTGTATGTTGGTGTCACGTGAAATGCATCTGCATGAGCTCTTCAACAGATGCCATGATGAACAGTGGGTCGTCCTTGTTAATATTTGTCAATACAGCATTGGCGGCAGTGAACGAGCACAAACAATTTGCAACATGTACTCAACACACTCATCACGACCACTGCCTCCAATTCAGTGTTATTAAAAGTGTAAAATTACTAAACTGTGTATATATTTTTCAAAATGCATATTTTATTAATGCTCTTTATTGAAATTGTGCAATAGACAGATGAAACAAACATTGCATCTTGCCTTATTACAGTTCCCCATTCTTCAATCAACATCGGGGCTAACGAGCCCCAGTGCACGGAATCAACCAGAAACGGGGAAACTTTCTGGGAGTGAGGGGTGGAGGGGGACCGAAAAGCTATTTTAAGTTGCTCGGAATTGAACTCAACCTCTCTGCTATTTCACACCATGACTTTTTCAGGGATAAATTAATCCCCCAGATACTGTGATGTCTACAAGGTCCCATTACCAAGCTGGAAATGTCACGACCTCTGGTCGGGGGAAATTGCATTATGCAATGCATTGCACTTTGCTGCGTACTGTATCAGTAAAATCGCACGGTATGAATTTCGATTTAAAGCTTTCGTGACTGCAGCGATTCATCTTCTTGGTTCTTTCGGTAAAGTTACGTAGAAGGGAAATAATAAAATAATAAAAATTAAACATAATAAAATACAATTCTCACGACGTTTTGGCCACAACGCAAGCAGCCGTCCTCAGGTGAAAACCCTATTCTAAAAATTGTATTTTATTATGTTTTATTTTTATTATTTTATTACTTCCCTTCTACGTGACTTTACACGGATTTGCAGAATGAGGACCTTGAATCATTCAGGGGGACAATTCAGATCATTGTATGGAAGCTGCATGGGAAACGATGTCACGTTCCTGGGGAATGTCCCCTGACACCTTCATAGAGGACGTCCTCTATGAAGGTGTCTAATGTCAAATCAGTTTGTGAGCCAAACACCGTTGGTGCCACTTAGGGATTACTACGCGGTTTTGTCAGGCGACTGGGGCTGTAGCTCTACGACTACGCTTCACAGAGCAAACACCAACCCACTCAGCCACTAATATTGTCGTCAGAAAATGTATCAACAACTTCCTCGATCCCACAGGATAATGCAGTAACCAAGGCCATATTGCAAAATTTCTACATCCTTCCAACCTGCGTTTTCTCAACATTCGTTGTTTTCTTTTATTTCGCTTGTTTACGAAGCCTCATAATCCTTTTCCAGGAGGGTTTTGTCAAGTTGTCGTGGTAGGAGGCGATGATTGCTGCTCTATGTATAACACTGGTCAACACACTTTTTCTGGCAAAAGGTATTCCAACGGTTTTAAGGTAATTTGGGGTGCTGATTCCAAATCTGGCATCAGTTTTTGAGATATCAAATATTGCATTTTCAATAAAAACTGCAGAAGAAAATATTAAATAAATGTGGATATCTACATAAAATGATATTATAAACACACTATCCTAAAAATACAGCACCATATTTTAACACTAAAGCAGTCACTGACTCGCAACAACTTGCAATCATAAGTGACAGAGTTAATTTCGGGTAAAATCAATGAAAATGGGGTATGCCGATAGCATAAAAATGAGATGTGATAGAGCAAATCTAAGATCAGATTTGGAATCAGCACCCTGAAATTAGTTGCAAAAGTCCAGGCCAGAAAATTGTTTTTTTGTTGACCAGTGTAATCTAACATGGTGATTTGCGGGTTATTTTGACAAATTTGAATCGTAACATAATAGAGGTGTTTTTATTAGATCGCGTTCAATATGAATGTGTCGTTAAACCTGCCACCACCCGACACAGCACAATTAGTAAGGTTTGTCACAGAAACAAAACAAGCGAACGCGTTGCCGCTGGGCCCTCTGCCAGGGCCCACACAGATCTCGTCATGGCCTGGATAGGGTCATCAACGTGCAACAAGCCGGTGCTGATGCCTCCATCAGGGGGGCCAGGGCAGCCAAATCCGTTGTTGTACTGTGGTACGATCCGGTGTCTTAGGGGCCGTCCATAAATGACGTCACGCGATTTTGGACAATTTTTGACCCCCCCCCCCCCCCCTTTCGTCACACGGCGTCACAAAAAGTCAGACCACCACCCCCCTAAAATATGACGTCACAAAGCTCTGCCCCCCCCCCAAAAAAAAAACATGCTTCAAATCGCTTTAAACTATTGTCATTGTAGTGCGTATTTGATGTTGTAGGGGAAACATTTATTAAAAAGTCTATTTAATTAAGTAGAAGGTGTTGTCCATATTTATTTAAAGTTGCGCATTTTGATGTGACGTCACATTTCTCACCACCCCCCTCTCGTCACACATCGTCACAAATGTCTGACCCCCCCCCCCTCCGTATGTGCGTGACGTCATTTATGGACGGCCCCTTACGCCAGGAACATCGTGGTGAAGTGCGGCCAAATAACCCCCCAACGTATATTCGAGGCCCTCATCCAGCAGTGGATCGACAAAAAGGGGGTCTGTACGATTCGCATCGTGCACGCAGAGGTCATCATCATCATCAGCAAAGCCGAGCGTTGTCAGGTGATTGGTGGTGATGGTTCTGGTGATGCTCGCTGGATGTTATCGTAGTCATCATCGTCCTAACGCAGTGCACGACACGGGGACTCATTGCGCGACGAGGCGTTACAAATTACGGGTATGAATGCCCATAACGCAGGTTAACCATTCGCAATGGGCAACGTCAACAAGAGTCTTGGTACCACACATTTATTTGTTTCGCGGAAATATGCCACTGCGATGGGCAGTGGTGCAACAAAGTCACGCAAAAACAACAAAAAAGCTCAAAGCATTCGTCAAAAACACTTCCCTCGATTATATAGAAGGGCCATGGCACGAAACGTCGTCTATGGTAAACGTTTTCTCTTCGGGGGGGCAGTGTTGTTGACGAATATGATGAGCAATTGTCATTCGTCGTGTGTTTAGTTTTGTTGTCCTTCCCTTACGTAGGGTGCGAAAGAAGTTCAACACAAATACATGTAGGGCTTTACTCTCTCTCGTCCAGAAATGAAAGCAGTCTCGAGTGAGACTTACTCGTTTATCGAGATTATAGAGCAAAAACTAAGAGCTGCAGAGATCGTCGAGATTGTGTGTGTGTACGTGTGTTAGAGAAAACCGCGGTAGAGATTTCAAAGTTTAAAAATAGCATTACAGTGACTGGCACCCTGATGTAAGTGGCATTAGAGAGACGGAGTCTGTGGCTGGGATGAGGGCAGCCAGTGTAACGTTACCGAGTAGAAATGGTGCACTGCAGTGGATATGTAATTTAAGAATGTCAGGGTATGTCTGGAATAGAAAAGTGCTGGTCAGGCAGTCGGGTTTGACCCGTAACATATAAAAAAAATTGCCACTGTATCCCCACCTCCGTTTAGCCACGGTTGGCTAAGTAAACGGGTGCGAAAGAAGTTTAACATGCATGCATGCTGTGTCATGGAAACATCATGTTAAATAGTAATAAGTGTACGTGTATACCCATTGTGGCATTGTTTTACAAAAAAACAATCAAGGGCCAGGCTTTGTTTCTTGTCTAGCGATGGTTTATGGTGACACTCGCTACACCACGGCAGGATTTATTCAGCCAGACGTATGTCCTGAGCCAAAAATGCAATCCTATTATTCGTATTTTACGTTGTTTTTTTGTTATCGACACTGTCCAAATAAGTGAGAAAGTGTTCATGCATTAGCTCTTGTCAGTCTGTCTGTACATGTGGGTCCCGATGTCGCTCATAAAGATAATCTAATAGGAATAAAATGTGGTTATAGGATTTTCACAGACAAAAAAAATGTGAACCAATTTCTATATTTAGTGTCTATAATAAATCTAGGGTCGTGAAGGACACGTTGGGGGTGGTGTAAGGGTCACGTAAGGATACCATACGTCAATAATTAATGATTGTCCATGTTCTGCGGCCACAATGCGTTCATATCCAATGGGGGCTCTGCTGTTGGTATGTTAACCCTTCTCACCTGAGAGCGTACATCCATAACCCAGTCACTCGTCATACATCATCACCTGCATCTACAACATCGTCAACCCTGCAAGGGGCGCCGCAGGGGGGGGGGCGAGACGTGAACTACCTCGCCTGATGTACAGGAGGTCGTGGGTTCGATCCCGACACCGATGCCTGTATGTTTGGAGTTTGCGTGTTCTTCCCATGGTGACGTGGATTTTCTCCTGGGTTTTCCCTCAACATTTAGAAACATGGGTTTAAAGTATCTGACTGCTATACGTTTCCACGTGATGAGCCACTTCGTTGAGCTATAATTTGTGGCCAGGTCACTTCTGAAAAGAGATGTATAGCTCAGTGGGCCTTACCCGATCAAATAAAATAATTAAATTTGTATAGTTTGGTTTCGTGGTGTCATCCACAGGGGATTAGCTGAGGACTTGGAGAGATGGATTTGGTGGAAAATAGGAAGATGGTAGAGTGAGAGGTGGAGAACGAAACCAAGGGACATGGTTGGTGGAAAGGAGGATATTAGAGGAATCTTCTGGAATGTTCTAGAAGGTACGAGGAGGAGGAGGAGCAGGAGGCAATACAGAGGGAATGTGACGTGAGCCCAAGGCTTGGCTGGAAGAATCCACCACTGGAAGCTGAAATTATAATTTTGTGTTTTAACAGCTGAACGCGGCAGGGCACTGCTGTGATGTTGTAACAAGAGAAGGGAGAGTTTAGAATTCTGCTGAAAGTTGTTTACTTTTATATTTTTTATATCAAGACTCCAACAACAATTTGAAAATCTAGGAGCTTTGAAACAACTTACACAACCAAATTAGATCTAATCGGAAAGCAGAACCTCAGCAGGTTTGAGCCTGGATGGTCGCATTGGCTAGACGACAGCCGGGTACTGTATTGGAATTATTGAGAAGAGATGTGATGTCAGGTGGTACTTTGAGTTGCAGAGGCTTTTTAAGCTACCAACACATACAAATCCTTATCCTCGGTGCTTGGACAGGTGATCATCAGGGCTTGTCAGCTGTTGAAGGCATGGGGCTGCGAGTTGGCCAGGAGATGGCAGTGCTGAGTGTAACCCCCTCCCATGCAGCCAGCTATGGCTGCAGAGTTTGGTAATACATGTTGTTCACGTCGTTTATTGTCAAAATTCGGTCACAGTTCCTATGATCACTGTTTCATTGCTTTTATGGCTTTATTTTGGTGATTTTTGAAAAGTTTTTCGGTTTGGCCATGTTTGTTTGTTGTAGTATAGAGTTAGACCGATGGCCTTAATCTAAGTTGTCTTGTGGTTGTTGTTTGACTTGCATCCCACTGGGATTTTTGCACACAGCGTTGGTGTACGGTGCTTTTTCTGCAATATTTTGCTGTCTTTTCTTGGATTTTCTGTTTGCACATAGTCACTTTAAGATGTTTTCTTGTTCATGTTTTTGTTTTTTTGTTTGTTGCGGTTGCACCCGATTCATGGCTCACAGGGCTATACCTAATAAATGAAACTTGAAACTTGAAACTCCCATGCGTGCTGGTTTTCTCTGGGAAGCTCAACACCCATCACTGCTCTCGGGTAAACATCCCGATGCAGGGAACTTCTGAAAAGAAGTGTTGAGACTCAATTAAGGCCTTCCAGGGTACATGATTGGTATGATGATAATAACAGTAATTTACAAGCCTTTGTCTTTATATTTGTGGATGAAGGCCTGCCCGTGCTTTGTCGTGGGGGCTGTATGACCGTACATGGTGGTCAATGCAGGTTGGTGAAGGGGAGCTCAGGTGTTGTTTAGATATCAGTCGCCACTGGGAATAGCCATGGCTGGGAATGGAACTCAGTTTACTGAGTTCGCAGCGCAGTACGTCACCCACGAGACTACCGGTACGATGAAATGGCATTATTAATGATGAATAATTTGCATTATTATTACACGCTACCAAAACTGTGCAAATAACTCAGTCTCACAAAAAAGTACTTTATGCTGTTTCTTGGCCAAAATTATTGCCTTATGAGGTTGTTCAAACACAGCACGGCAAAGATTAATATATTTCCCACTTCACGCTGCCACCTCCTTCCAGCCTTTTGAAAAACCCAAACAACTACCGCACAGCAAGCTGGCATCGGGGCAGATGAGGCTGGCGAGTTTGGCTGTTTGTGTGTGGTTTGTGTTGACCTTTCCGGAGGGCAGGCAGAGACAGATCTAGAAACTTCCAAAGCCAACGGGGGCCAGAGACGTTCTGAAGTTTCACTATTTTTCAAATAACGGCCCTAGATTTATAACATAAAAACAATATGCAAAGTATTTTATCTGGTAAATAACAATACCAATCCACCTATACTGTAGGCAAGTTGAGTAAGGGTAAATAAAGCACTTGTTCAGGTTACATCCGATCGTGCGCTATACAAATAGACGCCAAGTGAATGGCCCACTCTGTATTGGGTTGTGTTTGTTGCTAAATGTCTGTTGCTAGGGGCGCAAACCATAGTACAAGGTGGAGGGGTGCCTGTGATGCGACTAAGGTGACACAGAGAAACCTCTTACATTTTCAAATGTAATGCCACTACACCTATTATTTATTACGCAATCAATCCAGTTGAATGTTTTATATTTGCCTGCTTTCCCCCCCTGTATAAGGGCAAAGTAAAAGTGCTGACGAAGGGCGGGACTGAGTGCCAGCTCACCATTTTGTGCCAGTTGGACCTCCCAGAAATGTCGTAGCTTCATGGTACAATCTTGGGCCCTTTCCCATGGTCACCGCAAACAAAGTATTCTGGCAATGCTTATATTCAATGTCTAATTGAGCTGTGTTAATTCGTTATAAATGTTAGTATTGCAGTATATAATAATTGTATAAGCCTTTTTCAGTCCCCTGCAGGATGGAGGACTGACTGTGCACCATGTCAGTCATGGGAGTTGCTTGACCCCAGGACGGGTTATGCTATCACTTGTCACTGATATTAGCCATGGCCAGGAATAGATCTCAGGTCACCGGGTTAGAGTGCAGTGAGTGTACTAACCGCCCCCCTGATCGTTAACATATTTAACTATGATAATAATTGTATCACTTCCTCTATCCACTAATTAATGAAGGCCTGCACATTCCGTACTCGTCCAGGAGGTTTGTTTGACCGGACTTCATCACACTCAGTGCCGGATTATTCTAGTAGCAAAAGTAGCTAGACATGCTACGGGCCTCGCACTTTCAAGGGCCCCGCGCTAAATGCTTTCAAGCTATCAATTCCGGTTCAGTGATTCTGCACTTGCTCTATTACTATAGTACTATTCTGCCTTCAACTTTTATGGACAACTGGGTGTTTAAGGTTAGCGAGTTGTCGTATTATCTGGCTGTATAGTAAATTAAAAAATACAATTACTCTACTAATGCTAGTAAAAAATTCGTGTTTTAATATTTGTGTGTTTTTATTTATTTAGGGCCCCTTTATAACAAATGCTACAGGCCCCGCACTAGCTTCATCCGAAACTGACCACGCTGGTGTGTGTGAGTTGGTGGAGGGTGCAAACCAGCATGTATACATACGTATACATGCCTATAATGCCTGGCAACACGGCAGCATTGAACCGGCTTGAGTTTGCTGATGAAACTCACGCAGTCAAAACCAGTCGTGCGTTTACTTTTTGAAACACATGCTATTGTCTAAACATTGGTCCAGAAGGTTGAAGAATGTGTTAGTTTATTGTGTTTTGCAGACATGTTGCATGCTGTCTGTTTATTGATTTTTATATTGACCCCTAATTATGCACGAAGTCTGCATAATGAGGTTGTTTTAATACAAATTTGAGTAATGCGCCTGAGAGGGCATCCACCACATGGATGAATAAATACTTGCCAACCCTTCCAATTCAAGTGAGGGGATGCCCATTTTTAAACCGCTATACTGGTTTTCAAAGCAAAATGCTGCACCAAAACATGTATTTATTTATTTTAAAATGGTATATAGCGCGGTGAGTAGCTTTGAAAATCGGTATGTTGTAAAAGTAAAAATCTACAGCCTATCACTAATTAAAAAAAAAAACTAAAAAATTCGGCAATAACACTGACCGTAAAAGGAAACATTAGGCGACGTTTATGGCAATGACCTTCATCATTGCAGTGATCAATTGGGTTGGGAAGTATGGCGATGGAAGTGATGAAATCCACGTGCTAGTCGGCTTGGTACATCGCAGGATCATGAAAGACAAAGACGGCTTGTGGAGGCCTTCATCCAAAATTGGATCGACCATGGCTGATGATGATGATTACTCTGTATTGCTTCACTACAGAAAATGGCCACAAAAAAACAACAATTTTTTTATTTTACCAGGTAAGGCCCACTGAGCTATGTAACTCTTTGTCAGAGGCGACCTGGCTATCACAAATGATAGCTCAACGAAGTGGCTTATCGCGTGGAAATGTATAGCAGCCAAATACTCTAAACGCATGTTTCAAAATGTGAAAGGAAAACCCGGAGGACCCGTAGAAAAATCCACACGATCACGGGGAGAACATGCACACTCCGAATATACAGCAGCAGGCGTCAGGGTCGAGACCGAACCCACGACCTCCTGTATACCAGACGAGGTAGTTAACATCTCGCCACCGTGTCGCCAGTCCAGGGCATGGAGCATTCACCCCAAAAAAATAGAGAATGCCCCATGAAGTGAGGGCAGCTGGCAGCTGTGGAACATAGTAACACTGCCCAGCATACATCAGCCACAGGAGCGTATAAATAGAAATAGCCACACCTATGTATAGCGACTGGCTGGCGAGCAATGTGGCCAGAGTGTTTAACGTCCAAATGAAAGGGCATGTGTTGAAATCGTGTTTCGGTTGTTGACTCGGCAGATCATCTCCACTGCTGCACGAGATCTCTTCCCCAGCCGTGTCGGTCACAGGGGTTGTTTGACCATGCGTCTCCACGCTGGTCAGTGTGGGGTTCACAAAGATCGTGCAGTATGGATGTTGGAGTACAGTGCAGTGATGATCAAGATGTCATCATGGCCAAAAGTGTACCTACCACCATACCTTCTTGCCAACACTTTCATACCCTTTGCCGGTTCCTGCAGCTACCCCAAATGAGATAAGCAACCTCCAAGTATTGCCCTAACAGTATCACACCATCTGCTCATAGGTATTCCCATTGGTCACCAGACTGCTGGAGATAATTCAACTTCTCGTCTCGGCAAATTGGTCCTCCTCCATCCTGTACACATCCTCCCCAGTGGAAGCATTTTTGCCCAATGATATCTACACCACTTAACTGTGACATTCTCTTCTAGACTTCCACATTGTTTATCCTATTTTGTCACAAATATCCTAGCATCGGTCTCAGACTCCTGAGCTCAACAGGTATTTAAAAAAACCAGCTTCGTTAGAATCCCGTCAAATTTAAACTTTTATACCCAAATGCAATTCGCCTTTTTTTATTTGACTTTTAATACAAATTTGTTTATTTCTTAAAACATTTTTAAAAATTATTATTGAAGGCTTTGAAACACTGCTGATGAGACACTGTACTTCAAATATTACAGCAGGCGTCAAGGTCGGGATCGAACCCATGACCTCCTGGAAACCAGGCGAGGTAGTTAACATCTCCTAGCCCATGTACGCATGGTGTGGTGGGTTATGGGTCTGCTACTCCTGGGATACTCCGTAGATAAATGTAGATAATATGAAAACATGTTTCTATTATTGGCTTCACCTCTGGAATATACATGTTATCCGCGAATAAGTGCGGATAATATGAATAGATCAATAGAGGCACCGATAATAGGAGTGTTCACTGATCCAGACGGCTTGTGTGGCCCCTCCCACTCTGAATCCCTTCCCCTGTCCCCGCCCCCTTTGAAAACACACGCTGCTACTGCGTGCAGCAGCGTTACAAGGCCCCGATTCAGCCTCTTCCTCCGTAAGCTCATCTCTCCTGACCCTTTGCTCCCGTTTTCCCCGTTTACTTTCCTCATTTCTCTCTTAGTTTTCCCATAAAATGTTTGGTTCATTCCATACATTTGGGGGTGCGTGGGAGGGCGGCCGTGGGAAGGGGTCGGGGGGGGGGTGAGACGGGCGAGAAGGGGGCAGCTCTGGTGGCTGGGCAGTGGGGGCACCGGGTCAGAATCCGAATCTTCATCCTGGATAAATCCGATGAGTAACAAAGCTCTGTTTTTTTTAACAGATCTCCATCAGTGAGTGGGGGATGTTGGGAAATGCTAGGGGTGGTGGTGGTGGTGGGCACTTCAACTTGTATCTCGACGCGTTACAGACGGATGTTACTCCATCGTATTTCATGTTACAGACGGATGTTACATCGTTAACGCCATAGCGATCTAATCACTCTCGATCACGTAACCATGCCGCTCCAACTGGGGGGGGGGATTGAGGGGGGGGGATTGAGGGGGGTGTCACGTGACCCCCCTTCACCCCCCCCCCCACGACCGCTCCCCACTCTCCCACACTGCGCCAGGCGTTGGCCGCGTGCCTTTATAGCTGTGGACCAATGGGGTGCGAGGTAGTGCAGAGTGGGGGGGGGGGGGGGCTTTGACGTCACTGCGGGGGTATATAAGGGTGCGTGGTGAGAGGGGTTTCTTTACTCGGCGGCCCCGTCCAGTCGTGTGTGCTTCAGCTCTTTCTTCTTCCTCCTGCACGTGAGTCGCGGTTGCAGCAGTCATCATCGTCACCACCACCATCATCATCATCACCACCACCATCATCACCACCACCACCCGTTACCACCACCATCATCACCACCACCACCTGTCACCACCACGACCATCATAACCACCACCATCATAACCACCACCTGTCACCACCATCATCATCGTCACCACCACCTGTCACCATCACCACCTGTCACCACCACCATCATCATCGTCGCCATCAACAACGCAGCAGTCTCCCGTGTCGAGAGCACCGCACGCGTCGTGACGTGCGCACATTCAGCCGCTCCCCGCGCGCCTTTGTCTCTCCCGAGCCCCGATTGGTGAGCGTCGCGGAGAATGGCGAGGGCGCTTATGTAACGATAATACATATTTATATTTTAGTTAGTTCAAATACGAGCCCTTGCGCATATACACGCACCGTAATAACTCCATCGTATTTCATAAAAAAAATAAAACCTGTGAGCGAGTTGCATGATCCGCCTACGTGTGTGACAAGACTAAATGTTGTTGCGCCGTCAAATTGGTATTGATGTGTGATAGTAGTGGTGGGGTGGGTGTTGGTGGTGTGTTACTTAGCGAAGCTATCCACTTCGTGTCGGAGAACAACGCAACGCCGACGATCGAGGCGCGGCCCCTTCGACAGGGACGTGGACACGATCCTTCGACCTCACTTAGGGGGGCTGTGTGTGTTGTGGAGGGGGGGGGGTCGTTCAGATAGAAGCTGTGTCCAGTGGTGTATGCCGCTATACCCACCACCACTGGCGTGGCGAGTTGAGGTTCAGCCGTGCTCTGCTGTGCGAGGTCTTTGTCCGAGGTGGTGGTGGTTGTGGGGGTTAGAGGGGGGCTGAAAGATGGGCGGGAGGCAGGGGAGGTCGACGATTCGCATTCGTAAGCCGGGCACGACCACGACTAGAACGCGGTCCACTGAGCAAAAGCCGTCATGCATTCATACGGCTGTACACACATACACACACGGAGTTTAAACACACACACACAAAGATGTACAAGCCTGTGATAAAATCAGCCGCAGTGCGCTGATATCGTCACATGTCGGAGCGGGGAGGGGTGGTGGAGTTTGAGCGGAGCGCCACGATGCATACATGATCATGTTGTAGGTGATGCAGCGATATGCATTGTTGTACTGTACACATCATCCACCAGTATAGGCACATACAAGACGCATGCCTTGACCGAAAAACCACTCGTCCAGCATGGCGAATACACAAATACATTGATCTACTACGCAGCGATTTCGCTGTCAACCCATATACACACACCAGCAAACACGCGTACTCAACACTGGCACGCCATATATCGACAGTATATCGACAAACCAACCCACGGTCAACCCAGCACGTGACCGGCTATCCCCCCCTGTCTTTCAGAATACACCTTCACCAGCCTGTAGAGCCACACCGGGCACCCACAGAAATCATCACCCACCAGCAAATACCGCATGAGTTGTCCGGCAGTCGCACCCCACCAC
Organism: Lethenteron reissneri; assembly: GCF_015708825.2. Taxonomy (NCBI): domain Eukaryota; kingdom Metazoa; phylum Chordata; class Hyperoartia; order Petromyzontiformes; family Petromyzontidae; genus Lethenteron; species Lethenteron reissneri. The sequence continues at coordinate 11,206,086 of NC_083806.1, read as the reverse complement.
CAGTGTGACCCCCCCTCCCCTCTCTCTCCCCAGCCCGGCATACGAACCTACAGATTTCTCACGTCCCACCCAGGATACTTCATCATCGTCATCATCATCCTCCTCCCCTTTCGCCCGTTATGAATCATCCACATCCTCCCAACTGTACCACCATCCACACACGAGCCGCATTCGTCAGTCCACGCTCCCATCGGCTAATCTCTGTAGCCACCGTGCGTGTGCACGTCCCACACGCCTCCACCCACACAAGATTGCTCATTGCACTGAGCAAGCGGTGCCATTGCCACCAACACTCACCATCTTGCCTCGCGACAAGACGTCACATTCATTTGGCCCTCCTTCCACTGAGCCATTCATCAATGATGATAATGTTGAGATTTGCACTGGAGAAATCCGATGAGCTATAAAGCTATTTTCCCCCCCACATGTCCAGATTAAATCCCATTTGAGAGTCGTTTATCTCTCACAACGGATGCCTTGGGTAGCGAAAAAAAGGGAAGAATTTCGTTAGACCGTCAGAACAGTATTTCATTGTGGGGATGTGTCAGTAAATTTGAGCCCTAACAGTCAAGTGATGGATGAAGGCCTCCTCAAGGTTGCGTCGGTCGTGTGGGTTGTTTAACCAAACGTAACAATCATGGTGGCGTGCTTGGGTTGCTGGAGGGGTCGACCCAGACACGAGTTCAGAGGTCGCTCGCCGCTCATGTTTGCCGTATCCGGGAATCGAACTCTGGTGGCCACAGGCACCGGCCATGCAAGTGAGTCATTTTCACATTTGCGAGTTGGGGCTCACAATGCACACGATTGTGTTTTTTTTTAAACGATCAACTTTGCAGAAGGCAACATTATTCGTTGGGTTGTATGTAAAAAAATATATGTGGAAATATAAACCATGAAATGCTGCTGACGCACTCTCCTACTCACCAGCCATCCTGTTAACCATCATCTCTCCTCTTTGTTCTTCTCCTCGTATGCACCCATCGATCCTCTTACTGATTTTTCCACCAAATCTCTCGGGGGTGACACACTCATTGTCATTCAGCCACGGACACTCGCCAGCCACCATTTTACGCAAAGCCTAATCTCCCCATGGTATCCTCTCCATATGCGCTCTCGCTGACCTACGAACTCGCCCAGGTCACATTCGTCTTACACTCGTTCACCCCTGGTCACTCGGCCTTCCACTCACCAAACACCGGTCACTCACCGCCCCCCCCCTCTCCCCGACCCAATGACCTTTCCCCACCCTCCACTGAACCCAGGCAAGCAGCGGCTGCCACCACCACCGCTGGCCAAGGTCGAGCAGTCCATTGTGACGTACATATTTCCACCGCCATCGACTGATTTAAAAAAAAATGTACATGAATAAATAAAAGCTCCAGTCTAATGCAGCTCGGCTTTGGGTGCACCATTGTTTAAAAACCATACTGTAATGACCTCTTTCGTAAAAAAAAAAGCAATTATTTTGAATTTTGATTTAAAGCTTTCGTGAATGCAGGGATTCATATTCTTGGTTCTTTCGGTAAAGTCACGTAGAAGGGAAATAATAAAATAATATAAATATAAAACAATACAAATTCTCAGGACGTTTCGACTGCAACACAAGCAATCATCACACCTGATGATGATTGCTTGTGTTCCAGTCGTGATAATTTTTATTGTTTTATATTTATATTATTTTATTATTTCCCTTCTACGTGACTTTACCAAAAGAACCAAGAATAATTATTTTGAATGTTTAACGCGTGTGGATTTTTTTATTCTCCTGCGACACCTATCACCACTCTCCCCCCCCCCCATCCTTTTCTGAGAGTGCAAGGCAAGGAAGGTTGGGTGCGGGGCCTCCAAGGGGTTAACCACGCACTGCCTCTGCATCACCGCACTGCAGCAGTCACTGGAAAATGCCAGGCAGTTTGGGGCCTTCCCACTGGGGGGGCGTGGAGGTGGTGCACGTGATGTGGTTATTTGAATGCGAAAGTAGACTGCATCTTCTGGGTACAAGAAGCCCAAAGGCAAATAGACATTTCATTAGAAGTGGCTAATGCCCTGCCTCCCTCCATATTTAATCAGACACACCCCGTGTGTAACATTTCAGGTGGGTTTTAGAATGTTATGACGCAGCAGGCAATGTAGGATGATCCACTGGACGGGATTATATTTTCCTGCACTGTCCTCATTTGCCTGAGTCCAGCGGGGCAATGCTCAGCAGCTCGCAAAATACAATCCGATTGGATTTGATAGTTTGAAGCGGGCTACAGAAACCCCAAATGTATATTTGTCCTAACATTTGCACAGCCCACTGGTTAGTTAGAATTGCCTTGGAGTGTGTAAGAGTCGATTCTAATTAGGTTGTCTGGGATTAGCTTAAATATTACCTAGCAACATGAGAATATCCATGCAGCCCAACAGGAGGTTGGAGCTGTGGGATGTGATTATTTTCAAATTGCATTCCCCACAATATTAATGCAGTGTTAGGCATTCAAGTGGACATTTAATCTTCCAAATCACTCTTTCACGACGACTACTTGTTGCATTGTCAATGCGACTGCACCAAAAAGAATCCCACGCCCTGATGTTCTTTTCGCATGAGAAGAGCCGAGCACTCGCCCATGCATGTAAATCCAATATCTCATGCAGGCTATTAGAGCCCTTGGCTTGCATCGTTGTCACGTACGCAGTTTAGTTTTTCCCAAACTCAACGGTGTTTGTCCATGGGTGGGTGATGTCATTGCAGGGGGAAACGTCCAGGATTATTTTTCTTTTACATGCGCACAAACTGCTCGTTAATTGTTTCGAAACAGATTTTTTTTTCTAATGGACGAAATATTTCATGAAACTGTCGGCGGATGATCACTCATCCCGTGAACAGTGCAGTGCACGAGCAAAATGTGAGGCCTCAATGTAATTGAACATTTATTTATAGAAGCCACTGAGAGGTTTCTTGCTGGGCTGCCCGCTAAGGGATCAGGCAATGTGCGATATCTTATCGGCTATTGGCAATTCTCCTGTCGGCCCTCCTCGCCGCCAATCTACACTTGTTCGAGGGTGTTCCTGCTCCCCGGAGTGTTCATCGCCCACGCCACGACCTCCCTGGTGGTCACGAAACTCAAACCTTTTTTGCTATAAATACGACCACTGTTACTTGAGCCTGCCGGCTGCCCTTTAGCAGCAATGCAGCCTCTTGCTAAAACTAAATGTCAAGGTTCTCGACTATCGAAGCTTCCGCAGTGGGGGGGGGGGGGGCGCGTCAGATTTCAGGTTTTAAACCCGCGTGCCAAACTGTAAACCTTTTCCCGATGCTGGCTGACACCTATCTTATTACATGCGTCCATCATAGATCATAACAGTTGTTTTATTGTAGAAAATGCAGGAGCTGCATGGCGCGCGTGCTGTACTTGTGCAGAAGATTTCATAGGCGGTGGCTTTGAGCAAAACATTCTTTTTCACTATTTGCGGTTTCCGTCTATGCACAGCAAGCAGCAGCAGCAGCACCCTGAGTGAATTTTATTCCAAACCTGTTCTGCAGCCGCTGACAGTTTTGCCCCCCCCCCCCCTTAATCTTTGTCGAGAAACATTCAATGCCTCGCAGCCTCGTTTAACCTATTTTCATGCCAGTTTTAATGCGAGTGAAGTTAAAAACTGCCCCTTTTTAAATGCACACTATAACAGAACCTGACAACGTACTCGTTCGCGTGTTTTTCACCACTGTTTCTAGATTAGTAACATCTTTAATGAACAGGTGGGAGCTCAAATACATGGATGAACCATCACCGTTCATCTGTGTATGGACATTCGTTTTTTTTCTTCTTCCCGCTAGCATTGGCGCCTGCTGAGCCGTTGCTGTGAAGGACAAAAGCTTAACCTTGCCGCGCTTTACGCGATCTCATTGTCAAGTCACTGTTCCCGGATCGAGGCCAACCATTGAGTCGTCATTTCCCCCTCCTTCCATTAAAAAGCCATGAAAAATGCAGCGGTAGAAATGATTGCAGTGAGAGCCCGTGGCCTTGGGAGGGTGGTAAGTGCGTCGCTGCTTTACGTGCCCACCCCAGCATCATCGACTGCCCTGTTCCAGAAAGTGCGCACATTTGTGCCAGGGTTGTCCATCAGCGGTGCATTTTCGTGCCAGGAGGTGCCCTGTTCGGAATGCGGCACGGGTGCCGATGGTGCGGCACTTATTATTAGCTCCTACGCAGAGCCCTCTCTCCGATGAGGCTTTTTTTTGCTAAGGTGACTGCGACTAAAGAAAGGCACGCCCCGACTCCTGACCACTTGTGATCTCATGCAACGATTGTGCATGCGAATGCAACAGTCAGACTGGTTGCAATAATTACATGGCATTATATTATAACGTCATTTTTGAATTTATGCAGTATATGCAGTTATATAAGCAGAATAAATGTTAAAATCTCTGATATAAACACTCGTATTTGGTAATATTATTTCCCAAGTCCTTGTCTCATTATCTAATGCACGATGCAAACTACTGTTGAGTTTTTATTGCCGATTTACAATGTTATATTTATGTGTCCTTGTACAATATAATTTTTTTATTTCTTTCATTTTATATTTTGTTACATAAGTGGCACTACATGAATTCCCCTACTAATGTTTGTTGCATTCGTTTATACAACTGTATTCGTGCAATAACAGTTATATTCACGAATGCATTATATCTATTTTAAAAAGTCCACAATATGTAGTCCTTTCATTGCCTAATGCACATTGCAAAAAAAAAATATGCGCAGAGTCGTTCTGCCATGGAATCGCTGGCTGAATGTGGGTGCGTCATTGGGTTAAAGGGAAATTGACGTGAGCGTTGGAGGGGTCAAAGGGTCGGCGCTGGCTATAGCCAAGTAAGCCAAGCAGGATCGGTGTGGCACAGCAGTGGTGCGTGTGTGTGGTGGTGCGTGGAGCGACTTGATCGGTAGCGGGCCAAAGAGAAGGTGCCTCGGTCCAGGGAAGCCCACGTAAGGCCCTGGCTTGGACGGACACTGTGACCTTGAGAGGGGGTGGGTTTATGGCGGCCGACATGTTGGGTAGCGTCGTTTGCACGTCGCTGCGGTCTGGGTGGGGTGGTAGAGCTGGGAGGAGGAGGAGGGAGCCCGAGGGGTGGGGAAGGGATGGGGAGGATGCGGAGGAGGAGGAGGAAGGAGGGGGTAGGAGGGGGTAGGAGGGGGTAGGGAAATCGTGACGCCGCTTGCTAAACCCGCCCGGTTTTTTAATGACCCAGAAATACGTCTGCAGGCTTTTTTTATTGTCAAAGCGAGCCCCACCGGGTATAGAAGGACCCAGGGTCTGCTATTGTGGCAAAGCCTTTTGAATTCTCGTACAGGTGAGCCACGTGAAATGTGAGAATGTGTGAAATAATAGACTTCGTGGGAGGATTTGTTGGTCGGTGTGTTTAGTGTGTGTTTTATTGTGTGTGTTATTTTGTGTTAAATTTTTATGTTCCAGTTTCCGACGGTGATTTTTGCGCGACCGTGGCAGCTATTGGTCGCTATAAATATATTTTTGATATGCTGGGTTCTTATTCTCGATGCAAGCTTTAAAAACGCCCTTATTCTTGAAACGTCGTGAGAATTTGTATATTATTTTATTATTTCCCTTCTACGTGACTTTACCGAAAGAACCAAGAATATGAAGCCCTTGTTCTTATCGATGACATTTAACGAGAATGTTTTTAAATGTTGTACGTTCATATACAATAAGACCCTCGTTATAATAGGTGTTAAGAAAATAATTGGTGAAAAAAAATCCGGAAAAATAATTACGTTTGTACGTCTGTATCCGGTAATGTAAGACTCGTATAAGAGGAATGACAAACAGAAATTGAGAACGGTACGCTATCGTAATATATTTAGGCACGTTTTGCTCCGTCGCTAATATGTGATAGCATATGAAAGTCAGCGGCAAATCGTACAAGGTTATATACCGTGAATAAGCAACTGCGCAGTGATTCTAAACCTGTTTGCAGGCAGACAGCGAGCGGACAGCGCAGATTCGCAGTGACAAATCTTCCCAAGCCTGGCTTGAATGATTTTTTGCCATTAATGTGGCTGTGAATGCGACATCCTCTTTTAGATTCTAGATTTGAAGCTTTCGTGACTGCAAGGATTCATATTCTTAGGTTTTTTCGGTAAAGTCACGTAGGTAAAAAATTAAAATTAATAAAAAAAATGAAATAAAAATCACGACGTTTCGGAGGCAACACAAGCTTCCGTCTTCAGGTGGAACCGGCACAGCCACGACAGCTGTATCAAGTAACGCCGTGATTTTTATTTTATTTTACTTTTATTAATTTTAATGTTTTACCTACGTGACTTTACCGAAAAAACCTAAGAATATGCATCCTTTTTTTGAGTTTTTAAAATTCCTTGGTCTAAAGCTCTCGGCCGGTGTGCTAAAAGCGATGATTGCACATTGTTCTATTTGAAAGCAATCTTGAGCCCCGTTTTGCCTGGCCGAACGATTCTGACGAAACGCGCCGTCACACTGCAGCGGGTGCGGTGACGCACCACTCCGCTTCCTCTGCAGTCCTGACCCAGATGTCGTCATCGGGTGATAGAGATGTCCCTCGGGGTTTACTTGGGATGCAATAGATTAGAGCGAGGCTTGCTTGCTTCCTTGCTTGCCGCCGAATATGACCGCGAAAATGTATGCGTGCGCAAAGCGAAAATTGGGCTAATATTTATTTGACGCCGAACGTAACGGGCATCGCTCATCCGGCTCATCCATCCGTGGAAATTCCACATTCCCGTAATGGGGGTTAGCATCTTGCAAAGGACTAAGCCAAGTGTTTGCGGGTGGTAATTGTGATTTATAAGAGCAATGCCAATGCGCGTCATCCACCCATCCCGCCACCCAAACAGAGGCAATTTAAATGAAGTTGTTACGCAAACTGATGTGGCAATCTACTGTCCCTTCAGCACACCGGTGTGTTGAAGGGCAATCCGCAACACTTAACGATTGGTGTAATGACGTTTTGCCCATGGTTATAAACCAGCATCATCAGACGATTGTCGTCATTGTGAAACATCCCCCTCCTGTCTTAGGCCTTGAATAAGTGATGTGATACCATAAATTGCCTGCCCCCGCAAGAGAGCAGGGTGTAATGATGATGCCTTGAGGTTAATGTATGAAAATAAATTATGTTGGATTACTAATTACATTATGGTAGATATGTTGAAGGAGGGTAAACGATATATTGGCATTTTACTTGCACAATCTTGAACCAAACATCTTTTCTGGATTCTAACAATTTTGGTCGTGAAAAGCATACGTGTTTAAAAGAAACGATGGTACAAGAATCATTTTATTGACCCCCAAGATGGGTGCGAGTTGACAATTTCCAAATTCGACTCGAGATCTCGACCACAGCACATCCTGGATGGATGTGTTCGTGAACAGGAGTTCGTGGGTTCGATCCCGACCCTGACACCCGCTGTGTATTTGGAGTCTGCGTATTTCTCCTCGTGGTCGCGTGGATTTTTCTCTGGGTACTCCGGTTTTTCCCTCCACATTTAGAAACACGCGTTTGGAGTATTTGGCTGCTATAAATTTCCACGTGATAAGCCACTTCGTTGAGCTATCATTTGTGGCAAGGTCGCTTCTGAAAAAGAGATATAGTTCAGTGGGCCTTACCTGATACAATAAAATGAATTGTTTAGTTTAAATATCTTTTACTCAAGATTCCACGACACACGAATTTATCAATTAAACGTTACAATCAGGTGAGAGCTCATTGATTAAAAAAATATACACTTTTGAAAGGGGGAGCACCTGCAAAAATGAAATCTATGAGCCGCGATTGTCAGATGGGGTTCATTCATAATAGAGTTTTTTTTGGGTTAGATCGCGTACATATATAAATGTGTCGTTAAACCCGACACGGCCAACTAGTAAGATTTGTCACGTAATCAGAACGTGGCCAATCCGTCACGAGTACAGCACTAACCGGTGAGTTGGTGTATAGTGTAGAGTATCGTGTATAATGTAGTGTATAGTGTAGTATACTAGTACAGCACACCGGTGTGTTGGAGAGCCAAGCCACAACATTTACAATCTGAGCATGACGTTTCGCCAGTAATTACAACTAGCTTCATCAGGCGACAGCCAGAATCATTGTTGGTGCGCTGTAAAAAAAAATGGAAAAGTAGACTTTCACAGTGACAGGGTTCTAAAGTAACAGCTCCTTTTGGGAGGGGTCTAACAGTGGCAAACTGCTTCAGACTCTCAAGTTACACCTGGGTTTATTTTCTTTAACAGGAATGCACTGTACCGTTGCATGGTGACTCATTCATACATTATTTACGACCACAAACGTTTTGCATCCGCGATAGGGCAGGCACTGTGCCTTACGCAAATTTACAACGAGTCATTTGCTCACACTTCTGTGTTGAAAATTGGCGTAAGTTTTATTTCTTTAATTATCATAAGGATTTTCTTTTGAAATGTTAAGATCGGATGGGGATTTCATTTGTCCTGGGTTAGACTGACGTGGTTTTATACTTATATAAAACACGTTGTTCCAGTATTGGTGATAACTGTTTGTTAGATATACAGTATTGAGGAAAGGGGACCATTCTATTTTAGTGGGACACACGTGGACGATTGGAGGATGGTGAGTTTCCCAGACGGGCGTCGGAGTGGTGGTGCCCCAGAGTTATGGCAAAGACGTCGTAGGAGGCCGAACGCCAAGATGGTGGTGCTGATGAGAAGGCTGCCCGTGAAGAACGCGACACTGGCGTCATCTAGCGGCAAGATTAAGGGAGGCAATTACACTATGAGACCTCCTTTACCAGTGGCAAAATATAGTAGTAGGTTTTTGCCCTTTAAACTGGTACAGTTGTACGCCTTTTGGTGTCATCTGGTCCAAAACCAATGGAGACTAGGCTCTAAGGAAAGCTGTCTCGGGTGTGGAACAATCAACTTCAAGGACAGTGCATATTATTATCATTATCAGAGTTGTTTCTTTTTGTTTGCATTTTGACTGCTTGTGTTGTGGTTATTGCAAACATTGTGCCTTGTATAAAGGTGTCAGTTCTGTACCAGTTTAAAGGGTAAAACCCTTCTACTATAAGGGAGGCAATTTTGAGGTTTTCGTGTGATCCTAACCGGTGAACCCGTCTGTGTGTGTGTGCGTGCTCTCTCCGCAGATCACCCGTAACCAACAGCAAACATGTCTCCTCACTTCCCGGCACTCACCCCGGACCAGAAGAAGGAGCTGGCAGACATTGCCCAGCGCATTGTGGCTTCCGGCAAGGGCATCCTCGCCGCTGATGAGTCTGTCGGTAAGCGAAGTCGAGGGAGGGCTGTACGAAAACGATTGCTGGCGTCCAAAATTGTTTTTAATGATTTAATTGCAGGGGGGGGTCGGAAACCTGTAGCATGCCCGTGTATGGCTCGCGACTGGCTTCCTTACAAATGGCCCGTGGCCACATGATGCCTGCCGCTATGGAAAGGGCCCTCAAATGATAATTTGTCCGTCACTGTGACCATCTTAGTCCCTGAGCTAAGATGGTCTGACTTGGTCCCTGAGCTGCCTGTCGCCCACTTCTGAAATGACGGGCTTGAGCCTACCAGTGAAAGTCGTATCCTTTACCCAGGAAAGCCTCGAGGCGGTCCTGCGTTCAGATGGTGGGCCAATGCTGTTTACGGTTGACCTGTGGGAGACCACCTGACCTATGGTTGGTGGAGAAAGCCCACAAGTGGTAATACTCAAAACTCCACCCAGATAGGTCAAATAATCTATTGTTGTACTGCCATCTCCTTGCCATCTCACAGTCCAAGCCTAATTTTCATTGCTGGCTTTTATTCCCCACTCATGTGGTGGGATCTCCCTCGCTGGTTCTCTTGCTCTTTGCTCCTCCTCGTCCTGGGCCATCTCCATGTCTACTCCGCAATGTTCATTTCCCAACTCGCCACTTCGAATGACCTCTATCTCAGGCCTGCTTCTCTGTCTCTGGCCTGGTGCTTAGCCCAAGCCAACACAACAAATAGTATTCCCAGCCACTTTTTCATCTCAAGTAAAAGCCCTGCACAACTCCCGTTTGGTTTCTTGGATGGGGCGCATTCGGGATGTTGTGTATGTTGAACTTCTTTCGCACCATACATAGCCAACCGTGCTAATGGGAGGCGCGGGGGCAGGACAACAAACTAGACACAAAAAGCAGTGCAAAAGAAATGAGTTTGTAAATCTACATGATGATTTAAAAGTGCATCGCTCCGGTGGCTTCCTCATATCGGAAGTTACGAGCGTTCCAGACGGCTGCGGAAGCACGTCTGAAAGCGCCCGGGGATGATGTCTGGCTGACGAGCGATTAAACCCGTGCCTTCCCTCCCTCCCGCCCCCAAGGCACCATGGGAAAGCGGCTGACCCAGATTGGACTGGAGAACACCGACGAGCACCGCCGCTTCTACCGCCAGCTGCTCTTCACCACCGACCCCAGCATCAAGGAGCACATCGGGGGCATTATCTTCTTCCACGAGACGATGTACCAGAAGACGGACGGCGGCGTGCCCTTCGTCAAGCTCGTCAAGGACAATGGCATCCTCGTCGGCATCAAGGTGGGGCCCGTCTCTCCTTGCTGCCGCAGCACCACGTTGCTACGCAAACGCGGACAGTGCCACGCGATGCGAGATCTGAATCGGAGTGTTTAGTTATGACGGAGGAGGAATTCGATGAGATATAAAGCTCTTTATTCACAGATGTCCAGTAGGGGCGGGTAAGAACGTTACAACAACAAACAGTACATAGGCAGCGATAGCAGTGCAAAGTACAAGAAAGGTAAACAAATCCCCTAAACACAAACAAATTAAGCTAAACCATCCCCATCCTACCAGGCAAAGCCCAATGAGGTATTAACTTATTTTTCAGAAGCAACCTGGCAACAGATGACAACAACATGATGTGATCTCATGTAATACATCCTTAATATTTTTCACGAATATTTTCTGTTCATGCAACATAGTAGTGTAGCTTTTTAACAGCAAATTGGCACGCATAAGTCTGCATGAAAAAAAAATCATCAGTTTGCCTACGACAAATGACCGTATATTTTATTCTCGTTCACTCTACATGCAGGCACACATCGACATTTACCGGTTCTTGATGTTGAACCCCCCTCCATCCCCCTCCCACAACAGGTTGACAAGGGTGTGGTGCCGCTGGCTGGAACCAACGGAGAGGGAACCACACAGGGTGAGTGCTCCCCCCTCTGGGTTTACAAATCAAGCAAACCTCAACACTTGTCACTACGTAACGCTGTCGTATAACAGTAGCACAGAGAGCCGGTAACCTAAATCGCGCAGACTGTGCCCCGTAGCCTCAGAAGCTCGCCGGATAGAGCTTTGGATGGGCCACCGCCGCGCACGGAAACGCACGTTGCCATGAGATGCGGGTCTGGGGGTTAAAGTGAGCACAGGGGGCGGTACAGCGAAAAGCATTGTTCCAATGCGATACGTTCCCATGCCTGCGCTCCGTTGCCCTGCAACTAAACGACCGCGCCGATCGGCGCGGTGAAGCAGGGAGGGACTCGCCCGGAGCAGATCGACAAAGCGTTGTAGATGTGCAAAACGTTGAAAAAAACATTCAATCTGTTAACGTTGCAGACCGCGATTGCTTTGGGGAGACCTTAATGAATCGGTGGGTTGATGATGGCTGATGAGGATGATGATGATGGTGATGATGCACATTTAGGCGAGGCAGGCTGCTTGATAGAAGGTGCCGTTGCCGAAAAACGTGGATCCGCTTGACATTTTCCTATAATAAGGGCAGCGTTAACGATGATCGTTGGCGAGGGTGTGCTCGCTGCAGACTCTGTCGCCGCGTTGCCTCAGCCAGTCCGATGGCCACGTGCCCACACTTCCCCATTGTTTTCCTGCCCCCCCCCCCACTCTGGCAGTTACGTAAAACCTCTCGGCGGGGGGTGGGGGGCGTTATCCCATGCGAGGTATCTTAACGTGGCCGTGTTGCACTGCTCTCCTACATTATTTACCCCGAGCGAGCGGTGAACGTGGGGGGGTTGGGGATCACCAGGAGATGTCGGAGCTGCAAGTTTGGTTTTTTGAATCGGGTCTGTGTGTGCAGCATTGAATGAGGGGGGAGGTGGTTCCTCTTGCGTGTTGATTATCTCTGGTAACAGGTTTCCTCCCACATAAAACCAAAACGCACACGCGAGTGCACGACTGGCCAAGCGCGGGACCATTCTAAAAATGTTAAGACGTATTTTCTGGATAAACAGCATGATTATTATTAACCATTGTCGGTTCAAATCATTGCCTGTAATGATGGTGATGATGATGATGGGTGTAATCTGCTTCCATCTGTGATTTTTACATCTTCTACTGCTAATTTAAACTCGGGGTTGCAGACAAAACGTGAAAAGCGCGCGCCTCCTTGAAACGCACGCGCGCGGCAACTCATCTTCATGTTTCCACGTCGAAATGTCGCGGTGCCGGCCCGTCCGTTCACATGATGACACGCACGCACGCACACGTGGGGTTCTCTCGGCAGGTCTGGATGGCCTGGCGGAACGCTGCGCTCAGTACAAGAAGGACGGCGCCGACTTCGCCAAGTGGCGTTGCGTGCTGAAGATCTCCCCCAACACCCCCTCCAGGCTTTCCATCGTTGAGAACGCCAACGTGCTGGCCCGCTATGCCACCATCTGTCAGCAGGTGGGCGCCGATGGCTCGCCGTGGTGGTGGGGAGGGGGGCGCGATGTGGTTTTACGCCGGTTCTCTCCTTTGCCGCGCGCTCTGTCGCACCGAGGTGTTTTATTTCGTCGCGGTGGCTGGGCGCAGGCTCGAGCCGCACGCGAAGGGGCAAGCGGCGAAGACGCACGGGTGAAGGTGTAGCAGAGTAAGGGGTCGGTGCGTTTATCGAGGTAGAGTCCTCAAGATGGGCGGAGGAATCGATGGTTGAAGGTATTGGGAGGGAAAGTAAACAATAGCAGCACGAGAAGCGGCTGACTGCTGGTGAGCGATTGACTGGGGATTGAGTTTGGCCTGTGGCCGTGACTGTCACAAGTTCAATGAAACACTGCGCGGTCGAATTGCACCTGCGCCTGCCTGTTTGCAAGCGCGTGTGCGGGGACTGCATTTTCAAACAAGTGAGACTGTCCCAGACGTTCAAACCGGGTGTAGGAGAGTGGTGCACCTCCAATCGCTGGTAAAAAAAAAATCCATGTCCCTCTGATATTGAGGGCACCACCTCTTTAAACAAATTAAGTAGGGCTGCCAACAACGTTGTGGCAAATTTCCTTGACCCCTGTAGGGATGATAGGCCGAGTCGACCCCAAACAGGAATTCAAACTCACACGCTTCCCGACTGCCCCTGACCGAAGCATTGATGTAAATAAGCTGGTGTAAGAGCTACATATCCAGTGTACATGCTTCATACAGTTCTGTAGACGTGACAGCTGGCAATTTGAAAACGGTCTTGTAAACGCTATTTTTAATAGGACCCCCCCCCCCCCCCCCCCCATTGCACGCTGTAACCTAACCTTAGCCCATCTGGCTTGCGCCTTGGCCACGATTCTTTTTGGCGAGCTTCTTCTTGTGCGACAGCCCAAATGCTTCCACTGCCGAGTTTGCAGGTCTGGGGCCACGCTACGGCCGACTTTACGTGACACTGGGCAGACGCCAGGGGGGGTTGTCTGTGCTAAATATACTTAATTTTTTATGGTAGGGAGTTGATCAGCAGGGGGCATTTTCACGTCAAGTTGGTGAGTGCGCCGGTAGAGGTGGCTTCAGGGGTAGCCTCACGGTTAAAAAAAATCTGGAATTCTGCCAACGAATTGACAAAAGCTGGCAAGTGGCTTTACAACGATTTTACATGGGTTTAGAATTTATGAGTGCAGTCGCGCACTGCTGGTTATTAATAGTCCGTTGGCGTAGGCGGTACCCCGCATCTGGCTGTTTCGTGACCTGAAGGAGGCCTGCTGTAAGTGACCGAGCCATCGCTGCACCTCGGCCCAGCGCCCGACTCAGACAAATATCAGCGACGAATAACCCCGACCGTTTCTTGCTGCAGAACGGCCTGGTGCCCATCGTGGAGCCCGAGATCCTCCCCGACGGAGACCATGACCTGAAGACCTGCCAGTACATCACCGAGAAGGTAGGCCAACGCACACCCTCCCCGGTGATTCAATTGTAGGCGAGTAAGGTACGCACGTCGAGGTCGTTTTCCCACCTGGAAGACCGCCAACGCTTCCTCGCGGCGCCTGAACGGGTGTGTTTGTGCGCGCGCGCATCTCCTCTCTCCCGTCATCTCCGCAGGTGCTGGCCGCCACCTACAAGGCGCTGAGCGACCACCACGTGTACCTGGAGGGTACCCTGCTCAAGCCCAACATGGTGACCGCCGGCCACGCCTGCACCACCAAGTACACGCCCGAGCAGGTCGGCATGGCCACCCTGACCGCCCTGCGCCGCACCGTGCCGCCCGCCGTTCCCGGTAGGACTCGCCGATGCCCGGGCGCTCCTCTCTCTCGCGCACTCACGCACTCGCAGCACCCCCGCAGGCGTGCCCAAAGTGGGCACCGGGTGGGCGGCGTTGTTCGTGGACGGGATTCCCCACCGCGAAGGGTTGGGCCGGACCGTAGCGTCGCAGCTTTTGTGATGCTGATTGCTGGGACGACACTTGTCGCGTAATCCCGTGGGCAGCCAAATGAGCGTAGGAAAGTGCACGGACAATCGGTTGCTGGAAAAGCTCGACCTTACTGTGATAGGAACTAAAGTATTTTAGACACGTGCCAGTTGCGGTGGGGGGGGGGGGGGGGGGGAAACCCCAGAGAAAATTTCAAGTGTGTTAGGAAAGTGGAAGAAAAAGGAACGGGCGGACAGACCTAAGATGGGTAGAGAGAGCATTGTAAATTAAACTTGGGGGGACAGAATCCCAGTATTTCCTGTTCTACTTTAGTCCTCTGCTCAGTGGGAAAGGTGCTTGGCTCGAATTCTATCCATCCTGTCCGACCTTGAGCTTTCTTCTTCACCTCACTTTTCGTGGCCACTCCCCACCAGCCTCGGACTACTTAATCAAATCCACATCTATTTCCTTTTCTAGATTATTCCAATTCGACTTTTGTCCTCCTAAACTTTCCCCAAAAGGACCTCATTACCCTTTCCCTCCATCCCAACTGATTTTCCTCCATTTGATTCCAAAACCATCATCCCCAGACTTCCTTTATCAGAGTACAAGTTTATGCTGCATACAATGCCACGCTCCATACTTGAGGTCTTCAAAACTCTCTTCTACAACTTGCTGCTCACCACTGTTGTTAATGCAAAAAAAAACAGCATTGTGGCTCATATTTCCAGTTTGTACGGCGTATATTTCACCATGGTGATGCCCATTTCCTACCACGTGATGAGAGCTTCCCTGGGAACCGAGCCTGCGTAGTGATAAAAACATTAGCCAGCACGTGAGTCTGTGGCGTACGCTGTGGGATTTGTTTTGTTTATTTCAGAGTCTTTATTCCCTGTGTGTTCTGCTGCTACTCTGCCCCCCCCCCCCCCCCGCCCTTCACCCTGACACAGGCATCACCTTCCTGTCCGGAGGGCAGAGTGAGGAGGATGCCTCCATCCACCTGAACGCCATCAACAAGCTGCACCTGATCAAGCCGTGGGCCCTGACCTTCTCCTACGGCCGCGCCCTGCAGGCCTCCGTGCTCAAGGCCTGGGGTGGCAAGAAAGAGAACCTGAAGGCCGCCCAGGACGAGCTGATGCGTCGTGCCAAGGTGCGAGGCGATGGAGGAGACGCGGAAACGTAACCGTTAAACGGAGAGATGTCCTGGCCTCAGAGGTCGGGGTGCCAAGCCTGTTGGTGCTGCTGAGAGCCCGGGCTCGAATCTGCGTTTCGGATGCCGGTGATTGAACCGGATTCTCAAGTTGTAGCCAGCGAGTTAAAGGTCTCGACCTGGTCCTCAATGACCCAGCTTTTCAAATTAAAATGTAGGAATGACTGTCACGTGACTGGACATCACTCTAGTATGGCAGAGCAGATGGGAAAGTGCCTCTACCCTCAACCATGTGGTCCAGGTCATGGTTGAGATTTTACAAAAATTTGGGGGTGGGGGCGCGGAACATTGAAACACAAAGATGTCCTTTAACAGCGTAACGTTTCTAACCTGCCGTGCTTCATACCCTCCCCCCCACCAGATCAACGGGCAGGCTTCCAAGGGCGAGTACAAGCCCACTGGCACCGGCGCCGCTGCCGGCGAGTCTCTGTTCGTCGCCAACCACGCCTACTAGAGCGGCCACGTGGCCCACCCCGTCCGCCCCCTTTCCGCACACGACCGCGAGAACGGCGCCCACCTGCGGTTCCCGCATGACGCCGCCTGCTGTCGACGTTACCACCACCACCACCGCCACCACCTGCGGCCGGCTTGGCAGCAAACTGTTTAGCGTCTCAATTGTACTGGAGCTCTTAAAAAAAAAACACGCGACATTGGCATTCGATAAGCCAACCGTGTGTCCGATGGTTGAAATTGTATTGGCAAGGTATTGGCTTGTTCTGGTGTGTACTGGCTGATGTTTCAGGAACAACAACATCCGATGTTTTTTGAGTGGTACTTGAAAATATTGCGTTTCGAGATTGCAATACGTGTTCCAACGATCGAGAGTTCCGCCCGCAATTGAGCGCTGGCAGCACCCCCCTCCCCGTCTTCCTGTGCAGTCTGCTCTGGTGTTGCATCTCAACCCAGCCACCGTGTAGTCTCGTGTACCGTGGTCGTGTTGGTTGTGTGTTCGTGAGCTTGTACCAGCAGACATTACTGTAATCTATACAACTTGTAGCCAATATTGAGCAAGCAGATAAAGTAACCACCAAAAGAGTAACACTCCTGGTTCCCTGTATGCTGTTCAATAGGAATATTTGAAATGAGGTGGACCTGTCATTTCTCAACGTATACTATAGACTGCCTATCAGAAACAGTGGGCAAGAGAAATATCGCAAAGGTGATGATTATTGTGACTTTAGACTGCACCAGTGGACTATTATTTGTACGCATAGATAGATTGCTCTTCAGCTATTCCATCACGCGAACCTAACGGGTCTAGTTATTTCACGTTTGTGCATTATCCTACTCCCCAAAGTGAGCGTGTGTGTGCGTGCGCGTGAGCGTCTTTAACCTGTTGTTGTGTTGGGTGTTGCTGCTTATTATAGAGATTATTAACATCGAGGGTTCAACCCGTCTCCCCAGGCTTATGAATGTGGCAGGCGACTGCTGGTCATGTAATGTACAGTGTCTGTGCTGTGAAGAGGTGATGTGCACTGAGCATGAGCATACAATAAAAAAGGAGACTTAGATATTGAGGGTGGTGTGTTTTTATTGTCGTCGCGAGCGAAGGGCGAGGAAATCGTAACGTCGGGCGCAATTCCAGGCTTTCACGACCAATATTACATCAAGCGGAACGTCACGGAACTCGATTGTAAACGTTGTGGGCAACGCAACACCGGTGGGCTGAAGTGACTTTTTGGGACACGTTATGTTTACGTGACAAACCTTACTGGTCGGGTGGTGGTGGGTTAACGACACATCCTTGCGCGTTCTAACCCAAAAACAACCTTTATTATGAATTCCAGTCGCGTCTGCTCGTACGTGCACACATCCCCCGTTTGTCAATCCACTGCTGGATGAGGGGCCTCCCCATGCCATGATCTGGGATTTTAAAGGGTTCATCTTTGGGAACTGAATATCATGCCGATTATTCCTCCGGGAAAGCTGCACCAAGTCCCATGGCTTCAGGAGGGTCCTGCCTTGGGATGTTTGACCATTTCCATTCATGCGTGTGGGGGGCGGGGGGGAAAGAGGTTTCGGTACCTGGACGCAGGAGATCAATATTCCGAAGGCCACGTGCTGCGCAGTACTACCACCTCACCGGCCAGGTGTGCGACCGATTACAGGTGTGCGCCAACACTCTCGGCTCGTATATTCAACTCGTCTCCCTTCATCTTCACAAGCGTAGCGAGAACCACAGAATCTAAATTGGAGGTAGCTGGAGTGTTTAATCACGTCGCAGTATTGCAATATTCCGAACGAAAAAAACCGCTTGTCTTTTCCTATTGAAGACAATTGTGGTACTGTGCGCGCACACACGTGTATCAAATATGTAGGGCGTGTGTGTGTACAGTCCACATGTTCGTCCCTTCTCGACCGCCACTGCTTGTTGAAGGCCTCTCCACGCTGTGTAGGTCACGAGGGCCTCCCAATGGAAACTAAAATGTAAATATCGTCTCAGCATTTTCCATTTTAAGCGCCCAACCATTAGGGGCTATAGGCAAGCGGCAAACGTCTCACGTGGGAGTTGGGCTGGGGGTGACCTCGAACTGGCGAATCGTTCGCTTTGGTTGTTTAGTTTCCCAATGCACACGTTGTGTAACCGTGTAGGAGGTGCTGACCAAGCCTGTTCAACGTAACAGTACAAAGTGTCGGTACTTTGACCAAAGCTGCAATATGCTGTGTCTCTTTGCCAGATAAAAAAAAACATCAACATTTGGAGTGTCTGGACCCCCTGCCCAGAGGTTGATTAGTTTAACTCTGGACCGGATCAGCCTCAGAGTTCTAAATCGCGTTTAGTCTAGTGCTAACCATTTTAAAAATATGTAAAGTCTTAGAATAGGGTTTTCCACTTTTATCTGGCAACAAATCAGGTGTGAAGTTGTTAAAACACCAAACTGGCCCAGAAGAAGGCTGATCGGATGTGTAAACAAAAAAAAGGTGCAGTTTTTGTATTTTTGTTGTTGTTGGATGGACAGATATGGGAAGGAGGCGTTTTGTCTCATTGATATTGTTTACTTAAATGCTGTTTACTTGTATTGACCACAACGAGGCGAACATTTTCACCAACTCTGCGTGGCAAGGCCGAGCTGGACTATCACTGGGACCCACTTTTGTTTGCACGTCGTATCGGGGTTTCTTTTTTTTATTTAAAAAAAAACCCACAACACACGCACACGGCAAACAGCGAGACGCGCATGGCACACACCGCTTCCCGGAATGTGTGGGATGGGAGTCTCTCGGATTAATGTGCAACCACTGGTCCGATTCACAAGGCACACGGGGGTTTATCTGGGCGGGAGGTTCCTCTCTGCTGCTGCCGCTGCTGCTGCTTCTTCTTCTGATCGGTTCCTTTGGGAGCAGAGTGACTTACCTGGTGAGTCCCGCTGTGGAACAGCAACAGGGGTGAAAGTGTGTGAGTGTTGGTGAGTGGGTGAGTGTTAGAGTGTGTGTGAGTGTTGGTGAGTGGGTGAGTGTTTGTGTGTTAGAGAGTGTGTGAGTGTTGGTGTGAGTGGGTGGGTGTTAGAGAGTGTGTGAGTGTTGGTGAGTGGGTGAGTGTTAGTGTGATTGGGTGTTAGAAAGTGTGTGAGTGTTGGTGTGAGTGTTAGAGTGCGTCAGTGTTTGTGTGAGTGGGTGAGTTGTGAGAGATTGTTGGGGGTTGTGTGAGTTGGTGAGTGGGTAAGTGTTAGAGAGTGTGTGAGTGTTGGTGTGAGTGGGTGAGTGAGTGTTAGTGTGATTGAGTGTTAGAGAGTGTGTGAGTGTTGGTGTGAGTGGGTGAGTGTTAGTGTGATTGGGTGTTAGAAAGTGTGTGAGTGTTGGTGTGAGTGGGTGAGTGTTAGAGTGCGTCAGTGTTTGTGTGAGTGGGTGAGTTGTGAGAGATTGTTGGGGGTTGTGTGAGTTGGTGAGTGGGTAAGTGTTAGAGAGTGTGTGAGTGTTGGTGTGAGTGGGTGAGTGTTAGAGTGCGTCAGTGTTTGTGTGAGTGGGTGAGTTGTGAGAGATTGTTGGGGGTTGGTGTGAGTGTTGGTGAATGTTAGTGTGATTGGGTGTTAGAGAGTGTGTGAGTGTTGGTGAGTGGGTGAGTGTTAGAGAGTGTGTGAGTGTTGGTGTGAGTTGGTGAGTATTTTCGTTTAGTATATGAGTGTTGGTGTGGCTGTGTGGGGGTGTTCGTGGCGCGGTGGTGAGCACGCTGCGTTACGGACGGTGTGTAGTAAACATCGCCACTGGGGAGACAAAGGCGGCTGGGAGTGGTGCTGGCCACTGACCCCCATCGTGTGCCGTTCCAGCCTTCATAGGCGCTACTTGCTAACAGCACTTGCCCCTACAGTCTGTTCAGGCTATACGGGGGGTCTTTGTCTGTGTGTGAGGCTGTGTTTGTTAAGCTCAAGGACAAAATGTCACTATCCCGACTGAGTGAAAATGAAACGAGTCAATTGGTGGTAACTCCGCTGGCAGTGGCACACAAACACAACAACAACTTTTATTAATTTAAATTTTTTACCTACGTGACTTTACCGAAAAAACCTAAGAATAACAACAACAGCAGCAGCACTCAACGTCATCGTCAATAACAGTGGCGGCATTACAATGATATATTTATAATACAATTATATACTTATTATTGTAGTTATATACTCTTTGGGTCTTTCGGTAAAGTCATGTAGATATAATTTTATTATTATTATTAAACAATAAAATAACAAAAATTCTTGTTAAAATGAAAATAATAAAATAATATTTCCATAAATAATTAAATCATATTGTTTTTCTTCTATATACGTGACTTTACCGAAAGACCCAAATAGAATGAATTCCTGCAGTCACGCAAGCTTTAAGTCAAGATTGTAGTTATAAGTTTATCATTTTAAGGCAAAAGCCCTTCAGCATAGCAATGCAAATAAATGAGTGTTTCTTTTAAAGGCAGTGTTATTGAGGAATGTGTTGAGCTAATATTATTAAAACACACCAAGCCGTTTGCGTACGTAGCAGGTAGCGGACTCTGAAATATACATTTACTTAAAAAATAAAATAGTTTTTTTTTTATTAAATCGTCTCCATTGAATCTCTCGTCACGTGCTGCACTTGAAATCGTTCACGGGAATCCTTCCTCCCTTTGGTCCGAGCCACTCCGCTCCCTCTCGCCGATAAGATCACCAACACGGGTCGCAGGCAATGCCATGTGCCGGAAACATTTTGAAAACAACTTTGAGTGCGAATGTTGTCGAAGCGCACGTATTGGTTACGCGATATACCTTACACATGGGTAGCTGTGCACGTGCCAATTTAATGCTGGTCATCTGGAAAACATTTGAACATCTTAATTCTTCTCAGGGCCAGATGGACTGCATAGTTGCAGTCTTCCAAATCTTTATTTCGTCCCATCTCTCAGACCTCTCGACGTGCGATTGAAGATGGCCCATTGCCCGAAACGTCACCTATTATCATTATTTTAGTTTTTTAAGGCCACAGTGTCAATTGACGTTTCGTCATTCGTAATGGATTAATAACGGCGGATTAAGTATTTTTTTATTTGTTATCCACTGAATTGTTTGTTCCGAAGCAGAGTGGGTCTCGTACCATTCATTCCTCCTTCAACAAGGCGTGAAGACAGAGGCGGCCGGTGGAGTATTTGCGATGCGGTCGATGATTCTGAGTGGATTGTAAATGTTGTAGATTTGCTCTCCAACACACCGGTGTAGTGCTGGACGAGCAACGAATTGGCATGTTCTGTTTACGTGACAAACCCTGTTACTAGTTGGCTGTGTCGGGTGGTGGCGGGTTTAACGACACATTTGTATTTACGCGATCTAACCCCAAAAAAACCTATATTATGAATATTGTTCGCGAAAGCCTCCTACTACGTTTAACACGTAGGCTTTCGCGACCAATATTATTCATAATAAAGGTTTTTGAGTTAGATCGCCTAAGTAAAAATGTGTTGTAACCCTCCACCACCCGTCACAGCCAATTAGTAAGAGATTTGTAGCGTAAAACAAAACGCCAATTAGTGACGACTTCAGCCCACCGGTGTTAAACCGAGCGGAGCTCTCTCGCCACACGGCCGCCGTTGATGTACACTCTCATCACCCCCACCCCCCCAACGCTTCTTCCCCTCCGTAGCACTGCGGTGTGCACGGTCAAGAGGGAGCATGGCCAGTCGACCAGAAATCCTCCTTCTCCTCCTCGTCCTCGCCGTGGCAGCTGCGTCACCCTCGCTCGGCCAAACCATCTCCTGTCCGCCCGGGTGCACGTGCAGCCGCTCCAAGCATCTGGTGAGCTGCCACGGAGAGGCCCTCACCTCGCTGCCGGCCACGTTGCCGGACAACACCGACATGCTGGTCGTCAGGGGCTCGCTGCTCACGGGGGCGCTGACCTTTCCCTGCTGGTCGCACCCCCTCGACTACCTGGAGATCGCCGACAACCGGGCGGCCCTGCGGCTGGCCCGCGACTCGTTCGGTAACCTGCCCCACCTCGCCCTGCTCCACTTCTCCGGCAACCGGGTGGCGGCCGGCCTGCCCGCCGGACTGCTCGCGCCCCTTAAACGACTCCGCTGGGCGGACCTGTCCAACAACAGCCTGGCCGAGCTGCCCGGCTCGCTGTTCGCGGGCGCCTCCGCGCTCGGCTACCTGGACCTCTCCAACAACGCCGTCGCATCCCTGCCGCCGGGGATTTTTGAAGATCTCGGCAACCTCGACACGCTCCTCCTCTCCGGCAACAACCTCACCGCGCTGCCCGGCACGGTCTTCGGCTCGCTACGCCAGCTCGAAACGCTGGACCTGTCGTACAATCGTCTCGGGTCCATCAGCCGCGTGCACTTTGCCGCCTTGAGCGCCCTCAAGGACCTCCGTCTCAACGGCAACTTCATCCGGGCGATCGACGGTGCCGTGTTCCGGCCGCTGGCGAGCCTCGAGAGCCTGTCGCTGGCATTCAACGCGATCTCGTCGGTGCCAAGCCAGGCGTTCGACGGACTGAGGAACCTCACTCGACTGGACCTGGCTCACAACAACCTGAGCGCCGTGGCCCAAGGGCTGCTTTGCGGCGTGAAGAACCTCGAGTGGCTTTACCTGGCCAACAACTCCATCCAGGAAATCACGGCCGACATATTCGTGGAGAACGCGAAGCTCAAAGGTCAACATCGATGCGCGCGTGCATGAAGGTCACATCACGTTCTGCTGTGTTCGTGCTGCCCATTGAAAATATGACATTCTAAAAGAAAGGAAACACTTTTGGCAGGGGAGGGTAGTGGGGATAGGTGAGGGGGCTTTCTGGAGCTCCGTCTATTGGAGGCTTACTCTTTGGTTCTTTCGGTAAAGTCACGTAGGTATAAAATAAAATAAATTAAATCACGACGTTTCGGGCGCAAAACAAGCGTCCATCATCAGGTGGGACAACCACAGCAAGAAACAATTGCTCAAAGTGGGCAAAAGGGCTGCCGTGACAAGAGGCGATGTAGGTTAGAGAGGGGAGAGGAGCAAGTGAGGAGAGATAGAAAAAACTTCAAATCTAGATTTTAGTGGAGGCTTATTCCACCAGCAGTGGTCTGAGCAATGCATTGCAGGGCTGAACCTCTACCCTTGACTACTACTGCAGTATTATTAGCTTTACAAGACAGCTTGGGGGGGGGGAGGGGCTGTGCACACAAAGACAAAGATCCCCCCTATGGCCTTAAAATACTGTTGGGGCAAGTGCTATTAGCGAGCACGGAACGCCACACGAACGGGTGGGTGGTCTGCACCACGCCTGTCCGCCTTTGTCTCCCCAGTGGCGATGTTTACTACACACCGCACCAGGTACTCATTTGGGGCCGAGTCGACCTAGGGGAGGCCCAGGAGCGGTTCAGATATAATCGTTACCAGTGATGGCCGTGAGCGGGAATCGAACTCGGGCCACTGGGTTCCTAACGTAGCGCGCTAACCACTGCACCACCGCTCCCCCACACACGCGCACACACAAAGATCCCCCGTGTAGCCTCAACAGACTGTAGGGGCAAGTGCTGTAAGCGAGCACCTATAAAGGCCGGAACGCCACACGAGGGGGTGATTGGCCAGCACAACCTCCGACCGCCTTTGTCTCCGCAGTGGCAATGTTTACACACCGCACCAGGTACTCATTTGAGGCCGAGTCGACCTAGGGGAGGCCCAGGACCGTTTCAGACAATCGTCACCGGTGTTGATCGTGAGCGGGAATCGAACTCGGGTCACGAGGATCACAGTGCAGCGTAGAGCTAACCACTACACCACCGCTCCCCCCACACAAGACAAAGACACACACACGCACACGCGTATCACACGCAGGCCACCACCATTCACGCCGAGGCGAATTGCCCCGTGTGTCTGGGCTCTTTCAGGGGTGCGCTTGGAGGGGAACGCTCTGCAGAGGTTGCCCGAGCAGCTGCTGCAGGGTCTCGCCTCCCTGGAGGAGCTCTACCTGAACGGCAACCGCATCTCCGAGCTCCCCGACGGACTCCTGGCCGTGAACGAGATGGGTGTCAAGGTGCCCGTCTTTCTTGACTTGTCGCACAACGAGCTGAGCGCCGTGCCCCAGGGGATCACGCGAGCCCTCGTCGAGCGGATGTTCATCCTCATCCTGCACGACAATCCGCTGTGCGGCGCCCCGGTGCAGGGCTCGGGCAAGGACCACGTGAAGAAGGCGTGCAAGCTCGGCACGAGCGGAGGCACGGCGAGACCGTGATGGTTGTGGTTGGAGGTGGTCCCGTGGGGTCAGATGGTCGGTGGGCCGAGATGACACCACGGGAGACACCTGGGTTCGAGTCCAGGCTGTTTGGCGTGTGATTCGTAGAGAAAACGGGGGGAGTGTTTCAAGGGTGGTGATTCTTCTTTGGTTCTTTCGGTTAAGTCACGTTTAAAGATAAAATAATAAATTAAAATAATAGCATATTATGACGTTTCGATTGCAACACAAGCAATCATCATCAGGTATAAAAGAAATAGCAACAAAAATCTAACTAGAAAACTATAAACAGACATACAAGCAGACAGACATCACAAGGACACACAGAGAGAGGGCACATATCGGTGAGTTAAGAACGGTCACATCTTGGTGACCCTAATGAATACAACACGAACACGCACGCTATGATGTTTACGGGACTGCTTTGTTAATCGTTGAACGAAAGGGGCCGTCCATAAATGACGTCACGCACCTAGTGGGGGGGTTGGGGGTCAGACATTTGTGACGATGTGTGACGAGGGGGGGTTTGAGAAATGTGACGTCACATCAAAATGCGCAACTTTAAATAAATGTAGACAACACGTTCTACTTAATTAAATAGACTTTTTAATAAATGTTTTCTCCTACAACATCAGAGTGCAGCGCCACATTAAATACGCACTACAATGACAATAGTTTAAAGCGATTTTAAGCATGTTTTATTTTGGGGAGGGGGGGGCAGAGCTTTGTGACGTCATATTTGAGGGGGGGGCAGAGCTTTGTGACGCCGTGTGACGAGGTGGGGGGGGGGGGGTCAAAATTCGTCCAAAATCGCGTGACGTCATTTATGGACGACCCCAAAGTTAAAAATTTTTGTATCTCCTTCTCGTGACACGGTGCCGAGAGAGCGAGAGACCCGCGGCTCCTCGAAACGTTCGGTGCAAATGTGAAAGTTAAAAATGGCACGGCAGCGTTTTAGGCCGTGGCCGTGGCCGAGGCGATGGCGTTTCCAGCACCTTCGGTGAGCGCGGTCGGCCACGTGCGGTGCGCGAAAGACGCCCGGCACTTGCCCGTGGGTCGTCGTCGTCCTCGTCGTTGTTTCACTTGACACGAGCCCTGTTGGCGCACGTGGCATGTCGGCGTTGTTCGGTTGCTCCAGAAGCGGATGCAAGTTGCGCCCTCTCGTGGCTGCAGTGAAGACGACAGACCGGGGGGGTTCAAGTAGAGGTCGTAACCGGGTACCCGATACCCGTACCCTACCCGATACCCGGCTACCCGTACCCGACCCTGGTGCGGCCAGGTACGGGTAGACCGTGAGTCACTGGTGAGTCACCGTTTGTCACTCATTTCCCAACGTATTGTCTCTTCTCACAATTCAAGTTCCTAAAATCAACCCACCCACGCCTGCAACATGGCTTCATCCCAGAGGTCGCAATCGGGTACCCGATACCCGTTTCATAAAAATCACAGCACACGACAAAAAGTGTGGCCATTGTACATGTATATTTCCATCCCTTCTGTTAATCGACTGTTGGATAACGGTTTGCCTCACCCCACGGTAGTTTGCCGAGGTAATTTTACGATTTTAAAATCACACTGCGCCCCACACAGCAGCAGATTAACGCAAGCGCTGTAACGTGTTACAGGGGTATAAACCAACGCCGACATATTTTGCAATTCAGGAACGTTTATTGTGAAGGTTTCCAAAAAAATAAAAAATATTACTCATTCGCACCGATTACAGGAATGCGAGAGCCACCGGGAGGAACGAGTCCACGTCACGGAATTAAATTCTCCACTTTAGCAACAAAACCAAAAGCCTTGCAAAGTACATTACATTGCAACAAAATAAATAAACTCAATACCTAGGCCAGCTAGTCATTCCCTTTTCCTAGCTAAATCAGAGGCGGAGTAAAAAAAAGAGAAATACATCTTGAAAAAATACACGGGACTACAAGTCTCTTGGTGGGTTTTACCATCGATCGGCGGTGCCGTGGGCACAAAACGTTGAAAACAGAAATTAAAAATGTCCTCGGAGAAGCAAGAGAGGTGGGGGTATGATTAGGGTGCTGGGCCTGTGCTGGGTGGATAATAAGGTTAGTATTAGGGTCTAGTTGGCTCGTTTGGGAGGTCAGGGGTAGGGGTAGGGTTAGTGTTTGGTTAGCTACTGCGGGTGTGGGTTAGGGTCTGGTTGGCAAATGCAGTTCGGCGTAGGGGCCAATGGCTGCTTGGATAGTATTGTGGTTATAGGTAATGCGAGTGGTTGACCAAGATGGTCAAGCTAACGGTTAGGATTTGTGTCTTATTGACGACTATATTCGTGTCTGTGCGTCCGTGCTGGCACGCGATCATGACAAGTTCTGCCCTTTGCATTTGCTTTGATCACAGCGATCGGGGAAAGCCCAGCGAGCCAGTGGTGGAAATTCCAGACAACTATGCCACGAGTGAGCCTATCCCATTAGACGACCGTCGTTGACTTGCACATAAAGTAGTACTCATTCATTCGACCCAGGAGAGACGATAAGACCGAATCGACAACCCGACCAGGATTTGAACTCCCGCTTTCTTCCGACTGCGAGCCGCTCGCTCCAACGCCGAACCACCAGGACCAGATCGCCACGAGGCTACAGAGAGGAAACCGCTCAACGCGCGGCCCAACCTCGACGCGCCCCCTCGGCGCTTGCCGTACCGGGGGCCGCGTAGAGACCTGCGGGGCACCTCAAATCGATGAAAGTCCCTTCTCTCCGCCGGTGAAACCGGCCAGAGCCCTCGCCGATTGAAACCGTCGGGTGTAGGAGAGGGGACGCGCAAAGTTAGCGAGACACGTGCGCCAGCGAGCGCTCGTCTTGCTCATCGGTCGAGCGGCACGAGTGACCGCACGCCCTGCCGCCCCCCCCCCCCATCGCCGCGCTCGCTCACGCCCCGGTCGCGCGACGCCGTCTCCGCGCTGCCGCGGCAGCGCGGCGCCAGCGCGGCGCTCAAAGGGGACGCGGCGCCGTAGCTCGAGTTCGCCGGGGAGGACGAGGGGAGGGAAGAGGAGGAGGACGAGGACGAGGAGGAACGTCTTCCGGGGGCGTCCAACTCCGTCTCCGCACTGGAGCTGGACAACAAGCTGGGCCGGCGATCGCCGCGTCGAACACGGGAGACTCCGGGAGCCATGAACATGTAGACGCTGGGCAGCGGGAGGAGGGCCGCCGTTGGGCGACGCGCGAGCGTGTCGTACGCGTCGCACGGCCTCATTCGCCGGGCGCTGCGGCGCGCCACAGCGACGTCGCCCCACGCCGTTTCCGCCGTGCCCTCTGCGTCGCTCATTCGCCCGTCAGAGAAACTGCCTGCCGCGCACCGCTGGCAAAACGCGGCCTGGTGGCGGCTCGCGTCCGCCTGCCGCATCAACATGTACTGGCCCTGGCGGGCGAAGGGCGGCGATGGAGGGTGGCCGGCTTCGTCGGTCGTCGTGGCGGCGCTGCCCCCCCGTGGTTCCCCGCGGGGCGTCACGGTGGTGCGGCGATGGCTCCAATATTGTCGAACGGCGGTCGCGCCGGCTCTCCAAAAACTTGGCGGCGCCGTCAGGGAGCAATGCCCGCCCCGGACCGGTTCCGCAGCCACCTCCGCCATGCTCACGGTATTCACCGAGAAATAGGCGGAAGAGGCTTTGGCGGCTCGTCCCGCTCGCTCTGCCGACGCCTTGCTGCCGACGCGCGCCCGAGACGGCGGCGGTGATTTGTCGCTGGGGCCTTGCTCGCTGTTGAGGAACCGCTTCCGGAAGAAGGCCGTGCTGGAGGGACGGCCTTCACTCGCGGAGTCATAAGCGAGGTAGCCGGACTGAGGAACAGAGGGAGCCGCGGACTCGCACGGCGAGAAGGGAGCGCAGGGAGAGGGGCCGGCTCCGCTGCCGACGCAGAGTGCGGCCACCAAGTCCACTTCCACGCACGGACAGTCCGCTCGTCCGTCTACACACGGGGCACAACGAAAAATTGTTTGTGGAATTAGCAGCGTTTGTTTGGTGACAAACAAAACATATTCACTTCACGTGCACCTTTTCGTAGATAATCTTGTAGTTTATGATTTTTGGGTTAGGCCACGTAAAGATACGGGCCAATTCGTGTCGTCAAAGACACTGCACCACACGACACAACCAAACTATATTGTCAAGTGATGTATAAGCATTTAACGTTGTGCAAATTATTATCGCTTCAGGTCCCCCCCGGGCGAGTCGAAGAACGATCTTCGCAACCAAGTTTAGCAATTAGATGTGGGCGATTCGTTCGAAACTACGTCAAAAATATCATCAGGACAAGATACAGGAAGTCAAAAGAGACACGTCACCTGACCTGGCTTCATATTAGACGCTCTTGATCTTGGGAGCTCTACATAAACCACACTGACCGGCGTGATAAAGTTAAGAGCAGCGACTTTTTTCTTTCAGAAAGCCTAAGGAGGCAATGAGGGGCGGCATCACTGCACCAGCTTCCACAGCGTGTGTTCAATTACCGCGAGTTTTGTAAAATAATAAAAGTCCGGAAGAATAATTGAAATCGGAAAAGTCCATCCAGCGATTGTTCTCGTAAAATTAAAACTGCCGAGTGGCACTGTGGTCAATTGGAAGTTTGCGAGTTCAAATCCTAGACGGGGGTGGGGGGGGGAAGGCAGATCTACTTGGGTCTGTCATCATCAATTGCGGTTCATAAACTGAGTTCGACTTCGTGGAAAGTAGTTCTAGTTATGAGGAGGCCTCTGATCATAATAATGTGGAAATGTAACCACTGTTTTAGGACAACAGATATCAGTTGATAATATTAATAAAATGTGCCCTTTACCCAGAAAATCTCTAGTCGTGCGAATATATTAAAACTAATTTCGATTTAAAGCTTTCGTGACTGCAGGGATTCATCTTCTTGGTTCTTTCGGTAAAGTCACGTAGAAGGGAAATAATAAAATAATAAAAATAAAACAGAATAAAATAATTCTCACGACGTTTCGGCCACAACGCCGGACGGCTGCTTGCGTTGTGGCCGAAACGTCGTGAGAATTATTTTATTGTTTTATTTGTATTATTTGTATTATTTTATTATTTCCCTTCTACGTGACTTTACCAAAAGAACCAAGAAGATATATTAAAACAACTGTACGAATCTATTTTTGGTAGAGTAATCGGAAAATACACTACAGGATGAGGGCCTCTCCACACCGTGTCAGCAATGAGGGTCGTTCAACCATACTTCACCACACCGGTCAGCGGCGGGGCTAGGGTCAGCGCTACCGCCACCCGCGCGGTAGCTCGGGCGGGCAAGCGACGGTTACGCGCCAGGCAGCTCTTGCGGCGCACGCTGCGGCAGGGCGTGCCCGCCGAGCTCGCAGCTGTCGAGACGTCTCCGCGCCGTCGACGCCGACGAGCAGAGCTTGGGCCGCGGGGGCTGCGGCCGGCTCCACATCCGGCACAGCGACAGCTCCTCCACGGCCAGCAGGAGGTTGTGATGGATCGCCGTCGCCATGGTATCATCCTCCACCTGCATCTCGCAGCACCAACACGACGGCAACACGATGGCAACAACGGGGGCGACGGAGACTTAGCATTTTGATTTAAAGCTTTCGTGACCGCAGGGATTCATATTCTTGGTTCTTGCTGTGGATTTCACACCTTGCAGTCGAAACGTCGTGAGAATTTTTATTTTTTATATTTATATTATTTTATAATTTCCCTTCTACGCGAATTTACCGAAAGAACCAAGAACATAGGAGACTTAGCAACCGGGTGTTATCCGCGTGCGTCGGGCAGCCGTCACCGACAGGCGCGCTCGCACTGCCCCGCGCGGCTGCCAACGCCTTCGCGGCGACGGCGGACTTTCTTGGCCCGCAGCACGGGTGCAGAACCCTTGCTTTGCCGAGGGCCAAAAAGGACTTTCAAATGAAATTGGTGGCCATGCGTTAGTTGACACGCCAGGATTGCATGGGTGGAGCTACAGGACGGGGGGTGGAGCTACAGGACGGGGGGGTGGGGCTACAAACCAGGGGGGTGGGGCTACACGACGGAGGGTGGAGCTACAGGACGGGGGGGTGGGGCTACAAACCAGGGGGGTGGGGCTACATGCCGGGGGGTGGGGCTATACGATAGGGGGTGGGGCTACAAACCAGGGGGGTGGGGCTACACGCCAGGGGGGTGGGGCTACACGCCGGGGGGTGGGGCTACACGATAGGGGGTGGGGCTACAAACCAGGGGGGTGGGGCTACAAACCAGGGGGGTGGGGCTACATGCCAGGGGGGTCGGGCTACAAACCAGGGGGGTGGGGCTACAAACCAGGGGGGTGGGGCTACAAACCAGGGGGGTGGGGCTACACGCCAGGGGGGTGGGGCTACAAACCAGGGGAGTGGGGCTACAAACCAGGGGGATGGGGCTACAAACCAGGGGGGTGGGGCTACAAACCAGGGGGGTGGGGCTACACGCCAGGGGGGTGGGGCTACACGCCAGGGGGGTGGGGCTACACGCCAGGGGGGTGGGGCTACACACCGGGGGGGTGGGGCTACACGCCGGGGGGGTGGGGCTACACACCAGGGGGGTGGGGCTACACGCCAGGGGGGTGGGGCTACACGCCAGGGGGGTGGGGCTACACGCCAGGGGGGTGGGGCTACACGCCAGGGGGGTGGGGCTACACGCCAGGGGGGTGGGGCTACACGCCAGGGGGGTGGGGCTACACGCCGGGGGGGTGGGGCTACACGCCGGGGGGGTGGGGCTACACGCCGGGGGGGTGGGGCTACACGCCGGGGGGGTGGGGCTACACGCCGGGGGGGTGGGGCTACACACCAGGGGGGTGGGGCTACACGCCAGGGGGGTGGGGCTACACGCCAGGGGGGTGGGGCTACACGCCAGGGGGGTGGGGCTACACACCAGGGGGGTGGGGCTACACGCCGGGGGGGTGGGGCTACACGCCGGGGGGGTGGGGCTATACACCAGGGGGTGGGGCTACAAACCAGGGGGGTGGGGCTACACGCCGGGGGGTGGGGCTACAAACCAGGGGGGTGGGGCTACAAACCAGGGGGGTGGGGCTACACGCCGGGGGGGTGGGGCTACACGCCGGGGGGTGGGGCTACAAACCAGGGGGGTGGGGCTACACGCCGGGGGGTGGGGCTACAAACCAGGGGGGTGGGACTACTGCATTTCCTTTTTATTATTGGACCAATGTTTCGAGCTGTTGGTTAAGAAAAGTGTAATGGGGCGGGAGGACACGTCGTCGCCAGAAGAGAAGACGGCCGATGGGGAAAGAGCGCGGCCCCAGAGTACGCCAACCGCAAGGGATCGAGCGAGGCAATCGCTTCACGTGCAGGAGTGAAGTTGAGAGTGGCATCACAGGACCACGTGGGGGCAGATGACGTAGTGAGGAGACACCTTGATCCGGCGCTGGATAGACCACGGATGAGGATGATGATGATGTTGGTGGTGATAACACACAAATATAAATCGATTACATACCCTCATCCAAATCTGTCCTGGTCCCAGATCCGAGGAATTGCCCAAGGTGATGAAGAAGCAGTCATCACTGTGACCGAAGTACTTGATACAAAACAGACTGATGATCACCCTGGCGGCATCTGCAACACACAGCCACACGCCTCGCTGCATTCGACAACTTACTTTGAGATTTATTTACGAGTCACTTGGTTATCTTATTTCTCTATTTTGCACTCCGATCGTGTGTTTGTGTATTGCTTGTTGTTGTAACTTGCTGACCCACCTCAACTGGACATCTGTGGAAAAAAAGCTTCATAGCTTATCGGATTTCCTCCTCAAGTCTAAATGTAGATTCAGATTCATTCACAGATCCATGCTTCGTCTACAGCAGCCAGGGTCACGGTCCGAAGGGCAGTCAGGATTCATGGGTCATCATTTAAGATTTACCTATGTTTTAGGTTTTTTAACTCCATAAAACAAAAAAACTATTTTTATTTTAACAACTAAGGCCCACTGAGCTATGTAGCTCTTTTTCAGAAGCGACCCATCACAATTCATAGCTCAACAAAGTGGTTCATGTGAAAACTTATAGTAGCCAAATATTCCAAAATGAGCTAAATGTGGAGGGGAAAAACCGGAGGACGTGGAGAAAATCCACGTGACCACAGGGAGAGAGAGACACGCAAACTCCAAATATACAGCAGGCGTCAGGGTCGGCACCGAACCCACGACCTCCTCCTGTATACCAGACGAGTTAACATCTGACTATAGTGGATACTACCGACTCCATAGTCGATAATACTGACTATAGTAGGATACTGGCCCTATAGTGTGGAGGGTTGTGTAGGTGTATATCGTCAGTAGATACTGTGGACTCTATTGTATGTAGGGTGAGTAGGTGTATATGACTATAGTAGCTACTGCTGATTATTGTATATAGGCTGTGTAGGTGTATATGCCTACAAAAAAAATATTTTTTGGAGGGGGGGGGGCATCGACAATTGTTGTAAACCTGTACGATCAACTTTTTATCCCCACATCTGGAGGAGGCGGGGGGGGGGTCCACTTTCTATAACTCTTTGACGCATTCCTTCTGAAAGCCTCTGATAATAATTTAGTTGACGGACAAACAACGCCGGCCCGTTAAAATAGATAATTCGCAGTTCACGTTAACAAACATCGCATTACACACTTGTGCCAAGAATGAAATTGGGCAGGGGGGGGGCTTCCTGCCCCCCTCTCCTCCATCTCCTGCCCACGTCTTCGTGGCCTGGACCTCGCCGAGCCCAAGGGCAGTTGCACCGCCTGCGCACCCCGATGGCTTCGCGAACTCGGGCCAACGTGGGTCATGCTGGGTTAGACCATTCGCGTGGATGTGCAAAGACAAAGATCCACAACCCCCCCACACCCTCCCCCCGGTTGTCAGCCTTCACCCATCACTCCATCTCTTCTCGAGCCCGTGTCACTCACCCACCCACTCACCCATCACTCCATCTTCTCTAGCCCGCGTCACTCACCTACCCACTCACCCACCACTCCATCTCTTCTCTAGCCCGTGTCACTCACCCACTCACCCATCACTCAATCTCTTCTCTAGCCTGTGCCTCATCCACCCACTCACCCATCACTCCATCTCTTCTCTAGCCCGTGTCACTCACCCACCCACTCACCCATCACTCAATTTCTCTAGCCCGTGTCACTCACCCACCCACTCACCCATCACTCCATCTCTTCTCTAGCCCGCGTCACTCACCCACCCACTCACCCATCACTTCATCTCTTCTCTAGCCCGTGTCACTCACCCATCACTCCATCTCTTCTCTAGCCCGTGTCACTCACACACCCACTCACCCATCACTCCATCTCTTCTCTAGCCCGTGTCACTCACCCACTCACCCATCACTCCATCTCTTCTCTAACCCTTGTCACTCACCCACTCACTCACCCATCACTCCATCTCTTCTCTAGCCTATGCCTCATCCACCCACTCACCCATCACTCCATCTCTTCTCGAGCCCGTGCCTCGCCCGTTTAGCCCACCTCAATACGGCCGAACAAATACAATGATCCACCGTGTAGCCTTCACAGACTGTTGGGGCAAGTTCTATTAGCAAGTAGCACCTATGAAGGGGGGGGGGGTGGCCAGCACCACGCCCGGCCGCTTTTGTCTCCCCAGTGGCGATGTTTACTACACACAGCACCAGGTTCTCATTTGAGGCCAGGTCCGGTTCAGACCGAATCGTCGCCGGCGTTGGCCGTGAACGTGAACCGAACTCGGGTGGCCCCGGGTTCACAGCGCAGCGGTGTGCTAACCGCAGCACCACCGCTCCCCACACCCCTACCTGTCCGCTGCCCTCTGGCCGGGCTCACGTAGTGCAGGTGCTCCGCGTAGAAGAAGACCCTGCAGGGCCCCGCGGGCAACGTGGCCAACCCCAAATCTTGGGACAGCAATTCGCCCTGCCACGCGTCCAGCAGCAACAGCTGCTGCCGCTGCTGCTGCGACCCGGGGCCGCCGCTGCCTCCTGGCGCGACCGGCAGGGTCCCCCCTCCCCACGGGCCTCCCAGCTTCGTGCCGTCGACGGCCACCAGGGCCCGCAGGGCCGAGAGCCAGGCGCGTTGCTCGGTCTCGTCGGGGGCCCCCAGGGCGAGGTACGCCGAGTCTGTGAGCAGCGCGAGGCCGTGCGGGCAGCGCTCGTCTGACCGCTCGACCACGTGCATGAGTCCGCAGAGGGGCACCACGCGTCGCGGTCGCTGGCGGAGGCCGTGCAGGTGCACGAGGGGCCAGCGAGCGAGACGGGCCAGCGGACCGCGGGCGTCCTTGGCAGGAGGGTCCTTGCCCAGCCAGCTCTCCCGGCTGTCGTGACACTCGAGGCGGGCAGAGTCGTCCGCCCCGCGCAGCACGAAATAGCGGCGGTGACCGCTGCGTCGCTTCGTCAGGTAGCCGCTCTTCTCCACGTCCGAGTAGAGGGCCACGTGCCAGGAGAAGCGAGACGGTGGAGATGTTGTTGTTGTTAGTGGTGGTGATGATGGTGGTGTTGTTGATGGTAACGACATTGTTGAGAGGTACCACGTTGGGTCCCACGAAGAGGTGGGCAATTATTGAGGCTGCCGCCACCCCCCCACGCATACAATTATTGGGGTTGCTGGGAAGGTGGCGAGAAATTTCCTTCCTCGGCTCGGGAAGGCGGACGACTCCCTCGTCTTGCCCTCTCCGTAACGACGGGCAAGAGATCTCTTCCCCCCAGCCTCTCTATATATCCTCTCTCTCTCTCCTCTCTCTCAGGGCACCTGCAGGGCACCACGTGTGTTCAGCTTCGTTTCATATTCCGCCATTTGCCTCCAATGCCCCCCCACGTGGGTTTGCGGGGCAGAGCCCCCACGTGGTCTCGGAAACGGAATATTTATTTATTTAGAATTGCAGGTGGAATCCGATGAACTGGAAAGCTCTTTTCTAATCGTCCAATAGGGGGCACGGGGTATGAACGTCACAACAACAAGCAGGAACAAAAAACACGGAAGTTGTGCGAAGTACAAGAAAGGTAAACATCACCCCAAAAGATAAAACAAATAAAACTAAACCATCCCCATCCTACCAGGCAATGCCCACTGAGGTATAATAAACTTACTTTTCAGAAACGACCTGACCATCACAAATGATAGCTTCAACAAAGTGGCCCAGCATTTGGACATTTATAACAGGCAAAATAATCTAAACAATCTTAATGCATGCGGGCCGGAGGCCTCACTTCCCATCAATGTCGCTTGCGTTTGGGAATCAGTTGTATTGGATGTAAAAAATATACATAAAATAAAAAGTTCACCACATATTTCCGCCCTCCCCCCCCAAAGAAAAATTACAAAAAGTGAAGAAAAAAAATGTGTTTCAAACACTTGTTTGGTCAACTCCTGAGCTGGGATAAAACTAAAACACGCACACACACGATTCAAAACGTTGAATTGCTTTAAAATAAATGTTGTTTTCCAACACAGATTTAGCGTGAACACGGAAAATCGTCATTAGATTATTTCTATTTTCTTAGAATAGTGATCTGTTTATAATCTGTTTACTTGCGCGTGTGCTTGCTGGTCCGCCAGCGATTCACCTGACCCTTGATGAGTGAGGAGGAGAAGGAACGAGCCGCAGGTGATAATTATCTCACGGAGCGTGCGAGAACAAAAACAATGTGAGAATGAGCCATGGCCAATCAGCCCGCGGAATAATCGAGTCGTTACTGCAGTGCCGTATTGCCAAAAAAAGTGATGTAATTTGCAATTAATTAAAACGTTAATAAACTCGCGTACATAATTAGTAATCGGGCTTTTTCTCAATGAATTCGCATGTTTGATATGGGCCCCGGGTGCAAGCAATAAATTGTCGGCCCCTGTACATTTCCACCCTCTTTGCAGCCCGGGGCCCCTTCAGCCATGCTCCCCCCAGAAACATGCTTTTAGATTCTTCAAGATGATTTGTCTGCTATACATCTCCACATGATAAGCCACTTTGTTGAGCTATCGTTTGTGATGGCCAGGTCGCTTCTGAAAAAGAGCTACATAGCTCAGTGGGTCTTGCCTGGCAAAATAAAAATAATTGAGTTTTATTTGTTTATATTGTTTTCGTTATGTATTTACCTTTTCTATACTTTGTACTCCTATCGCGTTTCTGTATTGCTTGCTGTAACGTTCTGACCCTATGCCCCTCCTGGAACATCTGTGAAAAAAGAGCTTTATAGATAATCGGATTCCTTCAATATATATTCATATTCTGGTAGCACCCGCCTGCCCACGCCGCTGCTTCTCAATCGGGAACCAAGCTGTGGTTCAGATAACAGTGATAAGCAGGTTGTCCGAATATGAGTCACTCCGGCGATGGATGAGCCAGTGCCCAGATGTTGGTCGCCCTTGAGTGTGTGTCGAGCGTGAGTTCGCACGTGCACAGACCATCCCGTGTGTCAGTCCATGCGGGTCACGTTGGTTATTTGACCTTTTGTTTCGCCACATCCACCCGCCCTCCCGACTCGCCACACTGCAGGTCACAAACACTTTCCTCTCTGAATCGTCTTTGGAATTCACTCCCAACGTCGCTCTCTCCCAAGCTCCTACAATGGGGTGCCACGGTGGCTAGGAGATGTTAACCACGTCGCCTGGTATTCAGGAGGTCGTGGGTTCGATCCCGATCCCGATCCCGACCCTGGCGCCTGCTGCTGTATATTTGGAGTTTGCGTGCCTCTCTCCCCGTAGTCGCGTGGATTTCCTCCGGGTCCTCCGGTTTTTCCCTCCTCGTTTAGAAACATGCGTTTAGAGTATTTGGATGGCTACACATTTCCACGTGATAAGCCACTTCGTTGAGCTATCATCTGTGGCCCAGGTTGCTTCTGATAAAGAGCTATATCGCTCAGTGGGCCTTACCTGGCAAAATAAAAAATAGTTTAATTTAATAACCTTGCTCATTTCAAGAAACTCGTAGCCTCTTATCTATTACAGCTTTATCACAAAATAATCGTGGCTGTAGATAATATGAGTAACACAATTAATAAGCATATTACGCCTCCTTCACACGTAAACGAATATATTCATATTTTTTTACAAACTCCATCGGCTACGCCACCCTGAGAGTGTGTACATCTCAGCAGCATTCGTTCAACACAGGACAACTCTGGATTGGTTTCGACATTTAATGTCTCATCAGGCTTGCGTTTAAGGCAGAGTCCAAAGAAACGGTACAAATCCGCAATAGAGATTTTCGGGTTAGATCGCGTAAATATAAATGTCGTTGAACCCGCCACGACCCGACATAGCCAATTAGTAAGGTTTGCCACGTAAAAAAACATGCCAATTCATTACTTGTATAAATATATATATATATACAATTATTAACAACATGAAGGAAGTTACTTTACAAAAGTGATGAATGTGAAGATTTGGAGAGGGGGGGAGGGGAGGCACATCCAACCATCTTCTGCAGAGCCAGAGAGCAGCAGGGGGGAGATTGTCCGGCTTCCAGGTGGGAGATTGCGCCTCGCTTAGCAGTGCCATGAAATACAGTCTATCCTCAATCTTGTTTTGGCTTGAGAAATAATAGATTTTACCCATTCTGACAATACAAACAGCAGTTTTGTTATATAGAGGCGTAGATGTGAGGACCACACTGCGCTCTTGTGCAAAGTTGGGGGGGGGGGACGAAACACGAGGACTTCTCCACAAATCTGGCTGTCGCCTGATGAAGCTGGTTGTAATTACTGGCGAAACGTCGTACTCAGATTGTAAATGTTGTGGCTTGGCTCTCCAACACACAACCGGTGTGCTGTACTAGTGACGAATTGGCCACGTTCTGTTTACGTGACAACCCTTACTAGTTGGCTGTGTCGGGTGGTGGCGGGTTTAACGACACATTTATATATTTACGCGATCTCATCCAAAACAAACTATTATTACGGATGATATTGGTCGGGAAAGCCTCCTACTCGGTGTTAAACTTGACCAGGCCGATCGGTGCGGGCTGGCAACGGCGGGGGTGCATCGGCGTGGGGACGTCGTACAGCAAAAACGATGGATTTGGCTGCATTGCGTCAATGTGTAAAGGGTTGAACGGAGCTCCTGTGGG
Source organism: Lethenteron reissneri (assembly GCF_015708825.2). NCBI lineage: Eukaryota > Metazoa > Chordata > Hyperoartia > Petromyzontiformes > Petromyzontidae > Lethenteron > Lethenteron reissneri. The sequence goes on along the minus strand of NC_083806.1, from coordinate 11,167,598 downwards.
TAGCTTCGATCCCGACTGCGAGCCTGGGGTGAGCATTACGCATTTGCTGGGTCTGCGCCTCCGTTGTGGAATTCCCTGCCGTTGGAAATTCGTTGAACCGACAATTTGGTTACTTTTAAGTCGCGTCTAAAAACGCATTTTTCTCAAGTCCGTTTATTCTATTTAGCTGCTTCTTCTCTCTTGGCCTTTTTCTTAATCTTACAATGCGCCTTGAGACATTATTGGAAGGCGCCTTACAATTACATGTTAATTATTATTACTGTATATATAGCCAAAGAGGTTATGCTCAACACAAACAATGGGTCGCAAAACGGATTGCCAAAGGCTAACAATAAAGTGCGGTCAGAATTTCCGACCACTAAAGCGGCATTGGCAAAGACAACTGCCAACATAGTATACATATTTGTTTCGGAACAAGTTGTATCAGAAACTGTATTTATACTGCAGGAGGAATCCGATGAGCCATAAAGCTCTTTTTTTACAGATGTCCAGTCGGGGCACGGGGTAAGAACGTTACAACAACAGACTGTACAACAACAGGATACGAGTGCAAAGTACAAGAAAGATTTTAAAAATCACCCAAACACAAACAAATACAACACGAAACCATCGCCATCCTACCAGGCAAAGCCCAATGAGGTATCCACCTAATTTGTTCAGAAGCGACCTCTGGCCACAAATGATGGCACAACAAAGTGACCCCATCATTTGGACACATCGATCGGAGATGACTTGAAGGTGGCGAGTGTCGTGAGTGGCTAGCATGACGCACGCCTGCTCTAGAGGCTGCTACGGCTTCGTCTCCACCAAAGCTCGTTCGTTGGGAGATCGCGAAATACTGAAATCGCCACAAGTGTGGCATGATACGTGCATTGCTTTTGTACGATTCGCCTTTTGGCGTTCTCTGGTCTGACACCGGTGAGACTAGGCCATTAATCGAAGGCTGTCTCTGGTGTAGGCCAATCAGTTTCAAAGCTAATGCGTATATTAATTATCAGAGCATGTTTGTATGTTTTGCCACAAGTACGTGTGGTTAATGCAGAAATTGATGTCTTGCAAAAGGTATCTCTTTGGTGTTTGAACCTCGTAAGGCCTGTTTTCATTGACAGAAAGGGTAAACACCTATTCTTATTTTTCATCATGTTGAACTTCTTTCACACCGTACTTAGCCAACCGTGCTAATGGGAGGTGCGAGGGAAGGACAACAATCTAAACACAATAAGCAGTTCTAAAGAAACGAGTTTGTCAATCCAGATGATGATTTTAAATGTGCCATAGCTCCAGTGGCTTTTTTCCTAACATCGGAAGGAAGAGCGCATTCCAGACGGCCGCAGGAGCGCGTCTGAAAGCGCCGCGCGATGCGGTGACCACCACCGTCGTTCGATGGCCGAGCCTGGTGTTGTTGTTGTACGGGACAATCACAGCAAAGTAAACAAAAAACGATACCACGGACGACGTTAGTTTGAGAGTGTAATCACGTGTTTATTTTCACATTCGTGCTTGTAAGCAAGTGACGCTTACACGCAGCAACGCACTGCCCACACAATAGCGGCGATACGTTGAACAAATAGCCCCTCGTGGCAAGTCAACACTGCCGTGGAGAGCCTGGACCCCGCCATAGGAATGTGGAAAGTCCCACCACCGGCTCCGGTCCACGGAGAGATGTTGACGACCACTCCATCGACAACCGCGCTCGTTTGAGCAGGAAGTCATGTCTGACGTTTGTCCCATACTCTGGCAGATGCAATTTTATTTATTTTCTTGTGGTCATGATCGCGCAATGATTCCAGTAAAGTGCAGCTCTGTCGCATATCCGACTCGCAGGCGGGATGTGTAAAAAATCAACAACTATCAGATGCGTGAGCAATCTATAGTAGACGTTCACAGTGTGGAAGAGTAGGCCAAATACTAAAGAACTCCGTCTCTCTCTCTCGAGGGTATTTGGATGGCGTTCTCCCAGAAGCGTCGTTGAGCATCTGGAGGGGCTGCGTATTTGTTTTACCCCCCTGATGTGCAATGAGTGACACCACCACCACCATCGTTGCACATGCTCTGCACTGGATGCGGATGGGTTAGTAATGGGCGAGCGCGCGCGCGTGCGGTGGTCCGATATGCGACGCTGTACGGGGCCTCCTAAATGTCAACGGAGGCGATGGGTGTACCTACCGTCTTGTGCCAGCCACCTCGGTGCGCATCCCATTCCCTGCCGCTGAGCGCGTGGGGGAGCATGGCACCCGGCAACTGCGAACCTGGCCACCCGGGTTCGATCCCCGCTCGCGACCGCACGACACCTGCGGCGATGAATCTGAACCGGTCCCGGGTTCCTCCGCCCCCCTAGGTCGAACTGGTGCAGTGGCGGTATCGTAAACGTGGCCACAAAGGGAGACAAAGGCGGCCCGGCGTGGTGCTGGCCACCCAACCCACCCCCCTCGCTAACAGCACTTGCCCCAACAGTCTGTCAAGGCTATACGGGGGGGGGGTAATCTTTTGTCTTTGTGTGTCCCCCGCGTGTCCTCTCCGGCGTGCAGAGGGGGGGGGCAGGCGGCAGGGGCTTGCGGTCGGTCGCGGCGATCCTCCGGGTTGACGCGAAGCAGTGGGAAGCAGCAAGAGAACCCTTACCATTATTGGTTACAATAATGGTAACGGTTTTATTGCCACTCCCCCAGGGTCGTTCATCTTCTTGAGCTTCTTCCCTCCATTCAAGGGCCCCCCCCTCGCCCTCAGCCCAATACCGTCATGCCATGTTACACGTGTAATGCGTATTATAGGCCGTCGTGGGTTCGCTGTGCTCTGATAGACACATTCACCACTCTTGCAGAGATAACAAAAACCAAAAATCAATTAGAGAGCGATAAACATGCTGGTGGACAGGTGCCATCGAGATTGTGGAGAGTCATCGAGTGTTCGTCTCTGCGTCTCCACTGACACGGTGTTTCCCCACCTGAGTAATGTGCAGAGATATATCAATCAGCGAATATATCAATTACTTTACAGCGAAATCGATTCCAAAAAAAACGAATTACAACATATCCATGTTGGGCAACGGTTAGTTTTTTTTTTAGTTTAAAATATCTTCTACAGAATGAATACGTTTGCTTCTATATACAATTGAGCACACACCATTATTTTTGACAATTCTCTAAAGTGCAATTCTCATTCTCAGTTGTCAATCGACTGCCGGTCATCCTACGTCTAGATTTGGCCCTCAACTCTGGAGAAGACTACGGGAATATCCACGACTGGCTCCGAGTGAACGCCCGCTCATCGGGAGGAAACCCTTTGACTCTTGACTCGGGGAGGCGACGCCGTTCGTGGGCCTCGCCGACGCAGACAAGGACATAGCCCTCCGCAGCACATCATATATACTGTAATGGTTCAGCAGTGATTTACAGTATAGTATGATATCCTGCACAGACGTGCTAGTCGGGAAGTCCCGCTTGTGGCCCATGTCGAGGCCAGCGGCGTGGAGTGTGCCACCCGCCGTGCCACCCGCCGTGCCACCCGCCGTGCCACCCGCCGTGCCACCCTCTGCGCGTTACCTAAACGAGACAAAACGAGACGACGCGGTCTGAACGCGCGAAACATCGAGCCGCGCTGAAGTTTTCGATCGACGGACACTCGGCTGTTCGCCACGTCGAATCCACATGGGACCGCCATAGGGCCTCGTTTCTCACTCGATATATTTTCGTATCCTACCCGGGAACGCTGCTGACTGGCTGGCTTGGGAGTAGCGATTACCGGTGTAAGGCACTACCACTAAGAGCACAAGGTACGCCTATTAACAACAATCCCATATTATTATGGTACACCTCTAATCCTACAAGTAGGTTAAGGGATATATGAGGCAGAAGGGGTGTGGATGGCGCTCCTGACTTAATGAAGCGCTGCTAGGAGGCAAATAATCCCCAACTGGAGTGGCTTGAAAAGGACTGAAAATGAGTGGCGGGAAATTTGAGTTGTCGAGGAAGACGCTGATAATAATCAGTTGCACGGGGGAAGAAATTGGGGGGTGACATGGCGGTTAGAGGGGGGGGCGCAGCAAAAGGAATGTGATGAGCAAGATACGAATGAATGAATGAATGATGCTGTAGCATCCTCTATTTGGTGAGAACGTATCGGCCATTTCCCGCATTACCGGCAGCATGACAAAGAAACCCCAAGACCGTGTTCGCTTAATGCAGCGGCCATGAATCGCGACCAAAAGTTCGGCAAAGTCCAGCCGTAGGCAACAAAAAATTAACCCGTAAAAACAAAGTTTTTCACTCTAAATCCTTTATATGCGTGGTGGCTAGAGTCCTCTCGTCCTCTGGCTTGAGATGGCTGCCACCTATGGGTCAGATGATTGCCTGCCACCATTAAGCAATTGGTAATTAAATATTAAAAAATCCAAAAAAGTGTAACATTTTCACGAAAATAAATTTTCACGCACAACGAGTCTGTGTGCAAAATGTCAGCTCGATTGGATCACGGGAAGTGGGTTAAAAAACGACCGAAAGATTTGCAAGGTCGTAAGCGTGCAAGCAAGCAAGTAAGTGAACTTAATATAAAGGATTTAAAAAATGGGGAAACGCGAGGTTGTGTTGTTTTTTTTTTAAAACCCCGCAGGTACAAAAGGCGCGCGTCGGTTTGACTCGTGATTGGAACGTGTTGTAACTGTCGGGAAGGACACGTTACAAACTTGCGGTCATTTCCCTTCCAAGTCTGATCTTGCATCACGGCATTTAGCCCCTCTCTCTCTCTCCACCGGCATGCTCGTGAAATTAATGTCGCCGGTGTTTTAGACTCACAGGTTTAATTTTTTTTTTAAACCTTAGTAACCCATCTCGAGTTCATTATTGAACTCGGGATGGGTAAAAAAAAACTAATACAATTACACCCCAATCAACATTCGGAAAAGAATCCGTGCTGGAGAATGATGAACCGCACTTTCCAGCACATTCGCCGACTGTGCCTGAGCTTTATTTATTGCTTTATCCATTCAAGCTTGAGGCCACTTGACCGTTTCTCGAAGGCTTTGAACGCCTGAAATTCTCTGCGGATTGTACCCGGCCCTTGCCCGATCGGTGACGTTCGCCTTCTTCACCTGTCAATGGCCGCGCGTTTCTGTGATCCGCGCACGCGTGAGCTGGGGGGGGGGGGGGGTGCGTTTTTGTCAATTGGTCATTCTGCTCCAAAAAGGGGGTCATGGTAAGCCGGGGTCAATTGCCATTCCAAGTTAAGTAATTCTCTCCTGCAGAACATCTGAACGTAGAGTACTTTCCATTCAGGCTGAAGCCACGAGATATATCTACACCGGATGGAATGGCAAAGCGTGATTGTCGTATGTGCCGTCGTAATGATAGTGATGGCCAGCATTTGGCAATCCACTGCTGGATGAAATGCCTCCCCCAACACGCCTTACTGGCCATGGGGGTTGTTGAACATACTTCACCATGCCGGTCAATGTGGGCTGGTGAAGTGGGCCGATCGGGGGGGGGGGGGGGGGGGTCGCGGTTTTGGGTGGGGTGGTAAGGCCCGGGACTAGTTTGAATAACACTCGCCACTGATGTTAGCCCTGGTCAGGAATCAAACGCTGAGATGCCTTAAATTAATTACTTTTGTTCCAAACAAAGTCGGGGGTGGGGGGCATCACTTTCCCATTCCACCCCATCTCTGAGGGTAAAGTTCTCGTAATTACGTGGCATACAAACCGCTATTTAAAAAAAATAATGTGTGAAACCAAATTTACCAGCGATGGGGGATCATTATCGGGCCGCCGGATTCGTAGTACGGTGCGCTAACCACTGCGCCACCACTCCCCACTGTACTATAGAAAAAAATCAAAGATCCCCCATATAGCTTTAACAGACTGTTGGGGCAAGTGCTGTTAGCGAGCACCTATGAAGGGTGATAAGGCGCACTAGAGAGTGGGTGGCCAGCACCACGCTCGGCCACCTTTGTTTCCTCAGTGGCGATGTTTGCACACCACATCGGTTACTCATTTGAGGCCAAGTCGACCTCGGGGAGGCCCAGAACCGGTTCAGATAATCGTCACCGGTGTTTCGAACTCGGGTCGCCGGGTTTGTAGCACGGCGTGCTAACCACTGCGCCACCACGCCCCACTGTACTATTTAGACACACACTATTAAAAGCAAAGTGCGCGGACTGCATCTCGCTTGGTTCGTGCGTTTTGAGGCGCGAAAAGCCACACCAGGAAGAAGGGCGGCTAACCGCTGAAATGTCACTTGTGCAGCCGTAAACACAATTTGATTTTTTAAAACACGTAAAGCGGAGGAATTGCAGGACGGCGATAGTTTTGTGTCCGACGGACGGGAAATGTTTCTGTGAGCCCCGGTGAGAGCCCCGGTGAGAGCCCCGGTGAGAGCCCCGGTGAGAGCCCCGGTGAGAGCCCCGGCGAAACGTGGGCCAAGACCTGGAGCAAGGGCTGCAGGAGAAACACGTGCACACAATCGCAAAGCACGGAAATCCCGAAATAAGGCGTAATATCAGTTTAAGAGAATTTACAGTGGAGCAGTGGCGTGCCGTGGGTTTTTGGGAGCATGCCCCCCCCCCCCCCCCTCGTGGTGGAAGGAATGAAAATTAAATTTGGAACCTGCTGTCCGATTTTCCCCCTCCCTTTCCTCCTTCTTCGTAGCCTGGGCCCCTCCGGCGTGTAGGCCCCACCGGTGCAATTACACCGCCCTCGATAGCTTACGTGCCCCATGCAGTGGAAAGTATCTACACAGATCAGCAAGAAGTTTTTGAAAAATTACAACAAAGATGAAGATTAAGTGAGGTCGAAGGTGGCACGAGAGAGGAAGCCGGTGTGCACGGGGCGAGACACGTGTCTACGCTGGCCCAAGGGTGGCCTCAGGAACCACGCATCCTCATGTGCACATAAGCATGGGACAATGCACGCGGTGGCTGCGTCGTTTAGAGACCATATTTCCATGACAAATCGTCTTTTTTGATACTCGGAGAAAATGTTACTTTCATGGATCTCAGTACATAACGGAAATTTGCCATTTAGTTCCTCAACATATTTGCCATACGCAAGGAATGGAATGAAAGTTGATTACACTTTGTACGACAATATTTTGTTTAAAAAAAAGCAGTGGAATTTAACTATTTTGGTTCCCAAAAGTTTGGGGATTTTTTTTTATGAGCAAGCGGAGTCACTTTCTAGGCATCGAATTCGGTGGAAATATTTTCGTTTGCCATCTGCGTTTACGAGCAAAGTTTTATTTATTTCGCCGTTGTAAATTTTTACAAAAAAATTACGGTCCATTCCCAGCAACGTTCGTCAGAAAATGTTAACTGCCGACTTCTGACGATTTAATTCGAGAATTTGAATGTTTTGTCTGTTCTCACGACCACCGTGACGACGACGATGATTCACGTTGTGAGCGGTGCTCACTCGCCACACCGCGTGGCATCTGGAGCCATTTTTTGTGGCGGCGGTGAACATTTCTAGCACGTGGTGGCTCCAGTGTTTGGTTACAAAAAAATATTTCCACCACATTTTTAACTTAATAAATGTTATAAACGAGAATAAGAGAAATGCGTGTTTATGTTTCACGTCATATGGAGGTCACGGGGTAAAAAAACAACCAACCCAATAATTATTTTTATTTTACATAACAAAAATGTTTTATCAGCTCCACCACATTTCCCCTTTTTCACTGCAGTACGTCCATGCAGACCGTAGCTACCGTGCATAAGTACACTTCAAGGGGTCGGACTACATCGCGTTGTAAAAATGACCGAATAAGACGAAACTCCGACAAGTTCAAAAAGACGATCGTTTACCTGTGTTCGATGAATTCTGGCGACGACCGGCGAGGGGCCTCGACTTGATGTCCCCTTCTCAAAAGTGTGCCCGGTGAGAGACGGCCACAGTGGGCACGTGCTTAAGTAACCAGCGCCGGAGACGGGGACGTCGCTGGTTGGCTGGGTGAGAGGGGCAGGCAGGGCAGGGCAGAGGAGGGGCAGGGGGGGAGGAGGGCAGGGGCGGGTGGAAAGAGGCCCCCCCCCCCCCCCCCCATCTGGGCCTGTGCGTGGAGGGCGTGAGCATGGGCACGAGCTGGGGCCGCCTGCACGACCGCTGATAAGCGCTGTGCTTGCAGTCAGTCTCCCTGACCCCCCCCCACCACCACCCCCCTTTCTCCCCTCCCCCCTGACCCAGCGAGATAACGGATGACCACAATGCTGGAGAAATTCATGCTCCGTTTTTAACTCTTTGACGACCAGTGTTTTTGTGTGTGTTGTGTTGTGTTGCCCACCGGCTTGTTTACTAGACATCTTCCCCGGTTCTGTCATGTCACAGGGATGAAGTTAATCTCTGGTGGTGTGGGCACACGGGTTAACTCCCCATCGGGGGTCAAGAGGTGGGTCATGGTACTATGAAGTTTGTGCAATTAATGAAATATATCTGAGAAAAAAAGTGTCTTGCTGGTCAAGCAAGCAATGGGGCAGCGCTCGTCCCTACAGGTGGCCCTGAGTCGGTGTTGGGAATTCCACATTCCTATGATGAGAGGTGGGGGGGGGGCAGTCTAGATTAAGGAATTTGAATACGTGTGAGATTCATAAATTGGACCCCAATTGAAAGTTATTGGAAAATGATCTAACGTATAAATGGTCAAGATTACATATTTATTCAGTGGCATTTTTATTACGTGGTCACAAAAAAAAATTAACCCGTAAAAACAAAGTTTTTCACTATAAATCCTTTATATGCGTGGCGGCTAGAGTCCTCTCGTCCTCTGGCTTGAGATAGCTGCCACCTATAGGTCAGATGATTGCCTGCCACCATTAAGCAATTGGTAATTAAATATAAAAAAAATCCTAAAAAGTGTAAAGTTATGGAATTTTTTTTCACGAAAATAAATTGTCACGCACAACGAGTCTGTGTGCAAAATGTCAGCTCGATTGGATCACGGGAAGTGGGTTGAAAAACGACGGAAAGATTTGCACAGTCGTAAGCAAGCAAGCAAGTGAACTTAATATAAAGGATTTAAAAACCACACGCACACCACAGTGAAAGCCACACGGCATGAAAATTTCACTTATTTTGTAACTGGGGCTGTGTGTTGTTTTGAGCGGTAAAAGAGAGGAATCAAGGAGGCAAATTACGATTTTTTTTTGTCGACTGCGACGAAAAGAAACGCAGCTACCAAGTTGGGCAATACGACACGGGATTCTTGGAAATTGGCCGGCGTACGTCCGAGCTCCGACACGGTCGGTTATTATTCCGCGTCTCAAAAACCCCTTCGCCACCCTAAACCACTTTAATTGCCAGAGGCCGCAATCCACAACAACACCCACAGCGTTGATAATCTAGGCAAAAAAACATTTCCACGAACGCGTCACTGCCAAAACAAAACCTGTCTTGTTTATAGATTTCATTTGCTTCACTTGGATGTGCGCGGCAATTGCATTTCTCGAAAGTTTTATATATTTACGTGTTTTTTATATTTATATTCGCCAAAGAAACTTTAGCGATGAGCAGTGAGCGTTCTAAAGTGGGGCGGTATCGGCTGGCTCAGGGGGTTCGTCGGGCAGCGATGTGCGTGGCCGTTGGGATGGAAGGGAAGGCCCTGACCAAATATTAATTCTGGCAACCCCCCCCCCCCCCCCAACTTTCAATCTATAAAACCCGAGCGTGATGACATGAAGAGAGATGTAGCAGAAGAGATTGTTGAGAGAAGAGGAATGTCGACACGCCGTAGAGATGGAGTAAAAATGAGAGAATGCTGATTCAGACGAGAGATTAGGGCGATCCGCCGGCTCGGGTCAACGAGCGTGTTGTTGAAACCTCTCCCGAGCCAATCGGAGATGCTTGCTTTTGTTTGTTTGAATTTGGGCTGATAGATTTTACGCAAACCTATTTTTTTTCTCACGAATCCCAACCCCCCCCCTCCCTGCTCCCTTGGGACGCTTGGGTAGGGGACACATCGCTAACGTTTGACGCCGCCACGGGTCGCGAGAAGCGTCCCCTATTAGCCCCCCACCCCCCCGCTCTCAACCAACAACGCCACCGCGAGCGGGCCACTGTGGTCTAACGAACGCCCCCCACTATCGGGCGGCAGCCACACGTGGAGACCGGGGGTGGGGTGAGGGAAGAGCGTTGGCCTCTCCCCCGTGACACCACACCCACCACCGTCCCCATCTGCGCTCTAACCACCACCGCCAGCACCATCACCACCGCCACCACCACCATCACCACCGCCACCACCATCACCACCGCCACCACCAACACCGCCACCACCACCGCCGCTACCATCAACACCGCCGCTACCATCAACACCGCCACCACCACCGCCACCACCACCGCCACCATCACCACCGCCACCACCACCGCCACCACCACCGCCACCACCATCACCACTGCCACCACCACTGCCACCACCACCACTGCCACCACCATCACCACCACCACCACCACTGCCACAACCACCACCGTCACCGCCACCTTCCACACCTAAGTCCGCCAGTAACCAAGGATTTGGGGGTGTGGCGGGGAGGAAAATGTCTCTCAAGAACTTCTGAGAAATGTTCTTTTGTCGTTGGGGCCGTTGCAATTTTGCCGTTCGAATGCTCACATAAAGTCTCGCCCGGCATCCCACCCACCCACCCACTCGCCGCCCCCCTCCACCCCCAAGCCGTACGGACAGAGATGATAGAGCGGCAGGCCATGCTTTCGGCTGCATCATCAACAATATTAGTATTAATATTCACATATTTTATATATCGCCCGCACAACGTGATGTCATGGATCTCTAGCAGCAGTTGTTTTCGTCCAGTGGACCTCCAAATGACAGCAATGAGAGCTGACACCTGCTGATAATTTATGCACTTCAAAATCATCTCCAATGAAAACGCATTTCTGTAGAACTGCTCTTTTGTGTTTGGTGTGTTGCCCTTCCCCGTACCTCTCGATTGGTACGGTTGGCTACGTACGGTGCAAAATAAGTTTCGACGGCCATACATAAATGCACCCAATAAAATGTATACAAATTAAAGATGTTCAGCCTCTAATCAATCCACTGCTGCATGAAGGCTTTTGGCCTCCCACCAGTCCTGGTTTTCTCAGGATCGCCCCCCTGCCTGTTGGGGCAGACATCTATAGGTCTTCCTCCGACCTTAAGGGTCCCGGTTTGTGCCAAGTTGCGTAACAATTCACCACTCGAGGCACAGGCAATGATTCACAGACACACGCACCTCCGATTGGCACGGTTGGCTACGTATGGTGCGAAAGAAGTTGAACGCACGTGCATGTATCCCTTCCTCTGAGTGGAATTTAAGATCATGTTGCTCGCAGTTAAAGCTCCACTCTATATTCAGGAGCGAATTCAATCCTCTAAAAACCTATCTTTAAATTAAAAAAATCCGATTAAAAGTTCATTCCTCTATTTTGCCACGTGGATCATTCTTTTAGTATCGCTCCCTCTTCATTCATTGCGCCTCGATATTTGTTTGGTGTTAAGGCGCTTTATGAGTGTAAATTATTATTATTAATGAATGAATGAGTGTATGTCTCCCCACACCTTTCGGACATGAGGGCTGTTTGGCTGTGTCACCATACTTCTACACACCGGTGGTCAGCGTGGGTTGGCGAGAGGGGTGGCCAGAGATGGTCAAGATATCGCTTTTGCCGCAACATGGTGGCTATGACCGAGACTCAAACTCATGTGATTTTTGGTCCGTAGCGCAGCGCACCAACCCACCGTGCCGTCGCTCCGCCCAGCCGCAGCAAAGAGATGCTGAAAAAAAGAAATCACTCCCAGCTCGGGATAAACATGAAGCAGTCGAGGATCCATGCACCCACACTCGCTGACGAGTCAACATATCACCCAGTCTGGACTGCGGTCGTTCGTCAAAAATCGTCGTCTCGTACAGGACCCGACCGTCAACCTTCCACGCCACCAACGTGTCGACCATCAACCCAATCGGGACGGGGTCACGTGGCCGCAGCGGCCACCAGATGATGCCACAAACGGCGCGTCAAAGATTCGGCGGCCTGCAAGTGGTGCGGCCACGAATCGCAAACCATCGAGCGCATCGCAAACAAGCCGCGCCGCCGCCGCCGCCGCTGCTGCTGTGTTCACTCCCTTCAAGGAGGAACGGCTCGGCTCTCCAACACACCGGCGTAGTGACGAATTGGCCACGTGTTGTTTACGTGACAAACTTTACTAATTGGCTGTGTCGGGTGGTGGCGGGTTGAACGACGAATTTATCTATTTACGCGATCTAACGCAAAAAAAACACCTTTATTATGGATTATATTGTTCGCGTGTTAAACAAATCCACTCTGCTTCTCAAAATACAATTAAGTGAATAGCAACATCTAAAAATTGCATGTTTCATTTTCTGCTATTAATTCGTACGAAAGAAGAGTTTATACTCACAAGCGTCCGTTGTAGAGTGCCATTCATCCAGAATGCGTCGTCGAATGTCATCATGATGAGAGAGAGACGCAAACTCCAAATATACAACAAGCATTGTCAGGCTCGGGATCGAACCCACGACCTCCTGCATACCAGGTGAGGTAGTTAACTTATCACCACCGTGATGACTATGAGAGAGAGAGAGACACACAAACTACAAATATGCAACAGGCATTGTCAGTCTTAATTTTGAAGCTTTCGTGACTGCAGGAATTTATTATTTGGTTCTTTCGGTAAAGTCACGTATAAAGATAAAATAATAAATTAAATAATAGCATACGACGTTTCGATTGCAGCACAAGCAATCATCATCAGGTATAAATGAAATAGCAACAAAAAATCTAACCAGAAAACTATAGACAGACATATAAGCAGACAGATATCACCAAGATACATAGAGAGAGTAACACAGGTACAGAGAGGGGGATCGTCTCTGTGGGGTGGCCTTAAATAGACAGAGGGGGCATTGTCAGGGTCGGGATCGAACTCACGAAGCTCCTGCATACGAAAGACGGAACACGTTCTCACGCTGCTGCTATTCCTCCAAGGTGGAAAGAAAACGACGGCGAGTGAACATTTCTGCTCAAATGCGTCACGTCCAGGAACAGTCTCCCGTCTGGTCGGCGAGGAATATGATTCACCACCACCCCCCTCCTCCTCCTCCTGTCTGACTCATGATTTCGTCGCAATTTTTGGGACTCAAATTGATCCGAATAATCGACTCAAAGAATCGACTCCCCTTTGCCCGCCCCCCCCTTCCACCACGTGTTTGTGGAATTAGATGGCAGGGGCAGCATTTCCCTACGCGGCAATCACATGCAGCGTATGAAAAATAAGAGTAGGGTTTTTTAAACATTTGCTGGCAATAAAATATGCGTTGAAAGTTGTTCCAACACAAAATAGAAATCTTTTGGAAGGAATCAAGTCTGCATTTAACCACGCGTACTTGCGGTGAACATGCAAACACGCGTGCTCTGATGATAATATATGGGCATTTTCTTCGACACTGATTGGCTTACACCAGAGACAGCCTTCGATGAATGGCCTCGTCTCACCGGTGTCAGACCAGAGAACGCCAAAAGGCGAACCGTACAAAGGCAATGCCACACGTATCAACACATTCCTGCGGAGGGAGCTGGTAGGAACGTTGGGTTGCTCGGTCAATGGCCAGGGTCAATGGCGGCGTGGTGTATTCCGCAAATATGGCCGACTGTGAGGGCGGGCACAAGCCGGCGTGAGTAGGTTAAACGTTGAGTTTTATAAGGGCACCACGGGGTGACCAGCCCCTCCCCACCCAGACCCTCCCCACCCTCCCCTCTCCACCCAGCCCCACCCCTCCCATTTTTGGATGCACGACGGACGGACGGACACAATAATCCCCTGTGGGCTGGTGGAACTAGGAGGTTCCTACCAGTATGACACTTGTATCTCAACGTACAAACAATCTCCCCGGCACGTGCATGCGTGTAGAGATTTAAGTCTTTCGCGATCTCACAACGAGCTTTGGTGGAGACGAAGCCGTAGCAGCCTCTAGAGCAGGCGTGCGTCACAGACCTGGTCTTCACCTGAGGACGGCTGCTTGCGCTGTGGCCGAAACGTCGTGAGAATTATTTTATTATGTTTTATTTTTATTCTTTCATTACTTCCATTCTACGTGACTTTACCGAAAGAACCAAGAAGATGAATTCCTGCAGTCACGAAAGCTTTAAATCGAAAAAAAATATTGGGGAAGAGAGTTTAGACATAAAAAACATGATACCAGCATGGTGAACATTTTTATTCACGATTTTTTAACCTAGGTCAAAGGTCACGGGTCATCCATAGCTCATCATTACTACCGCAGAACCCTTGTGTAAGAGATATTGTTCGGTCGACTTAAGAGTGAATTCCTTCTTGATCATGTTCAATAAATGAAATGTCCACCAATACCTATGGGACCTTTTTCCAGTATCAACATGATGGAAAAACAAGGTTAGGATTTACCCCTTTTTGGCAATAAAACAGGAGGTATGAAGATGTTCAAATACCAAATAGATAACTATTGCAAGGCATCAGCTCCGCATTAACCACACATACTTGTGGAAAAACATGCAAAAAAACATACCCTGATAATATATGCATTGTCTTTGAAACTGATGCTGGCAAAAGGTCCCGTAGATTGCCTTTGTTACTGTTCGTCCTTTGTCGCCTAAAAGAGAGAGCGGGTTAACCTTTGACACGCACGGCCGATGCGGCCCACGATGTCACGTGACACGTCCCATAGCCACCACATTGGGCCTAGCACCACATCGAAATATATCATTCGAACCCAAAGTTGTCCGTCACTGAAACCACATTGGTTGTGCTAATCAGGCACCAGAGGGCAATATGTTTGACCCGGCAACAGCGGTGCCTTCATCTCATTGCGTCTTTCTCTCTCCTGCCACTGCTTGGCCCGAAGTGCATCCCCTTGTTCGCGCTTTCTGCGCGCCCAGAGTGAGGCCCAGCTGCCCGAGGTATTTGAGAGTGTTTCGTGCGCGGCCCTCGGCCAGGAAGGCCGTTCCCTCCCACCCCCTCGGCCCGAGACACCGCAAAGCCACATTGATAGTTTTGCGCCGTTGTCTATTATTATTTAGCTCTTCGCCACATCCGCTGAGACGCCAACAGATGTGGGTGCATCCACGTTTAGCTTGGTGTAAAGCAGAAGCCCACAGTTTGCGACGCGTGTTTTAGTTCCCTTTGTTGGGGCGGCTCATGGCAACGTTGGCGATGTCAACAATATTAACGTTTTTAACGCGACCCACATCAGCGTTACAAACGCAGCGTTGCATTTCATGATGATCAAATATTGAATTAAAATTTTCTTTAAAAAAATATAATTTTGATATTGCGATCATGATTTGCTAGCTATATGTTTGATTTCGCTTATCTGTTATTGTTCGTTATTGATTAATTTTACTGTGACTTGTTGCGCATGTCGGAGTAAGCGGTGGTGTTGTTGTTTTTGGTTTATGAAACCCGATTTAAGAGCTTCTTGGCTCACGGGGTAATTCAAAATAAACTGAGCTGAACCACCAGATCTGCCATCTCAGGGTATTTAAGGAGCTCACACTTTTCGCGTACAGGAATTTCCCAAGGCTACGGCGTGCTGAGATGCCGATATGTTAATTTTCCTCTCAGCCGTGGGACGTTTCGACGCTTTCCAACTAATTTTGAAAAGCATTTCTGCATTAGCCCCGTCCGTCCGTGCGTAATGATAAACTGTTAAATAACCAAATTTAAAAAAAAAAACATTTTACCAAGAAGGGCCTTCTGAGCTCGATAGATTTTTTTTTCAGAAGCGACCTGGCCACAAATTATTTCTCAACTAAGTGGCGTATGATGTGGAAATGTATCGCAGCCAAATGGCGTGTAATTGGTTCTCCGCGGGACACGTGACCAATTAGCTGCAGGGTGGCACTCTCCCAAACCCATAAATGTTTAAATCAGGTAAGGCCCACCTGAGCTGTACTCGAAAGCTTTTTTACAGAAGCGACCTGGCCACAGCGAAGTCACGTATCATCATGTGGGAATTCATAGCAGCCAAATAATCTAAACGCATATTTCTAAACGTGGAGGAAAAAACCAGAGGACCCAGAGAAAAAAATATACGTAACCACGGGGAGAGAGACACGCAAACTCCAAATATACAGCAGCAGGCGTCAGGGCCGGGATCGGGATCGAACTCGCGACCTCCTGCACACCAGGCGAGGGAGATAACATCTCCTAGCCCACCGTGGCGCCTATTCAATGGGTAATTGATAACAGTGACGACGTTTCATTGACGAGAAAATGATGGAAAGAACTTGGGCACAGAGGTGATAGGAGGGAATTCCAAAGTCGAACGTTTTCTTATGAGGTGCCGTGTGGTGATTGAATGAGTGGGTGAGTGAGTAGGTGAGTGAGTAGGTGAGTGAGTAGGTGAGTGAGTAGGTGAGTGAGTGGGTGAGTGTGTAGGTGGGTGAGTGTGTAGGCGGGTGAGTAGGTGAGTGAGTAGGTGAGTGAGTAAGTGAGTGAGTAGGTGAGTGAGTAGGTGAGTGTGTTTTTGTGTTGAACGCAGTGCGGATGAGACGAAGCAGTCGGGGTTCCATAACATTTACAATCTGAGTACATCTGATGAATACTCAGATTGTGCATCTGAGTACTCAGATTGTAAATGTTGTGGATTTGCTGTCCAACGTACCGGTGTAGTGCTGTCCTAGAAACGAATTGGCCACGTTCTGTTTACGTGACAAACCTTACCAATTGGCTGTGTCGGGTGGTGGTGGGTTTAACGACGCTTTTATTTCGTCCCGCAAAGCCCTTTGCGTTACATTCCACGCACGCGTTGTGCTATGGAGGGTAAACGACGTTTTGATGAGAGTCCTCTCACCTGAAGACGGTCGCTTGTGTTGCGATCGAAACGTCGTGATCTATTCATTTTCTATCTCATGTGACTTTACCGAAATAACCAAAGAGTATGGGTTGCCCGCAGTCACGAAAGCTTCAAATCAAGATATGGAGGGTAAATATTATTAGGTTTTTTCGGTAAAGTCACGTAGGTAAAAAAATGAAATTAATAAAAGTAAAATAAAAATACATATTTTATTTGTATTTAACTTTTATTAATTTTAATTTTTTACCTACGTGACTTTACCGAAAAAACCTAAAAATATGAATCATTGCAGTCATGAAAGCTTCAAATCTAGAATATGGAGGGTAAAGTTTGATGATTTGGATTTGGACTTTCGCGCCCATCCGCGCAAGCCTCGTGCGCGCTCTCAGAGCCAGCGAGGTCTCTGGGGTCGGCACGTGGCATTCCCACCGCCACCACCACCACCGCCACCACCACCCCCGTGAGGCTGCAGGCGCTATCTGTGCAGGTCGGCGATAGGCGATCGGCGACAAAAAGGTGCGGGGCGCAGATGCAGCGGCGCGAGATCGCGATGTGGCCCGCAGATAAAAGGTGGGGGGAGGGGGGGGGGAGCCGATGGCAGATAAAGACGGGGAGCCATGGTGCGCGCGCGCACACACACGTGGTGTACATACCGTGTACCCATACACACGTGGTGTACACACGGTGGTGTACACCGTGTGTGTGTGTGGTGTACACCGTGCGTGTGTGGTGTACACCACGTGTGTGTGTGTACACCACGTGTGTGTGTGTACACCACGTGTGTGTGTGTACACCACGTGTGTGTGTGTGTACACCACGTGTGTGTGTGGTGTACACCGTGCGTGTGTGGTGTACACCGTGCGTGAGTGTTTGTGTGTGTACACCACGTGTGTGTGTGTGTACACCACGTGTGTGTGTGGTGTGTGCACCACAGCACACCGCGTTGTCCGGGCAGCAGGCTGCTGGGAGAGCGAGCCAGGGCAGTGGTCTCGGTCGACCTTTCGCAGTGACGCCGGCTACCGAAGTCGACCGCTCAAAGTTGCTCCACCTCGTAGGTGCCCCGGTGGCTCAGAGGTCAGAGGTCCCGGAGGTGCGGATGGGGACAACAAACTAAACGAAGAAAATCAGTTCTCAAATAAAGAAGTTTTCAATGTAGAGTTGAAAGTGCCATAGCTCCCAGTAGCTTCCTAATATCGGAAGGAAGAGCGCGTTCCAGACGGCCGCAGAAACGCGGTGGTCACCGCCCTTGTTCGATATCGCTGCTGCTGATGCTGCGATAATGAGTTGAGCGCACTCCCCTATTGTATTCATCAAATGTCAATTGAAGGGATCTCAGAGGTAGCTCTGTTATGTTCACTTCCGTGGGCTGTTGCCTCGCGTGGGAGGGGGTCGCAATGGATCCTTCGTCTCATGGCGCGACACAAAATGCACGATTTTTGATTTTTTTAAGAGCTACAGCAACAGAAGCTTCGAAAAGTTGTTCATGTTTGGTTGAGGTCAAGCCTCAAGCCACTCTCATGTTAACCCACAGGTAGTGGAGGTCGACCCGTCCAACCATCAACAAGAGTGACCAATCCTGGGGAAATCCGATTTCCCCGCCGTGTGAAATGCGTATTTTCTCCCGGTGGCTTCAGACCACCTAATGACACGAGTTGCCACCTCGCTGCTCGGGATGGCCGCAAAATGTTTGTTTTCGTTCTCTGTATTTTCTGGTCAAACTGTAGCAAGGGAGGAGCGACGTTGTTTCTGCTCTTTTGTCGAGATGTCAATCTCGCCATTTCACTCTTGAGACGAGTCGCCACAACCGCCTTCATCCCGAGACGCGAGTCGAGAGCGGATGCATCATGTTCCAAGTCGACAACGACGCACGGACAAATGAGAATCCCAAGCGAACGTCTGAATTTCAATCAATCGTCTGCAGGATTTTATTATTATGATTAGTTTAGAACTGCTGTCGCTGTTATTGTCGTTGTTGTTGTTGTTCGGGTGGCCACGGTATGTGGGTTGAAATCACTGGCCCGATGCGTAATTGGTGGCTCGTGTTTACCCGCTTGGCTTGATTACTGATCACACGTGGGTGTCCGACCACTGGCAACGTTTGTTTCAGGAGTACAATCTCGTAGGGGTATATATATATATATATAATTATATATATATATATATAATTATATAGTTGTAATAAAAAACGACACCTTACATAAATGCTCATTGCAAATGAGTTCACAATTATCACGGCGTAAATAACCCATTTAGCGGATTCTGTTTAATGCGGATAGAAAGGTCGTGGTGGTAGGCGTGGGTGAAGTGGGTGGGTTGGGGTGGGAGGTGGGTGGGGTGGGTGGGTTGGGGTGGGTGGATGGGTTGGTGGATGGGTTGGGGTGGGTGAGTTGTGGTGGGTGGGTGGGAGGGTGGGTGGGTGAGGTAGGTTGCGGTGGGTAGGTGGGTTTGGGGGGTGGGATGCAACAACACGAAAGCCCCCCACGCCCCCTCCTTCCCACCACCTCACCACCGTGTGGTTGGTGGCTTATCTGAGCACATCGTGTTTCCTGGGGGGACCGCTGGGCCACCTGAAGCCAGGATGTGTAACCCACACCCCGGTGCAGGGGGTGGGGGGGGGGTCCTAGCCTCATCCCCTCCGAGGAGCGTTGCCCCCCCCCCCCGTTCTCGCCACAACCCGCCAGGATTTTTCCAAGCGACGGGACAGGGGCCACTTTCCATCCCACACGGGGCCACCGCATTCCTGAAGACACGTGATTCGCGTGTTTGTGTCAATTAAGATGGTTTTTGTTTGCACATATGCCAGGAAAGAAGATGGAATGTAAATAGAAAAAACTTAAACCTTAAAGTGTATTTCATAATCTTGGTTCTTTCGGTAAAGTCACGTAGAAGGGAAATAATAAAATGATAAAAATCAAAGATAATAAAATGCAATTCTCACGACGTTTCGGCCACAACGCAAGCAGCCGTCCTCAGGTGAAGAACAGGTCTGTCGGAAAGACAGCGTCTGAAGAATCAAACTCGGGTGGCCGGGTTCGTAGCGCAGCGTAGCGCTAACAGCTGCACTATTAAAACACAATTTGCGTGCAATGCGTCCTTAATAGATGTCTGCTCATAGCACTCACGCTTTGTCAGACTAAAGGGATCATCTTTGTATCGACTTAAGGCTATTACTAATTGCAGAGAAGATTGATCGTCAAACATTTTCGGCGTTCTACACATCGCAAGAGCCGTACAATTCCGCGCGACGAAAACTACCGCGCAGATGCCCGCGCATTAATCTGCCCTTTCGTGCTTTCGGCCACATTTAATTTCTGTCCCAGCTGCCAACTTTCGGTCGAACATCTGTACGATCACCACGCCAGTGTGTGTGTGTTTTTTTTAAATCCTGGTTACCCACGTGGGCATCTCTGTGTTGCCGCTGGCGAGTCGAACGGTTTCACCAATCGGCTACAACGGGCGCGGTCACGACGCATCCATCCGTCCATTCATCATCAATTGATATCGATTAACCGTGTTCGCGACGCACGACGCATCGAGTGGCGAGTTTTTGGAATTGACGCTTTTTCTTCTTCAACTTCGTGTGTGTTGCACGACGTCTCCAACTTGTGTTTGGACTCTGGTACCACGTGCTCTGATTCTTGTTTCTCGGGGTCATTTCAAAAGCGCGCTGCTCTCCACGCTTTGAGCACTTTTCTGATTATTTTGTTTTGGTCTTGAACGTTCATCGCGGCGAGAATTTAAAACGTCGACCAGAAACCCACGCGGGCCTGGGCAGGACGCGTCACTACAAGGGTTTGATGGCCGGTGGTCGAGGCGAGCGAAGGAGTGGCAGCTCTATACGGACAGCATCACAAACACACAGACACACAGACGAGAGTTCAGTGTGTCGATGTTATTGTTGATGTTCTCAAGCAGTAAGTGTCAATAATGTTAGTATTCATGTGATTCATCATTATTTGTGTCATTAATTGGTAGTATGCAGTTTGCTAGAGCGTTTAAAAAAATGTTACGTCACAGGAATAAAACCGTTGCTCAGATGAAGGGGAGGAAACTCTGCCCGTCCACAGTTTGATAAAAGTGGGAAAACCCCTGGACAAGATGCGATACGGCGTGGACATAATCAAAGAACGAAATTAACAGATAGTTTCTGTTAAACGTTTCATCGATTAATGGACAATTGTGGAATGATACCTCGATCGTCCTCGTCTTCAAAAAGTGTGACGACACTGCCTTGGAAGAATCCCAGGCTAGTTAGCCTCATCGCACGCGCGTAAATCATTTCACACAGAGACCACCGAGGAACACATTCATGGAAAACTTGGATGCCACGTAAACCACATGACCGAGCAGGGTTAGGAAAAGGTTTCTCGAACGTTGACCACATGCACACCAACCATCAGATTCTGGAAAATATGAAAGGATATCCAATATCCGATACCATTTTTGCTACGGGAGTTTAATTAACCATACTTCACCGCGCCGGTCAGCTGCGCGTTTAGTTAATGGAGGAATGGGACCAGTGTTAGCTGGGATAGTAGCACTATTAAAATTGCATTTTAAAGAAAACATCAAAACCTTTTAAACAAAACGTTTGAGATGAAGTTATTCGACCCGAGTGAGACTGAGTGAGATTGAGTGCAAACGGATCAACCGATTGCATGCTCTCTTCGTGAGCGTAAAACAGGGGAACGCATGTTAAACCTCTTTCGCACCGTACGTAACAACCCGTGCTATTCGTAGGTGCTGTATGTATGTTGAACTTCTTTCGTACCGTACGTAACCAACCGCGCCCATGGGAGGTGCGGAATGTGATTGGTGCTAGTTGGGGGGCCTGGATTAAGAGTCACGTAGAGGCGGAAGTGTTAAAAATTGAATAGGGGGGCTAATTGTACAGTCGTACCCCGGTTTTATGTCGCATGCACCGCCTGGACGTGACACGTGACGCATGCACCGCCTGCACGTGACACGTGACGCATGCACTGCCTGCACGTGACACGTGACACACGCACCGCCTGCACGTGACACGTGACGCATGCACCACCTGCATGTGACACGTGACGCATGCACCGCCTGCACGTGACACGTGACGCATGCACCGCCTGCACGTGACACGTGACACACGCACCGCCTGCACGTGACACGTGACGCATGCACCACCTGCACGTGACACGTGACACACGCACCGCCTGCCCGTGACACGTGACGCACGCACCGCCTGCACGTGACACGTGACGCACGCACCGCCTGCACGTGACACGTGACGCACGCACCGCCTGCACGTGACACGTGACGCATGCACCGCCTGCACGTGACACGTGACGCACGCACCACCTGCACGTGACGCATGCACCGCCTGTACGTGACGCGTGACGCATGCACCACCTGCACGTGACGCATGCACCGCCTGTACGTGACGCGTGACGCATGCACCGCCTGCGCGTGACACGTGACGCACGCACCGCCTGCACGTGACGCGTGACGCATGCACCGCCTGCACGTGACACGTGACGCATGCACCAACTGCACGTGGAACATGTAACGAGGCATCTATGGATATTGTTTGTTACAGCTCACTACATACATCAGGTCATACGTGTAAAATTTCGATGTATTTTTTTCAATCTATGCAAAAATAAATGAAAACAAAATTGAGCGAATAAAATAATCGACAAATAAATACAAAGGAGACGGTAAAAACTATACAAAGAAGATGATTTTGATTGTTGAATTGAATTATGACCCAGATTTGTGACGATTCATCGACTCGAGACGATGGTGGCGGTTTTGACGATGAATCATTAATTACGAGCCTGATCGTCGCCTTCTGAAAGTTTGCTGAGCCAGTGGTGGAAAGTCCACATTCCTATGGAAAAGTCGGGTCTATCCATTGGGGACAACCGGCTGTGTAATAATCGGCACTTCTGCGTCAAGGTTGGGTGCGAGATGTTGGTTGATATTTTTTTTGACGGCTTCAATTCCCCAGCGATAAAGACGAGCCCGTTCAGCAAAAAAACTAAACTTTGGAGAAGTGGGATTCGCAGTTTAACCCCCATGGGCGTGGGGGGGGGGGAGATATACACTTTGCAAATGTTGAAAGTCCTCCTGGTCTTCCCTGCCTGTGGTTGCAGACTTTTATATATCAAACTGGCCTGGCTCCCAACCTCAGTTTATTTAAGTTCCTCAATGCCAAAAGTCGAATGGAATGGTTTTTTAGTGTGTGTGTGTGCGCGCCATCAAGCTGGGGAGATCTTTTCGATGCGAAACATCAACACGATCGGTAGAATTAACGCTCAAGCCACGTACTACAGTGTTTATATATACGCACTGCATATAATTTGTCAGACAAAAGCTCATCGGTATAAAGGGGCGGCCCAGAAACAACATCGCCCCTCAGAATAACAGCCCTTTCTGACAGCCCCTTTGTCAATCCACTGCTGGATGAGGGCCTCTTTACGCCATGCGGTGCCTGGGGTCAACGGGGGGAGGGGGGGGGGGTCTACTTACTAATACTTGGTGACGGGGGCTGACCAGGACGAGTTCAGTTCATCTTCTTGGTTCTTTCGGTAAAGTCACGTAGAAGGGAATAATAATAATATTTTATTATTTCCATTCTACGTAATAATATTTTATTATTTCCCTTCTACGTGACTTTACCGAAAGAACCAAGAAGATGAATCCCTGCAGTCACGAAAGCTTTAAATCGAAAGAGTTCAGTTCAACTTCAAGCCAACTCAGCCAATCATCCGAGTCCGGTACAAAACAAAACAAAATTGCGACTTAAAGCTTTCGTGACTGCAGGAATTCATATTCTTGGGTCTTTCGGCAAAGTCACGTAGATGGGTTCAAAGAAAATAACAAAAAATAACAAAAAGCTACGACGTTTCGACTGATAGTGTTGCGATCGAAACGTCGTAGTTTTTTTTTATTTTTTGTTATTTTTTTTGAACCCATCTACGTGATAATCTTGATTTGAAACTTTCGTGACTGCAGGAATCCATACTCTTTGGTTCTTTCGGTAAAGTCACGTAGGTAGAAACAATATTAGATCACGACGTTTCGATCGCAACAACAAGCGACCTGCCTTCAGGTGATCTATTATTTTTCTACCTACGCAACTTTACCGACACAACCAAAGAGTAACCATCTACGTGACTTTACCGAAAGACCCAAGAATAAAAAAAAACATAGCGTGCACGTTCTGGGAAATCATCGGCGTTTTGTGGCGTTCGGACTGAGCAATGCAGGGCACGGGAACGTTGGGCATCGCCGTCGCTGGCTCAGCTGCCGCGCTGGGGAGGTGCAAGCCGCGTGGGG
Source organism: Lethenteron reissneri (assembly GCF_015708825.2). Lineage (NCBI taxonomy): Eukaryota > Metazoa > Chordata > Hyperoartia > Petromyzontiformes > Petromyzontidae > Lethenteron > Lethenteron reissneri. The sequence continues at coordinate 11,143,466 of NC_083806.1, read as the reverse complement.
TTCCTTCGGATAGGGAGCGAGGCCACCTGGGGTCTTATGCCACCGTTAGGGCGACGACGAGAGGACGAGGATTTGTCGAAGGCTGAAAAGTGTGCGAGGAAGCAACGGAGAGACGCCTGCACGGAACGACGTTGAAAGCACGGGCAAAAGGGGAACGCGTGGATCGGAGGGCACTCGCAGGTTAATGGCATCGTGGAAAATGTGGAGAGAATGTCGTTGACTTTCACGCCCTACAAGGGACAGTGGCCGACCGGCAAGGATGAGAACGGAGTGGCGGCCAATACATGGAACGCGTCCGAGAGGTCTTCACATCGCGGGGAGATGGAGCGATGAAATCGCTTGATGCGCAGGTGCCCGGTCGGATCGTTACATCGCAGGATCGTGAGATGCGGCGGCGGCCGCGGCGGCTCGGAGATGCCTTCGTTCATCCAGCAGCGGATAGAGCACGATGAATAGGACGGCATTGAGCCCCGCTATGTTTGCCGAGGTCCCGGCGTGCCCGTAAGGGTTGAGATCAGATTGGCGGGGGGCTTGAGCTGATGAGATCGACGTTTTTCCAAGGGATTGTGTAAAACCGAACGTCCCTGGCGCAAGTTGAGGAGGGGGGCGAGTTTGCAAAACGGAGCGGCAGTTGATTTTATTTCTTTATTTGTTCTGCAACAGCTGCTTTTGAAACCTCGTGCCGTGAAATGACAAATAATAAACATTGCTTCGATTGCGAGGTGGTCGCGCTGTACGTATCTGATTCACAGTTCATCGTAGCGAGTGGTGTTGTCAAAGTAGCAAACAAAAAACCAAGCAAAGAAAATAAATCATCAGAGAATGTTTTTTGTTTGCATTCTGACCCAAAGCATTGTGGCTAATGCAGACATGATTCTTTGTAAAAGGTTTCAGTTTGGTGTTTTAACATCTTAGCACCTGTTTTATTGCCAGAAAAATGGGAAAACCTAATATCAAAGCAAATAAAGTTTAACATTTTTAAAGTCATGTTTTTCTCTCTCTGTGTCTCTCCAATGGTCTCAACTTGGTGCTGTTAATTTTCCCTGGTAAAGCTTTCATAGAGGTTGGATTGCCCTGTAACCAGGTTTAAGGAACGATGTCGTCGTCAGCTGGACATTTAAGTCGTTTGCCGATGTCCTTCTTAGACGTAAATCAAACAATTTGAGAACAAAATTTGGAGAGAAAATTAAAATTTGCACTGCAAAGTGCCGAGTATAATTGGAATATGCTCAACTCGTAACGAGTTGTCGTGGTGCCTTGCGGGGAATAACATCATCATAACATCATCATAACATCATCATAACATCATCATACACAGGAGTGGTGGGTTTTTTTTTTACCACGGGAAAATTAAATGAAGGCGTCAAGAGGATGAAGAGGGATGGAGCGGCGATACCGAGTTGTATGTTGAACTTCTTTCGCGCCGTACGTAGCCAACCATGCTCATCGGAAGTGCGGGGGAAGGGCAACAAAAACACAAAAATCTGTTCAAAATAAATGAGTTCTCAATCTAGGTGATTTTAAAGTGCATAGCCTCCAGTAGCTTCTTCCTAACATCGGAAGGAAGAGCGTTCCAGACGGCCGCAGAAGCGCATTTGAAAGCGCCGCGCAATGCGGTGACCACCGCCTTTGTTCGATGGCTGCTGCTACTACTGCTGCTGCTACTGCTGCTGCTACTGCTGCTGCTGCTACTGCTGCTGCTGCTACTGCTGCTGCTGCTACTGCTGCTGCTGCTACTGCTGCTGCTGCTGCTACTGCTGCTGCTGCTGCTGCTGCTGCGAGGATGCATATACAAAGCCGCTCCAGGTGAAAACTAATAGTTGAGATAAATCTCTGCACGCACGGATCTTCTTGTCGCGGTGTTTCGGAGGCACTCATCCCACGCGTTCCTCTTTCCATCCCTCAATGTCATTCCAAGCGTACACCTGCCCCGTGCTTCCTGGCACGCGTTCCCATTGTTTGTCCCACATTATTTGTTAAACCTCCACGCGTGACGCTCCACGTGTCATAAGCAGGCGCCGTTGCCACTAAATCGTCGGCCGTTTCGTCAAGACGCGGCAAATTGTCCCGATGAGTAAAACGATCGTGGCTTTGAAACCAAGACACGAATTTCCATCATTTGTCCATCACTCTTCTTAAACCCAAAAAATTCCCGCCTCCCCCCCCCCCGATACGCACAAAACAATAACTGTGGCAGCCCCAATCTTTTGGCGCCATCTCACAAGCCCCCCCATCCCCCCATCCCCCCAGCCACCACCGCCTCTGGGAACTGGGAATAGGAGGTCGCGAAGGCCCGTTTATCTGATGCACGTTGGGAAACATGGCTTACACCATAAGCAGCGATATCATTCCCGTGATAAACACACTTTGTTGTGCAGTCGTCGCTGGCTGATGGGCCAGCGTTTGGGGGCCTCGAAAACAGACGCGCGCGCGCGAGAGAGAGAACCAGAGAAAGAGTGAGAGATAGAGAGATCGAAAGAGATAACAGGGGAGCGAGAGTGAGAGATCCAGAGTGAGAGAGCGAAAGAGAGAGACACTTGACTTTTGACTTTTAAGCCACGTTTATTGCTGCCAGCAGCAGTAGCTGTGGAGCCGCTCACGACACGGGGTCACCAACATCGAGAAGAGCGACGTCACAATTGCGGCCCGGCGGCACGTGCACCACACCGCCACGTGCAATGCAAGCGCCGCATCGTCACGCGTAAAGTCAACCGGTCAAAACGTTAAAGTCAGTGCACCGTTTGTGTTGGCGCAGAGGGATTGACCGCCCCCCCACCTAAAAATGGAATGTAATACAACAGAGAGTCGGATAACATAACAGTCAACACCCTACCTGGTTGATTACGTTCTTCCTGAGAATGCTAAATATTTAGTATTACATTCCATTTCTAAGTATACTAGATTTGTGTTTCTATTTCATTTATACCTGATGACGATTGCTTGTGTTGCAATCGAAACGTCGTATGCTAGTATTTAATTTATTATTTTATCTTTATACGTGACTTTACCGAAAGAACCAAAGAGTAATTCCTGCAGTCACGAAAGCTCCAAATTAAGATCGGCCCCCCACCGTTCAAGGAATACACACGCGACCCCGGCAGAGAGAGAGAGTGAGAGATCGAGAGAGAGAGAGAGTGAGACTTTTTGGTTTTTAAACAACTTTTATTGCCGCCAGCAGCAAAAGCACTGGAGGCGATTTCGATATGAAATACACAAAGTCACCAGCAATCAAATGAAAATAAACGCTACAAATCCACGCGCTGTGGCGCTAATAGCGCCGCGCACAACACGAAAGAAAAGTAACGTGGTGGTGGTGGTGGTCATGGCGCACGTCACGGTGACGAGCGAGCGCTTCAGAAGGTGAACACGAGGGTGCCGTCCACGCTGGTGCAGAGAGGGGCTTGTCCGGCTCCCCAGCGTTCGAAGAAGACGCGCACATCACCGGCATTTGTGTGGTACACGTGCTCCAGCCGGAGCCGCGTCTTAAGCAGGCCTCTGAACACTGGAAGCACAGAGCAGCCGTCAGTGTCACCCTCCAGCAGAGAGAGAGAGCGAGATAGAGAGATCAAGAGAGACTTTTGACTTTTAAACAACTTTTATTGCCGCCAGCAGCAACAGCACTGGAGGCGATTCCGATATGAAATACACAAAGTCACCAGCAAAACAAATGAAAACAAACGCTACAAATCCACGCGCTGTGGCAAGATCAAGAGAGAGAGAGACCGGGAGAGAGCGAGCGATCACACGCGGAGTCGCTCCCGTGATCGATGTTGGAACGCCGCGCGCTCGCTCGCGACGGTCGGCGATTGGTCGGCGAACGATTTTGGTTTCCCTCGACGTCGTGCGGCCACGCGGCGCGCCGTGAAGCTCCCCGTGCAAGGCGACGATTTTAGACGCGAACGTCGGTTCTTCTTACGCTCACCGACGTGTGCGTGCGTGTCGACCCCATGGCACCTGCTGGGTCTGTCCCCGGCACAGCCAGTGAGGTTTTTTTGTCGGGTGGTGGAGGGCTGTACAACACATTTATGCTGACGCGATCTAACCCAAAAACCTTTACTATGAATAATATTGGTGGCGACAGCCTATACGTGTGAAACTGGGTCTGCCCCGTGACCTCCTGCCAGCGGGCGTTCGACACTTCACGTGGTCTCAAGGTGCACATAGCCTGGCACAAGCGCCGTGGTGAAGTCACCGCCACTTAGTGGCGAATGGCGGTGGTTGTTGTTATGTGTGGTCTCTGTGTGTGCACACAACTCGTGGCGTGCGGCAGTGTCGCGGTTTAGCGCTAAGCTGCGCTACGAACTCGGCGACCCGAGTTCGATTCGCGGGCTCACGGCCACCAACACCACCCAGTGACCTGAACCGGTCCTGGGCCTCCCCTAGGTCGACCCAGCCGTCAACGAGTAACCTGGCGCGGTGTGTAGTAAACATCGCCACTGGGGGAGACAAAGGCGGCCGGGCGTGGTTGCTGGCCACCCACGCCCTCGTGTGCCGTTGGCGGCCTTCATAGGTGCTCGCTAACAGCACCTGCCCCTAACAGGCTGTTAAGGTTACACGGGGGAACTTTGTCTTTGCTGCAAGCGCCTTCGGGCTGGTAAGGAAAACGAATGAGATGGAAGGAACGAATGAGGCCATAACGAATGAGACTGAAGGAACGAGGAGCGACGAAACGAATGAAACGGAAGGAACGAGGTGCGACAGAACGAATGAGACGGAAGGAACGAGGTGTGACGAAACGAATGAAACGGAACGAACGAGGAGCGACAAAACGAATGAGACTGAAGGAACGAGGAGCGACGAAACGAATGAAACAGAAGGAACGAGGTGCGACGAAACGAATGAAACGGAAGGAACGAGGTGCGACGAAACGAATGAGACGGAACGAACGATGTTTACACACCGCACCAGGTACTCATTTGAGGCTGAGTAAACCTAGGGGAGGCCCAGGACCGGCTCACATAATCGTCACCGGTGTTGGCCACTAACGCAAATTTTAACTCTGGTCGCGGGTCCGTAGCGCAGTGGCGCTAACCACTGCCCCACCGCTCCCCACGTGTGCCTCACACCGCACGACACACACGCATATACTCGGACAGTGGTTTACAAACTGTGGTCTGTGGACCTGCAATGGTGCACAAGGCCATGGAAAGTCATCCACGGAACTGTTTCAGATTTAGTTTTTGTTCCCCCAAACCCCCCCCCCCCCCAGATTTTGTTCTCTGGTCAACACACTTTTTCTGGCATAAGGTATTCCAACGGTTTTAAGGTAATTTTGGGGTGCTGATTCCAAATCTGGCATCAGTTTTTGTCTATCACATCAGGTTTTTGAGATATCAAATATTGCATTTTCAATAAAAATTGCAGAAGAAAAATATTAAATAAATGTGGATATCTACATAAAATGATATTATAAACACACTATCCTAAAAAAACAGCACCATATTTTAACACTAAAGTAGTCTTTGACTCGCAACAACTTGCAATCATAAGTGACAGAGTTAATTTCGGGTAAAATCAATTAAAATGGGGTATGCCGATAGCATAAAAATGTGATGTGGTAGAGCAAATCTGAGATCAGATTTGGAATCGGCACCCTGAAATTAGTCTAAAACAGATGCAAAAGTCCAGGCCAGAAAAAAATGTTTTTTTGTTGACCAGTGTTAGCGGAGGCGTCTCTTGCACATTGAGGCCAGATTGCTGTTGAAGTTCCGAGGGGGGTGGGTGGTGGGGGGGGGGTCTCATCCGCTGCTCGCTTGCGGCAGGGCGAGCCGGCTGTCACGGTGCCGTCAGCGGTGGCCGCGGCCCCGCGAGGAATCGAACCCCACAAAGTCGATGGATTCGCACACGGAGCAAGGGGGGGGGGGGGTGGTTTTTAATTCTTGTTCTTCTTCCTCCGCCGATTGACGATCCCGCAGCTGGGCAACGCGTCCGCCAAGGTCTTCCCCTCGGTGAATCCGCGAGCGTGGCGGTGGAACGTTGCGCTCGTGACGAGCGGGGCCAATGCGCAGTCGTCGTAGGAGGGCATGCAAATCCCCCGGCGATGTGTAGATCGCTTCTCAGGGTCATGCGGTGACAGCGAGCTTCGTGTGACCTTAAGAAACACATGTGGGCATTGAAACACGTGGCGGTGGTGATGATGATGATGTCGCTTGGTGCAGTAGCAGCGTCAGAGCGGTGGTTGGCAGGGCCCTGGATTAAGGGATTTGAATGCCCACCCGCCCTGACTGCCCTCCGCACCCTCTCCGTTGCCCCGTGGGGCCTGGTGCAGTTACACCGCCTGCACCACTCCGATGGCTGCGGTGCTGCTGCGATGGAGCTATGGATACATGGGACGGGGGTGGGGTGGGGGGCTGGGTTCTGACGTCAAGCAGTTGAGGGCAGGAGCAAGATGAGAGGGGTTGTTATCCTGCCAGTGTGTGTAGGGGGCACAGGTGGTGCATCGGCCGGTCATCTCAGCCAGTCAACCCATGGCACCACCTGGGTCTCTCCCGAGACCTCCTCCTATCAGCAGCGAGCCTTCGACACTTCACGTGGCCTCAATGTGCACCTGGCCTGGCACAGGCCCCGTGGTGACATCACGGCCGCTTAGTAGCAAATGGCGGTTGTTGTTGTTGTTGTTCCTGGGCGCGGTGTCCGACGTTTCGCTTTGAGCGCTTGGAGCGTCTTTCGAGAGCACATGGGAATGAAACGTCGACAAAGAGCATCAGCACAGAGCCGGAACACACCCTGTGAGAGCTCTTACCCCGATCAAACGGCCTGATGATTAAACGGTCTGATGAGGGTCGTTTAATCACAGGTACATAATCATTGCGCAAGCTACCGGACACGTTTTGTTTTAAGTGTGAGATGGCTTTTGATTCTAGATTTGAAGCTTTCGTGACTGCAAGGATTCATACTCTAAGGTTCGGGTAAAGTCACGTAGGAAAAATAATAATAATAATAAATACATGAATTTTGTTATTTCCATTTATTTTATTTTATTCTTATGTTTTACCTACGTGACTTTATCGAAACAACCTAAGAAGATGGCTTTTGATTTCTCCTCCACCCTTGTGGGAATATCAGCACAAGTTTTAGTTAGTTTTTTTGTTTGAATCGACGGTGAAATCTGTTCTTGCGTACATGCCAAGACGGCATGTCCAGCAGATGAATGCCAATGTCGCCGTCTCCGAGCCTTGAGGAGGGGAGTTGAGTGTCGTTTTGCAAACTCCTCCTGAGACGCGCGAATTTTTGACGTTCGTCGAAGCGGCAAAGGCCGCACGCGGTGGGCCGCGCCTGTGACGCGTTTGCGTGTCGCCTCGAACGCAGCAAAGGCAAAGATCCCCCTGCGTAGCCTGCAACAGACTGTTGGGGCAAGTGCTGTTAGCGAGCACCTATGAAGGCCCGGCAACGGTGGGCACACGAGGGGGTGGGTGGCCAGCAACCACGCCCGACCGCCTTTGTCTCGCCCCCGTGGCGATGTTTACTACACACCGCGCGCCAGGTACTCATTTGAGGCTGAGTCGACCTAGGGGAGGCCCAGGACTTGTTCAGATAGTCGTCACTGGTGTTGCCCGTGAGCGGGAATAGAACTCGGGTGGCCGGGCTCGTAGCACAGCGCGCTAACCGCTACACCACCGCTCCCCACGACACACAGACACAGACACACACCACACACACACGCGCGCGTATGGAAGCGAAATGGCCATGGTTGATTTGAATATCGGTTGAAAAATTGTCGTGCTTTCTTTTCGACAGAGGTTTAATTAAGCCAACCCCCCATTTGAACAGTTTCAGTTCTCTTCGCGGAATAATGTCGAAGTGTCATTTCTCGGCAAAGCAAAGCAGGTGATGAGCACATTTGGGTTGAATAAACGCATCACTTCCCCCTCGGCAACTATGGGGGGTTTTTCTGTCGTGGTTTTTATACGTTTTTTTAATTTTGTTTTAAATGCCCCCAATGCAAATGCAATCACTGACCACATGGGGTTCCATGCCGTCGTGGTGCGATGGATGACGCGCAGGGAATTGCAATGCAGAGTTCGCCGGTTCAATGTATCGGCTCGGCTGTGTCAACAACGGTGCATCATCAGCACACGTGTGCACACAACAACAACAACAAAACACGAAGATCGTTTTTTGTTAACACTGAGTTGAACATTTTTCGATTTAAAGCTTTCGTGACTGCAGGGATTCATCTTCCTGATTCTTTCGGTAAAGTCACGTAGAATTTCTACGTGACTTTACCGAAAGAACCAAGAAGATGAGTTGAACATAGTTTAATTAGTAAGTAGTCTGCTTTGATTAATTGATTGAACAACCTATTTTGTACTCTTTGGTTCTTTCGGTAAAGTCACGTCGGTAGAAATAAAATAAAATAAAACAAATCAGACGTTTCGATCGCAACACAAGCGATCCTCATCAGGTGGGACAACCACAGCAAGAAAATGCTCAAGTCGGCGGGAGAGCTGCCGTGTTTTGTAGAGACGTTGTTGTTGTTGTTGTTGTTTTGCTGTGGTTTTCTTATCAGCCCTCTTGGGTGTCTAACCTCAGCTGCGCGCCTTTTCACCTTGTTTCGTTTCATTCGCACTGGGTTTGTCTCACACGCGTCTCCCTTTTTGGTTCGAATAATACAATCTAAATCGTAAAAAAAAACACAATCTATATAATATATAAGAACGGGAGACAGAGCAGAGCCTCACCATTCTGGCGAATTGCCCGATGATGCTGGATACAATTACCAGCGAAACGCCGTGCTACTCAACAACTTGTAAATGTTGTGGTTTCTCGCTTCAACACACCGGTGGGCTAAAGCAGTGAACTATTTGTCTTTTGTCAACGTGACACTTTTTTACTGATTGGCCGTGTCGGGCTGGTGGAGGGTTACGACACATTTATAAATAACGCGATCTAAACCCATAAACGCTGATTATGAATAATATTGGTCGCGAAAGCCTACGTGTTAAACTGACTCACAATCTGTTTTCGTAAAAAAATGTTTTTATTAAATCGCCCCGACCGCCGTTGCCGACCCCGCGGTTATAAACGGGCCCACGGCCACGGGTTGTGTGCATCGGCAGGCCACGCGCGGCGCAGTGAAGGGGACCGGGGACTTTGAAACTCTTCCGTGACCGTCTGGCTCATTGGTTATTCTCAGCCTTGTTTTGGCTACTGCACCCCCCCCCGCCCCCCCCCCCCCTTGTTGAATTGGGTTTCAACCGAGTACCCTATGATGAGCGTCAATGTTTGAAACAATTGCGTTCATTTGTGTGAAGTATCCTAACTTCGCGAGTAACTGCTGGTTGCTCTCGGAAACCGCATTGTATATTTCTAGATTTGATGAAGGAAGCTTGTGTTGCCTCCGAAACGTCGTGATTTTATTAAGGTTGTTTTAATTAATTTTATTTTATTGATTGTTTTACCTACGTGACTTTACCGAAAAAACAAAGAGTATGCACATTGTTTACGATCGTCGAGTTTAGAAAAAGGCATTTTATATCACGTTCCAGGTTCCCATATGCATTTAAATATTATCGTAGTCATTGCATATCGACAGATTCACGCAACGTGATTGTCCTGCAATGCCTCTCACGTGTGATGATAGAATTCCACGCGTTTGTAAATCTCCTCGAGTAACCACGTGGGGACGTTGCCACGTGGAGACCTCCAGGGGTGCGCGTGCCCCTGGTTGAGAACCACTGGTCTGACCGGTGTGGAAGAGTAGGCCAAATACCCTCGAGAGCTTGTGAAAAAAAATGCTTTAAAGCTCAGTGGATCTTACTTGGCAATTTTTTTTTAAATAGCTTAATATTTTTAGTTTTTTTCGCGCTGCAGTGTGAACCTGGCCAAGGCAAACATCAATAGGTGACATCCGAACCAGTCCTCAGTTTCCTATCAAACCTTCACCAATCCGCCCTGAGCAACCTGGTGAAGTATTATCAACTAACACCGCCCTCGCCATGGGGAGGAGGCCTTGGTCCAGCAGTGGAATGACTAAGAGCTTAAATGTTGTTTTGTGAAATGAATAAATTCGCAGGGGGTTCGTGACGGAATGAGGTGTTGGTATTTCACAATGTTCACTATCGCAAACAGACATTGAGCAAAGCTGCTGCTGCTGCTGTTGATGTTAATCTTAAAGGAATATTCAGTTGCCCGTGATGAGCATTTCATTTGCAGCCGTTCGGATGAAGACCCTTGCCACGCCGTGTCAGCAAGGCAGTCGTGCAGGAGGGGGGCTGTCGTGGGGGGGAGTGTGGGTGAGGGGGGTGGGGGTGTCTGATCCTTTGACCATACTTCACCACACTGATCAGTGGTGTGTGGTTGGGGCAGGGGCGAGCGGGCTCACTCTTGTTACCCACGGGCCCGGAATATAAACTCGGGTGGCCGGGTTCGTAGCGCAAGCGCACGACTCACCACCCCCTGCCTACTCGACTAGCGTCGTTTGTTTTCCTTTAGAAAATATTATTGGGGGCTAAATTTCGATTTAAAGCTTTCGTGACTCATGCAGGGATTCATCTTCTCGGTTCTTTCGGTACAGTCACGTAGAATGGAAATAATAAAATAAAAATAATAAAACATAATAAAACAGTATAATAATATAACTATAAAAAAAAGTATCAATAATAATTTATTTAGTATTTTATTATGCTTTATTTATTTTATTTTATTATTTCCATTCTACGTGACTTTACCGAAAGAACCAAGAAAAAGAAGATTACTGTGGGCCTCACAGTACCTGTATCTCTGGGGCCTACAAAGTCTTAATCCGGCTTTGGTGGGAGGTAGGGGGTTTGGAGGGGATCCCACTGGAGTTGTTGTTGTTGCTGCTGCTGTTGTTGTTGTTCGCTGCCAGTTGAGCAATGGTGAATGGAACGGCTGGCGCGTGTTGCTTGCGCAATGCGCGAGGCGCCTCTCGAGGGCTCTGCGTGCGCAAGACGGTGGAGGCGCTGCTGGAAACGAAGCCAACTCAGCAATTCGCGTAGAGGGGGCCCCGTGTGGTTCTAGGGTTGCCCCAGATTCATACAAAAAACTAATTTTTGTCTATCACATCAGGTTTTTGAGATACCAAATATTGCATTTTCAATTAAAACTGCAGAAGAAAAATATTAAATAAATGCGGATATCTACATAAAATGATATTATAAACACACTATCCTAAAAATACAGCACCATATTTTAACACTAAAGCAGTCACTGACTCGCAACAACTTGCAATCATAAGTGACAGAGTTAATTTCGGGTAAAATCAATGAAAATGGGGTATGCCGATAGCATAAAAATGAGATGTGATAGAGCAAATCTGAGATCAGATTTGGAATCAGCACCCTGAAATTAGTCTAAAACAGCTGCAAAAGTCCAGGCCAGAAAAAAATGTTTTTTTTTTGTTGACCAGTGTTATAAGCTCATCATTGTAACAACATTGTTACCATTGTTTTGATTAATCGATCGCCTTCATTATTTCAAACAAATGTGATGCGAATTAAGATGTATAATTTAGTTGTGGGTCGATCGCGTGAGCACAATGCCAATGTGTGTGTGTCGTACACCCTCCACCACCCCAACACAAGCCAAATAGAATATCGTTGTCACTTGAACTATACTCATAGAGCTATATAGCTCAGTGGGCCTTAGCTGGTAAATTAAAAATAAAGTTAAAATCATGTTTACATTAACCACACTACTTGCAGTCAAATGCAAACAAAAAACAATACTCTGATAATTTATGCATTGCACCATTTGAGACTAGGCTCTAAGAAAAGCTGTCTCTGGTGTGGACCAATCAGTTTCACGGACAATGCATAAATTATCAGAGTATTGTTTTTTGTTTGCATTTGACTGCAAGTATTGTGGTTAATGTAAACATGATTCCTTGCAAAATGTGTCAGTTTTATTGCCAGAAAAAAGGGGGAAAACCATATTAGTCTATATTGGTACTGGCAAAGGAGGCCTCGTGATGAAAATGTACTGATGTTTGTTTTTAAACCTCATTAGAGCCACACACTGACACGTGCAATGCTTACACACAGACACACTACACCGCTCTCAGGAGTACCAGACAGCACGGGCACCATGCAGCAGCAGCATCACTCACTCACAGGGACAGCAGAAACAGCAGCAGTAGCTGTTGCTGCTGTTTTCAAATCCTGCATGTGGCCGTGAACCCGATCTGTCATTGAGGTCCGCACAGATCGGGGGGGTGGCGGGGGGGGTGTCTCGGCACAGCAACGTTGCCTCCTCTTCCTCCGGCAAGCGGAACATCGCACGACTCATCTCAAGTTCAAGTTCATTTATTTGGTGTAGCCCTGTGAGACCTTCGGCTCTTAAATCGGGTGCAACCGCAACAAACAAAAAACAAAAACATGAACAAGAAAACATCTTAAAGTGACTATGTGCAGAAAAATCACCGTACACCAACGCTGTGCAAAAATCCCAGTGGGATGCAAGTCAAACAACAACAACAACCACAAGACAACTTAGATTAAGGCCATCAGTCTAACTCTGTACTACAAGAAACAAACATGGCCAAACCAAAAAACGTTTCGAAAATCACCAAAATAAAGCCATGAAAGCAATGGAACAGTGATCATAGGAACTGTGACCGAATTTTCACAATAAACGACATGAACAACATGTACCACCAAACTCTGCAGCTATAGCTGGCTGCATGAGTCACTCCACAACAGCAGGAGCATCAGTCGGAGTATCAACATTTTTCAATGCACCTTTAAGATCAGCACACTAAATCAAAACACAAATCATACTTTGCAGCGATCATCCGGAGCCAAACATTGTATTTTAGGCCACTGAATTGCAGTGGCAGCTAGGGGTGTACAACTCCCCTCGAGCATCTAAAAGAAGTCAGTAGGTGTCGCTACGATGCTGCTGAGTAGGCCCTCCGAAATCAAAGATGTTCTTAGGTTTTTTTCGGTAAAGTCACGTAGGTAAAAAAATAATAATTCATGAAAGTAAAATAAAAATAAAATAAATTTATTTTATTTTTAAAATAAAATATTTATTTTATTTAAAAATATTTATTTTATTTTTACTTTTATTAATTTAAATGTTTTACCTACGTGACTTTACCGGAAAAAAAACCTAACAATATGAATCCTTGCAGTCACGAAAGCTTCAAATCCAGAGTCAAAGATGTGGCTCGACAAATGTGCGCGCGCAGCATCCCGAATCCCGTAACGGTGATCGGTGATGGCAACTGCCGCGTTGCAAGTGGCGCACACGCACACGTAAGAAACAAACCAACTAATACGACTTCTTGGTTCTTTCGGTAAAGTCACGTAGAAGGGAAGTAATAAAATAATAAAAATAAAACATAATAAAATAATATAATAATATATTATTATGTTTTATTTTGATTATTTTATTACTTCCCTTCTACGTGACTTTACCGAAAGAACCAAGAAGATGAATCCCTGCAGTCACGAAAGCTTTAAATCGAAATTTAAACTAATACAAGTAACAGGTTCCTCCATAACGCTGTTGTTGCCTTAATTGGGATATATATATAATACGCCACGTGTTCAAGCAGTCACCATTCTTCATAGACGCGGGTGGTCCATAAATGACGTCACGCGATTTTGGACGATTTTTGATCCCCCCCCCCCTCCCTCGTCACATGGCGTCACAAAAAGTCAGACCCCCCCCCCCTCAAATATGACGTCACAAAGCTCTGCCCCCCCCCCCAAAACCATATTTCCATTTTGAAAATAAAACGTGCTTCAAATCGCTTTAAACTATTGTCATTGTAGTGCGTATTTAACGTGGCGCTGTAATCTGATGTTGTAGGAGAAAACATTTATTAAAAAGTCTATTTAATTAAGTAGAACGTGTTGTCTATATTTATTTAAAGTTGCGCATTTTGATGTAACGTCACATTTTTCAAACCCCCCCCCCCTCGTCACACATCGTCACAAATGTCTGACCCCCCTCCCCTAGGTGCGTGACGTCATTTATGGACGGCCCCTTAACACCATGGCGCCTGATGAGAATTAAAATTATTCTTTCTTGTTTAACCACCGTTTGGGTCCCAGGGTCCCAGGTTCGATCCTCTAATTGCACGCCTCAAATCACGACACTCGATAAATCACCGATCACTAAACACGGTGAACTGATACCGGATCATTAACGCACCCATCTGGAATCGCCGATACACGTGAATCGTGTCTCCCTCGCCCTCCTCCATCACGCCCCCAGAAAATATTTCTCGCGTGTCGCCTTCATGGGACGCTGCTGCGAGAGAAGATGCGACCGAGAGAGAGACATCCCTCTGCATCTCGCAATAACATCGATTAAAATATCTGCAAAAAAGTGTGCTTTATAGCTGATCGGATTCCTCCAGTATATATTGATATATATAGACATTGGAACCAACTAAATGTCGCCCACACTTCAGGTGGCATCGACTAGTGATGTATCTACATCACGAAGTGAATCGTGAAAAAAATGTTGATCAGGATTTTTTTGTATAATTTAATTCTTATCAGGCCCCATGGGAAATAAAGTGTTGTCTGCGAGACCTATCAACTCGACCACTCTGCCCTGTCTATGTGCTATGAATAAGGGCCCTTACCCGAAACGTCGCCTATTATATATTTGTTTTCTTTTTTAAGGCAGTGTCATTGACGAATATGTTAATTTCAGTGACGTATAAATGTGTCGTTAATCCCAGTACCACCCGACACAGCCAATTAGTAAGGGTTGTCACGTAAACGGAACGTGCCAATTCGAAGGAACGAAACAGGAGGATTTCTCCACAAATCTGGCGGTCGCCTGATGAAGCTGGTTGTAATTACTGGCGAAACGTCGAACTCAGATTGTAAATGTTGTGGCTTGGCTCTCCAACACACCGGTTAGTGCTGTACTAGTGACGAATTGGCCACGTTTTGTTGACGTGACAACCCTTAATAGTTAACTGTGTCGGGTGGTGGCGGGTTTTAACGACACATTTATATATTTACGCGATCTCACCCAAAAAAAAAATCCGTATTATGGGTGATATCGGTCGCGAAAGCCCACTAACGTCTTACACTTAAGTGAAACATCTGACCCGCTCCAGTTGAATACTCCGGCGGGGACACTTTTGCCCTCCTGTGGCCGACACACGCTGCCTCTGCCTTTGCTGAAAAAAAAAAACCTTTTGAGACCAGCCAAGGACCCCCCCCCCTCCCTTCGCTGCGTTCCCATTGCAGGCAGACAGCAGTTTCTTCGCGTTGAATGTATCCGGATAGAACAGCCTACGGCCAAATCACACCCAGAGGCTAGGCAGGTATTGAACCTGGATAGTGCTTAGGGGCCGTCCATAAATGACGTCACGCACCTGGGGGGGGGGGGGGGTCAGACATTTGTGACGATGTGTGACGAGGGGGCGGGGGTTTGAGAAATGTGACGTCACATCAAAATGCGCAACTTTAAATAAATATAGACAACACGTTCTACTTAATTAAATAGACTCTTTAATAAATGTTTTCTCCTACAACATCAGAGTGCAGCGCTACATTAAATACGCACTACAATGACGATAGTTTAAAGCGATAGTTGAAGCATGTTTTATTTTTGGGGGGGGGGAGGGGCAGAGCTTTATGACGTCATATTTGAGGGGGGGGGTCTGACTTTTTGTGACGAGGGGGGGGGGCAAAATTCGTCCAAAATCGCGTGACATCATTTATGGACGGCCCCTTAATGATGAAGCAGGTTGCTTATATCGGCCGACTTACGCCCGTTGTAGGCAGCAGAGGGCAGTCTCGCCAACTCAATTGTAACGCTCTGCAGTGCTGTACTGCACTTCTATGCGCCCGCGTGACATTGTATGTACCGCCACGCATGTATCGACCCGTACTGACGAGGGTTCTTGTAGGCCCTGGGCGCTTGTGTCTCGTTTGGCCTTCAGTGATAAGTCTCTACAGCTGGCACTGCTGCTGCTACTGCTTCCCCGTGTCACTACTATTGCAGCTGTCGCTCCGCTTGTTTCAGGTGTAGGGCAACAAGGCCGGCTTTGTCTTCCCTTGCACTGCTACTCTCTATTGAGAATGAGGTTGGTGCGCGGGGGGGGGGGGGAATACAATTCGAAGATGTTATTTGCTAATTTTGCAATTAAGAAATCTCGAAAAGTTCATCGCCGGTGTTAATTTCTCTCGCTTTGTGAAAAAAAACGACTGACATGACTCTGCCTCTTGGTATATACACTGTGCCTATCCTTGCTGTATACATACATTTATTCAAGAATATATCTTATTTACATTTTTATCATACATACAAACAAACAAAATGTGTTTTCGTAGGCCCTAGGCACAGTGGCTACTGTGGCTTATTGAATAACACGGCCCTGGTGAATGAGTGAGTGGGTGAATGAGTGAGTGGGTGAATGAGTGAGTGGGTGAAGGAGTAAGTGAATGGGTAAAGGAGTGAGTGGGCGAAGGAGTGAGTGAGTGGGCGAAGGAGTGAGTGGGTAGGTGTAGGAGTGAGTGAGTGGGTGATTGAGTGGGTAGGTGAAGGAGTGAGTGAGTGGGTGAATGAGTGAGTGGATAAATAAGTGAGTGGGTGGCTGAGTGAGTGAGTGAGTAGGCCCAGCGCCCACTGTGGCCTATTGAATAACACGGTCCTGGCCAAGGCAGCGTCAAATGTCACCCCCTCGCCTCCCCGATGTCAAGCGCGTCTCAGGCCGGAGCGCAGTGCGCTAACCATCGCACCGCCGCTCCGCGGGCACCAACGCTCATTCAGTCGGACGTTGGTAATTGATTCAACAACAACAACAACGAAACCGGCAAAGAAGTTGGGAGATGGAGATGATTGTCGCGGATGTGCTGGCGATGTCTCTTTGATGATGCAGGCCGCTGCTGCTCTCCACATTCAGGGGGCGGGGCCGTGTATGGCCAGATGGGCTTTGATCGTGTGGCCCTCTTGGCCCCAATGAGCTGACGGGGCAAACGGCACTTCATAGGAACCTCGAGCAGCACCCAGCACCCCCCACACACATCCCCTGCATGTGCCCCCTCCACCACCACCCCTTCCACATGCCACTATCACCACCACTACCACCACTTCCACATGACACTATCACCACCACCACCACTTCCACATGCCACGATCACCACCACCACTACCACCTCCACCACCACCTACAGCCCCATCTCTCTACCACCACCACTTCCACATGCCACGATCACCACCACTACCACCTCCACCACCTCCACCACCACCTACAGTCCCATCTTTCTACCACCACCACCACCACTTCCACATGCCACGATCACCACCACCACCACCTACAGCCCCATCTCTCTACCACCACCACTTCCACATGCCACTATCACCACCACTACCACCACCACCACCTACAGCCCCATCTCTCTCTACCACCACCACTTCCACATGCCACTATCACCACCACTACCACCACCACCACCTACAGCCCCATCTCTCTACCACCACCACTTCCACATGCCACTATCACCACCACTACCACCACCACCACCTACAGCCCCATCTCTCTCTACCACCACCACTTCCACATGCCACTATCACCACCACCACCTACAGCGCCATCTCTC
Source organism: Lethenteron reissneri (assembly GCF_015708825.2). Classification (NCBI taxonomy): domain Eukaryota; kingdom Metazoa; phylum Chordata; class Hyperoartia; order Petromyzontiformes; family Petromyzontidae; genus Lethenteron; species Lethenteron reissneri. Next base: position 11,125,926 of record NC_083806.1, on the reverse strand, counting down.
TCTACCACCACCACTACCACTTCCACATGCCACGATCACCACCACTACCCCCATCCACCATCATCGCCCCCCTTCATCACCACAACGCCTTCCACCATCACAAACCACCATCACCGCCACCATCAAAGACAAAGACCCCCCGTATAGCCTTAACAGACTGTTGGGGCAAGTGCTGTTAGTGAGCACCTGCGAGTGACGGAACGGCTAACATCACGCCGGGCCGCCTTTGTCTCCCTAGTGTTTTACACACCGCACCAGGTACTAATTTCAGGCTGAGTCAACCTAGGGGAGATCCAAGACCAATTCAGATAATTGTCACCGGTGTTGGCCGTGAGCGGGATTCGATTTGGAGTCGCCGGGTTCGTAGCGCAGCGCACTAACCGCTGCGCCACCGCTTGCTACCACCACAACTCTCTCCACCATGACCACCACCTTCACTACCACAACCCTCTCCACCACCACTACTACCACCCCGGCCATCACATTCCACCACCATCCCATCCCACTTCCCTCCATCACTACGTCGACCAGCACAATGACACTATCATCATCACCACCACCAACACAATGACACCACCACCATCATCACCAACACAATTCCATCACCACCATCATCACCAACACAAGGCCACCATCACCACCACCATCATCATCATCATCACCCCCACCACCAGCACAGACCACATTTCACCACCACCCCTTTTCACCAGTACCAGCTCTACCACTACCACCTCAACCACAACCACCACGGCGCTTGTGCCATGCTAGGTGCACATTAAGGCCACGTGAAGTGTCGAAGGCCCTCCGGCAGGAGGTCACTGGTCGACTGACTGTGGTGACTGGCAAATGCACCAACTGTGCTGCTAAGGCAAATATCCCCCGTGTAGCCTGAACGGACTGTTGGGGCAAGTGCTGTGAGCGAGCAGCACCTATGAAGGCCGGCACAGTGGAAACACGAGGAGGGGTGGGTGGGGTGGCCAGCACCACGACCTCCACCACCAACCTTCATGACCACCACCCCCTCCGCGTCTGCTCTCTGTGTGTGTGTGTCTCTCTGTCTCTTAGAGGCTGGGCGTGTCACGCCGCTCTTAATGAAAGGGTAGCAGTGGCAGCAGCAGTTGTTAGCGAGTCTCTGTGACTCGCGATGCGCCTGTGATGTTGTCGCTGACTGCACGGGTCATGATGCCGCTGCTGCTGCCGCTGCTGATGATGATGCTGATTACTCGTAGGTGGGCAAATGCTCTCTCTCTCTCTGCCTTTGTAGTGAGGGTAGCAACATGGCAGGGCAGACAGAGACCACGGGGCCCACCCGCTGGCATGGAGCGTGTGCGTTTGCGTTGTTTTGTTTGTTTATATCCGTGTGTGGTGCGTGCGTGTGTCTAGTGGGGAGCGGTGGTGTAGCGGTTAACGCGCTGCCCGTATAAACCCGGCGACCCGAGTTCGATTCCAGCTCACGGCCAACGCCAGTGACGATTATTTGAGTCGGTCCTGCGCCTCCCCTAGGTCGACTCAGCCTCTCAAATGAGTACCTGGTGTGGTGTGCAAACATCGCCGCTGGGGAGACAAAGGCGGCCGGGCGTGGTGCTGCTACTCCTCAAGATGTGGCAATGCCAACACCAGATGCGTTGGCCCGTGCAGAATATTGGGGAAATCATCCTTGTCAAACCCCTTGTTAGTGCCCTGCCTTATTACAAACCAACTCAGACCCCGTGCCACTTATAAATCTCAACGTGCATCCTATACAAAGTGCCATCACAAGGGAGAAACACAAACAAATAGACAAAGAAAATGTTGCCCGTATTGAAACGGCTGTACGCCGTATGGACCTGAAAACTGAATTTCCCCGTACAAGAATACGGAGGAAAGCGTGTGGGTTGACAGGCGTGGAAAAGACTCCGTGTAGAGGTTGGACAGGAGACGCGATACAGAGTACACCACCTTGCTGCTACTACTGCACTAGGGTTGCCACATCTGAGGTTACAAAAAAGAAAACGCGAAACATGTCACGGGAATAATAAGAATAAGACGATCACACGTTAGGGGCCGTCCATAAATGACGTCACGCACCTATGTGTGACGAGTGGGGGGGGGGGGGATTTGAGAAACGTCACGTCACATCGAATTGTTATAACAACACTAATTGTTATAATAACACTCCTACAACATCAGAGTGCAGCGCCACATTAAATACGCACTACAATGACAATAGTTTAAAACGAAAAATATGTTTTATTTTCAAAATGGAAATATGGTTTGGGGGGGGGGGCAGAGATTTGTGACGTCATATTTGAAGGGGAGTCTGACTGTTTGTGACGCCGTGTGACGAGGGGGGGGGGGTCAAAAATCGTCCAAAATCACGTGACGTCATTTATGGACGGCCCCTTAACGGCAAAGGGAGGGAACGACACGAGAGTCCCGTTGTCTTGAGTGGCGTATTTGTGATTATTATTACGCAACTTATTCAACAACGAAAACAACGAAAACTCCGCGATGTTTAATGTCCTAGGGCAGGGCTTGGCAACCGAAGTAACCAAAAAACAACAACCTCAGTGTTTCAAGAGCCGCAGTGCACCGTGCGGTGAGCACGAGACACGCGGGCATTCACAAACGACGCCACGAAGCGGTCCTTGGAGAGCCGCAGGTAGCCGACTCCTCGGCTGGGATAGTGCCCCACGAAGAGGAACACCTGGGATAACCGGAACAGGTGTTTTTGTGTGTGTCTCTCTGTGTGTCTGTGTGTGTCTGTGTGTCTCTGTGTGTCTGTGTGTGTCTGTGTGTCTCTGTGTGTCTGTGTGTGTGTGTCTCTGTGTGTGTCTGTGTGTCTCTGTGTGTGTCTGTGTGTCTCTCTGTGTGTCTGTGTGTGTCTGTGTGTCTCTGTGTGTCTGTGTGTGTCTCTGTGTGTCTGTGTGTGTCTGTGTGTGTCTGTGTGTGTGTCTCTGTGTGTCTGTGTGTGTCTCTGTGTGTCTGTGTGTCTCTCTGTGTGTCTGTGTGTCTCTCTGTGTGTCTGTGTGTGTCTGTGTGTCTCTGTGTGTGTCTGTGTGTCTCTGTGTGTCTGTGTGTCTCTCTGTGTGTCTCTGTGTGTGTCTGTGTGTCTCTGTGTGTGTCTCTGTGTGTCTGTGTGTGTCTGTGTGTGTCTGTGTGTGTCTCTGTGTGTCTGTGTGTGTCTCTGTGTGTCTGTGTGTGTCTCTGTGTGTCTGTGTGTGTCTCTGTGTGTCTGTGTGTGTGTGTGTCTGTGTGTGTCTGTGTGTCTGTGTATGTGTCTGTGTGTCTGTGTGTGTGTGTCTCTGTGTGTCTCTGTGTGTGTCTCTGTGTGGCGGTTACTGCGCTGCACTACGAACCTGGCGACCCGGGTTCGATTCCCGCTCACGGCTAACACCAGTGACGATTATCTGAACCGGTCCTGGGCCTCCCCTAGGTCGACTCAGCCTTAAATGAGTACCTGGTGCGGTGTGTAAACATCGCCACTGGGGAGACAAAGGCGGTCAGGCGTGGTGCTGGCCCACCCACCCCCTCGTTCGTGTACCGTTCCGGCCTTCATAGATTCTCGCTAACAGCACTTGCCCCAATAGTCTGTTACAGGCTATACGGGGGATCTTTGTCTTTGTGGAAACATCCACTGAACAACACAGCGGTTCCGCAAATTAAGACCACTCCTGCCCCCCCCCCCATCACACAACTAAGGCCGCTAAGGCCACGATACAGAGACGTCGCGTGCCCCGCGCCTCTCGTCAACGCGGCGTTCCTAAAGCGTCGCTGCTCCAAGTGCGTCTTGTGTTGTTGCTGGGTCGTTCGCTTCGCTTTGCCCATCGGTGGTGGAGCTTTGTCGCGGCGACGCGGCGCCGACGTTTCGCACTCGCATGCATAGCTTATCCTGCACGGTATCCACGCCGCAGGCTGCGTTCCTCCCTCTGAAACAAACAAACAAAAAATATTTTTGGATATTATATTATATAATTTTATTATATTTTATTATTATATTATAATATTCTTTTATTATGTTCTATTTTTTTATTTTTTATTTCCCTTCTACGTGACTTTACCGAAAGAACCACGAAGAAAAAACACAAATATCCCACCCCCAAAAAGTCGGAGTACTAAAGGAAGCTGGCGCGCCTATGAGCGTGTTTTAATTACCGTGAGCGGCCGGGCGGGCGAGTGGGTTATGAGTGATGTGTGCGGCTGTTGGTCATTAAGTGGCAGCTCGCGCGGAGCAGGAGGAGGAGGAAGTGGCATGGAAGTGGCATGGGGGCTGTAGATCCTGGGAGGCCATAAAGAAGCCGATGTCCTCCCGCTAAAGTCCACTTGGCACCTCGCTAATGCTGGCGTCTGCCGCTGCCCATAGATTTCTGTCACAGGGTCTATAAACATCGCCTCCCCTCCAACATCGTCACCTCCCTGCACTTTCTCTTCATCAACCCCTGCATTAATTGAACCGCCCTGCCTTAGTGTATAGAAATAACCAACACGCGATAAAGAATAACGCGTGAATTACATTGGCCTGCTCTGTGGATTTTAGGCCAAGTCTCCTATTCATATCCGTAGCAGCGACGTCGTTGATTTATCACGGGCGTTATACCTTTAAGAGTCATCTCTGCATTCGGTTATTGCAGCCAACAATCCCTTGATTAAAGTCGTCGCCTCTCCAGCAAAGCGGTACTGAGCCTCAAAACTCGTTTTTGTTGTTGCAAATTCACGTTTGACCAATTCATGTTTCAATATTATTAATGTCATCTACTTTTGCAGGAAAAATGTTCGAAGAGTTTCAAGATGGTGTTTTGTTATCAGGAGTGAGCGGTCATTGAGATGTTTAGCCAGTTTCGTTTAGAAGGAGTGTGGGGGCAGACCAGGAGATAATCAAAGATCCACACAGATGGATTTGCGAACCCACTCTCTGTGCCACCTTTATCACGATCATACTGCCAGCCCAAAAGCTCGAGAATATCGTTGTGATCTCTGCGTAAGCCATCAACTCTGCCACCAACATGCATGCCTGCTTGATCTTTTAAAATGTAATATTCACTTACAAGACCTAAAGAGATTGACAGCTTCATCGGATTACTCCAGTATAAATAAATCTCCTGATTCTGATTCTGCAGCTACCCAGAGCTTCCCAGCAGTAATGCACACTACTTTTAACGTGGACGTCCATGATCATTGCAATGAAATGAAAGGGAATAGATGTCGGCCGATGGGCTTCCCAGAACCGATACTAATCAGCTGCAATCGTTGAACAAAGCAAACTCAGCAGAGTTACAATTGTTAAACTTTACCGCTGGGTTGATGGGCAAATATTATTGGATACGACACTCTACACGACGGGGCCGTGTATCTATTCCAAAAAAGATAAATATCATTAAAACTTAATTACGTTGATTTTCGTCTCTCCACGTGAAAGAAAAAGAAACTTGTCTCTCGGCCCCATGGGGTTTTCAAATCCTTTATATTAAGTTCACTTGCTTGCTTGCTTGCGCGCTTACGACCGTGCAAATCTTTCGGTCGTTTTTTTAACCCACTTACCGTGATCCAATCGAGCTGACATTTTGCACACAGACTCGTTGTGCGTGACAATTTATTTTCGTGAAATTTGTTTTCAAAAATTTTCCACTTTTTAGGAAAAATGTTTTTTCATATTTAATTTAAAATACCAATGTGATAAAAATGAAACTCTTACTCAAGAAAAACAGAAATGAATAATAAAATAAAACCGATGCCACGCATATAAAGGATTTATAGTGAAAAACTTTGTTTTTACGGGTTAATTTTTTTCCGATAAATATTCGATCATTATTTTGCATCCTCTTCCAGGACGGTTCTGTAACGCAAGGTGGGTTCCGAATGGCAGTCTCTTCATCTCGTGACTTGATGCTAACACACAAAAAACACGATTTGAATATAAATAGGAGAATACGACTACATCACAAACGACCGAGAGCAACCTGCCCTTCAACACGTAGCATCTGCAAGCAGAAATCAACAAATAGTCGGTATCCCGTCGACGTCTTTGATTCAACATCGCTCCTCGCCGTTCGCCCCCTTTGCCCTGCCTTTCAGATCCTACAACTGTTGCGCAGCTGACACGCCCAGCTTCAAAGGTCTTGCTTGTCCAGTGTCCCACCATCTGGCTCGAGGCCTCCCCCCCCCTCCTCTTTGACACATCCCTGAAGCCCTCCCGGTGGTACCGCCCGTCCCACCACATGGCTCCAGAACTTGTCCGCTTGGGCACCGCGTTTCCGCCTGCCACACTCTCCAATGACTCTGTCGGACAAATTGGCCCTCCTGCCACTGTCCACCACACGTGTCTCCACTCCCCTCGATGGCATCCGATGTCAGGGATCTATCTGTGCATTATTCCGTCTGGCTCTCACCCCCCCCACACACACACATCGGAGCCTTCAGATGTGCTGACGTTTCTGCCACGGACTGACTGCCAAAGCGCCGTTGTTGGGAAAGCAGGCCAAGTTAAAGGGGAGGCCACGCTGAAGCTGACTCTGCCGCCGTTGTTGTTGCGTTGATTCGGAAGAAACTGGGAGCTATTGCACTGTCACAGAGATGTTGAAAACTCATTTCTTCAGAACTGATTAGCATGGTGTTTGGCTACGTACGGTGCAAAAGAAACCCCCCGTCCACCTCCTACGCATTTCACAAGTGGTACTAATAACATATCTGCATTTCCCATAAATATGCTAAATTATTCTTGATATGCAAATTATTTTGTCAAGGCGCTCTCCCCCCTTCCAACCCAGCTTAAATATACGCCCCAAGCGTGGTGGTGTTTCATTCAGACGCTGTCTCCCCGACAGACCTGGTCTTCACCTGAGGACGGCTGCTTGCGTTGTGGCTGAAACGTCGTGAGAATTTTTTATTTTTTATTATTTTATTGTTTCCCTTCTACGTGACTTTACCGAAAGAACCAAGAAGATGAATCCCTGCAGTCACGAAACCTTTAAATCGAAATTTAAGTTCAACATAGTACACGTATTCGACTCTCTCTTTAACCCCTCTCACGCTTCCCTCCCAGGGGGGTCACCCTTTGAAAAAAAAATCGCTCTCCCGCTCCATTGGTTCCGACACCGGGTGAGCAGACAGACACGAAACTAACACCACGATGCCACGTCCATCTGCAGTGCTCGCTTCCACTTCATCAGCGGTGGTCATCACGCACCTTTGGTTTGCACGGTCGGCTACGTGCGGTGCGAAAGAAGTTCAACACACGCGCACGTGACGGTGCATCAATTGACATCGTTCCTTACGGCTCACGTCATGACATCGAGTCAAAACCCGTGCCGGATTATCCTCGTAGCAAAAATAGCTACATATGTAGCTACTTTTACATATGAAGCTAATACATATGTAGCAAAAGTAGCTACACATGTAGTAGATACGAGCCCCGCACTTTCAAGGGCCCCGGGCTAAACGCTTCCAAGCTATCAATCCCGATTCAGTGGTTCTGCACTTGCTCTATTATCATAGTACTATACCGCCTTCAACTTTTAAGAACGACTGGGTGTTTAAGGTTAGCGATTTGTCGTACTATCTGGCTGTATAGCAAATGAAAAAAATACAATTACTTTACTATGCAAGTAAAACAATTGTGTTTTAATATTTACGTGTTTTTTTAATTTAAGGCCCCTTTGTAACATATGCTACAGGCCCCGCACTATAGCTTCATCCGGCACTGGTCATAACCTGTTTAAAATGTCTCTTCACGTCAGCGTTCGTGCGGCTCTCTGCCCCGTGCAGTAAACACACAAACGCCGCGGGCTCTCAGCCTCCAAGGCCGACGTGGCCGCAAGTTGCCTCCGCCGATCCTGCCTCGACATCTCGAGCGACCGCAATTCACCGACAGTCAAAGGGCCCACGGGTAGACGGGGGGTGTGTGGGGGCCTTCTCTTCTCGCGTTTTTGTTAAGTAACAGCGAGCGTTTCGCGATAAACACCCCAAAAGTGATATCACCCTAGGGTGCGGATGGGGGGGGGGGGGCTTTCGCGTCCTGAAGCAGCAGACATTAAGAGGCGAGAGAGAGAGAGAATTCATTTGCGCGATAATGACCTCACCTCTGCTGACCCTCTGCCCATCTCCCACCGCTCGATTCCCTCCTGCTCCTGCATGCAGCTCTGGGCGGCCCAGACACTTGCTGTGTCCGCTTTATTCACTCATTTGTAACGGGGCAGCTTTACGAGCCCTGCCTCGGTCTGGGAGAGAGTTTAGTGTCTCAAGTGCTCCGGTTAGCCACCGCCAACCCAACCACCCTCTCCATCATCATCTCGCTCACCCCCCCCCCCCCTAAGGACCGGCTTTAAAAAAAAAAGGTCATTTCACGCCACTCACTCTGTACGAGTGGGTGGGAGCGAGAGCAGCAAATTGGTCGCTAATGCGTCCTGGGGACACCTCCAATCCGCCCCCCTTCGTAAGCGTCGCCCTCCCAGCAAGCGAGGTGGTGGCAAACTCCGCGCCTGATGGCTGAGTTATGGAAATGCGCGCGGCTGCATCGTCGTGAAAGCGTCGCAAATCGAAACCTCTCCACACCATCCCCCCCCCCTGGCACGCGCGCACGCAAAACAAAGACAAAGATCCCCCGTATAGTCTGAAGAGACCGTTGGGGCAAGTGCTGTTGGCGAGTAGCACCTATTGAAGGCACGCACGGCACACGAGGGGGTGGCGTGGCCAGCAACCACGCCCGTCCGCCTTTGTCTCCCCTGTGGCGATGTTTACGCAGCGCGTACTCATTTGAGGCTGAGTCGACCTAGGGGAGGCCCAAGACCGGTTCAGATAGCCGTCATCTTGTGTTGGCCGTGAGGGGGAATCGAACTCGGGTCGCCGGATTCGTAGCGCAGCGCGCTAACCGCGACGCCACCACTCCCCACATAACACACACACACACGCACAAACACACACACACGCACAAACACACACACACGCACAAACACACACACACAAACACACGCACACACACACACACACGCACACACAAACACACGCACACACACAAACACACGCACACGCACACACAAACACACGCACACACAAACACACGCACACACACAAACACACGCACACACACACGCACACACAAACACACGCACACACACACGCACACACAAACACACGCACACACACAAACACACGCACACACACACGCACACACAAACACACACACACACGCACACACAAACACACGCACACACACAAACACACGCACACACACACACAACACGCACACACAAACACACGCACACACACACCACACGACAACACACGCACACACACACGCACACACACACGCACACACAAACACACGCACACACACACGCACACACAAACACACGCACACACAAACACACGCACACACAAACACACGCACACACACAAACACACGCACACACACACACGCACACACAAACACACGCACACACACACGCACACACACACGCACACACAAACACACGCACACACAAACACACGCACACACAAACACACGCACACACAAACACACACAAACACACGCACACACACAAACACACGCACACACAAACACACGCACACACACATACACGCACACACAAACACACGCACACACAAACACACACATACACAAACACACGCACACACACATACACGCACACACAAACACACGCACACACAAACACACACATACACAAACACACGCAAACACACACACACGACCACACAACGATCTCAATAACAGCGCGCGAGTGAATCTCTTGCGCGTCGCTGAGACGCAGCAGAGTTGGTGGACTGGAGTCATGACAGGTGGACACGGATTGGTGGGATTATTATGGAAGACTCGGGTAGCTCAGGTTTTCGTGCATTGTTGATGTCATTACCATTATTTTAAAATCGATATCGTCGTTGTGGATGTAATCGCCGTCAGCAAGTGACACGCGCGAGAGTGGCCCGCTAAGGTAGAAAAAATAAAATAAAAAATTAATATTTTCTTGGTTCTTTCGGTAAAGTCACGTAGAAGGAGATAAAATAATAAAAATAAAACATAATAAAATAATACAATTCTCACGACGTTTCGGCCACAACGCAAGCAGCCGTCCTCAGGTGAAGAACAGGTCTGTCGGAAAGACAGCGTCTGAATGAACACCACCAGGCTTGGCAGCGTATATTTTGCGTTGTGGCCGAAACGTCGTGAGAATTGTATTATGTTATTATGTTTTATTTTTATTATTTTATTATTTCCCTTCTACGTGACTTTACCGAAAGAACCAAGAAGATGAATCCCTGCAGTCACGAAAGCTTTAAATCGAAAAAATAATACATCACGACGTTTCGATCGCAACACAAGCGGTCGTCCTCGGGCGGAAAAAAAATAATCGAGCAGTGGAACTGCTGAACCCAATTCATCACGAACAACAATTTGATCCGGGGGGTATCTTCGATGAGTCCCAAGACTCGTCGCAGGAAGGGTCCTGCCGCCTTGAGACGCCCGGCGACTAACATGGGCTCGTGGGTGTTTTGCTTGTGGAGGGTGAACGGGGAGGAAGAACATCGTTTCGTGAGTTTACCGCGCCGTAGGCTTTCGCCAAAAAAATATGATTATCCTTAATAAGAGGTTTTGTTTGGGTTAGATCGCATGAATGTAAATGCGTCGTTAAACCTGCCACCACCCGACACAGCCGATTAGTAAAGGGCTGTCACGCAAATAAATCGTGCCAATTCGTTACTAGTGCAGCAAACAGGTGTGTTTTAAATGTTGTGAGTTTACTCTCCAACGCACCGGTGTGCTGTACTAGCGACGAATTGGCCACGTTCTGTTCACGTTAAAACCCTTACTAATTGGCTGTGTCGGGTGGTGGCGGGTTTAACGGCACATTTACAAGTACGCGATCTCACCCCAAAAAAATAAAACCTCTATTATGGACGATTTCGTGAATCCGTTTCTTGTACTGCCCTGGCCACCTCGCCAACACAGCGAGGCCGGGGGGGAGTCCGACACACACCGTGAGTTCCAGAGTTTAGCAGCGTGGGGTCGGCAACCAAAACATCAAGAAGAGACATTTTAGTAGTAGGGTTTTACCCTTTCAACTGGCACAAAAACTGACATCTTTATACATGGGATCATGTTTGCAATAACCACAACACAAGCAGTTAAAATGCAAACAAAAATAAACAACTCTGATAATGATAATGATATGCACAGAGTTGTTTATTTTTGTTTGCATTTTGACTGCTTGTGTTGTGGTTATTGCAAACATGATCCCTTGTATAAAGGTGTCAGTTTTTGTGCCAGTTGAAAGGGTAAAAACCTATTACTATATTTTGCCACTGGTAAAGGAGATGTCTCATAGTGAGAAGAGACATTTTGTTTTCGAATTGAGTAAGAAACTCAATATTTCAAGGGCCGTAATGCCACGTGGTGAACACGTGACACACGGTGGCCCCTTGATAAATCACGGTGACCAAGCAGCTCCTTAAAGAGCCCCAGGCTAAATGCTTTTAAGCTATCAATTCCGGTTCAGTCGGGTGTTTAAGGTTAAAACAGTCTGCCTCAGCAGCAGACCACGATTTCCCACCTGACGATGGACGCTTGTGTTGCGCCCAAAACGTCGTGATTTATTTTATTTTACACCTACGTGACTTTACCGAAAGAACCAAAGAGGTGGGGCAAAGTTGAGAAGCTTCGAGAAACTACCAAACACGACACGCCAGTCGATGGAATTATGATGGTTATGACGATGGCCATTTGCAATCATTCTTGCTTTGGCGTTTAGAGCAATAGTCGTTTCAATATTTCAAATTAATAACAAACCAAAAAAAAGCCCCGTGAGTCATTTGCAGCAATAGTCGTTTCAATATTTCAAATGAATAAAAAAAAGTAGAATAAAAACCTGTGAGTCACCGAAACAATGCCACGTGTCAGGTTATGGGACAATTTAAGTTTATTTTAAATAAGCGGAAACTTTACACAATATACACCCACACACACACACGTATAACTTACAATCATAATAATAATACTCTCTCGGCAACATGCGCACGCAAGCCAGAAAATTAAATTACAAGTCACACGACGAAATGTACACTTAGACTTCTACGCGAGCGACACTTTCGCAAATGATCGCTTCGCAACATCGGTGCAACACTTAAGAGGACGGCGGCACGATCATCTATCGGATAATGTTTCGTTATCGTACACCTTTTGCTATTGGCGTTACGTCGTCATAGGCAACAGCGTCCGCCCAGTAGCGCTAATCAGCGCGTAGCGTACCACCACTCCCTCCCCGGGTATGCAGGAGGTCGTGGGTTCGATCCCGACCCTGACACCTATATATTTCAAATGTGCGTGTCTCTCTCCCTCTCTCTCTCCCCGTGGTCGTGTGGATTTTTCTCCTTTCACATTGAAAAACATGCCTTTAGAGTTTCGATTTGAAGCTTTCGTGACTGCAGGGATTCATATTCTTGGTTCTTTCGGTAAAGTCACATAAAACATGCCTTTATAGTGTTACTGCTATAAATATCCACGTTGATAAGCCACTTCGTTGGGCTATCATTTCTGAAAAAGAGCTATACAGCTCAGTAGGCCTAACCTGGTAAAATAAAAAAAGTTTATTTTTTATAGGAAATGAACCCCCCCCCCACCCCCGGAAGATTTACATCATCTCAAAAGTGTGACTTTGAGCTGCCCCCCGATTCTGTCTACACGATCCACCGCTGACAACCTCTGCCCAAGTGTGTTCACTGCACTGCATTATTTTCCCACGTGGGAACGGTGAAACAACCCCTCAACCGTTCACTTCGACGGCTACTGTTGTGGTGACATCGTAGGCGACGAGCGGAATGCCCGTTCAACAACGGGCGGCTCAAACCAGGATTCAACCCCGAGAGGTCAGCAGCAATTGAGCAGCTCTGCGCTGTTGACGTGTTCGATACAAACTCATCACCCCCCCCCCCCTAACACCCACCCACCTCCGAAGCCACCCAATCACCGCTGCGTCACTGGGATGATGTTGAGTTATAAATAATCACGAACGCAAAACGATGTCTCGGTCTGAGCTCGGAGTGACTCGTGCCATTTGCGGTTTGGCACCACCTGGAGAGCTAAACTCAGACCGCGGTGGCGATGGGTGAGGCTGTGAGGTCACGTGGCTGACTGCCGGCAATGTCAGCGTTTGGCAGACGGAACTGCGCATTGGCGATGTGCGGTGGCTTCAATGTCACTGTCCATGATGATGATGATAATAATAATAAAAATGTCCTTTATTTATCCAGAAAAAAAAACTCATTCAGGAGGGTTCTTCATTGACCAAGTCCACTCACAATGACCTCTTGACCTCGATCTTCAGGGTGTGCTGGGCACAGATGCTGCTGCTGCTACTGCTTGTCGTGCTGCGAGCTCAGTGGATGAAGGCCGGCCCCGAGCACTGGCTGTACCAGGCAGCACGCGGCAGCTCGCAGCTCGAGTAGGGCATCTGTGCGGCGGCGGCGCTGCTGGCGGCGGCAGCGGCGGGCTGGTACATGCTGTAGAGGTCGTAGAGCGGAGCCGTCCCCGCCCCGTGCGTCGCGAAGCCTCCCAGCAGCAGGCCCTGGCTCACGGAGGACTGCCCGCCCAGCGCCGGCGCCGCTGACACCGCCGCCGCCGCGTTACAGCCCTGCCCGCCGTACGCTTGGTTGGCGCTCGGAAACGCCCGGCCGGCGTAGGCCTGGCTCAGCGGCGGCGCCTGGTAGCCGAACGCTTGGCTCCCGTACGCTTGGCTCCCAAATGACTGGCTGCCGAAACTCTGGCTCCCAAATCCCTGGCTCCCGAAGCTTGGCTCCCAAATCCCTGGCTCCCGAAGCTCTGGCTCCCGAAGCTCTGGCTCGGGAAGTTCTGGCTCGCGAAGTTCTGGCTCGCGAAGGTCTGGCCGAAAGCGGCGGCCGCCGCGGCCGCGGCCGATGCGGCCGCCGCGTTCGCGTTGCTCTGCGTCACCTGGCCGCACGCGAGCGGGGCACCGGGCTGGAACCCCGGGGCTTGGCCGCCAAGGGCTACGGGCGATGTCTGACTCTGGGTGCTCTGGCTGTGCGCGGCGCCGTGGCTGTCGCTGTCGGCGCGACAGCCGCCGTCGCCGGCGGGAGAGACGCTCGTCTGGCTGGAGTACGAGTGGCCGCTGGAGGAGCTGTGGCTGCTGAAGGGATGGATCGTCGGGCGAGCTGCAGGCGTGGCTCGCGGGGCTCGGCCCGTGGTCTCCCGCAAGGCTCTCCATGGTCGCCGCCGCTCCGGCGGCGGGGCACTCGAGCCAAGAGCCACCGGTCACGGCGCCGGCGAAGGCGGTGGACGAGGCAGGGAGGGAAGCCGGGCAGGCGGGCAGCGCGGGAGGGAACGGCAGGCCGGGCAGCGAGGATGGAGAGGTGAAGTCCCCGCCCAGCTGCTCGGGAAACGCGCTGGAGCACGGGGCGACCTGGTCCTCCAGGGGACTCATGTGGTGGGCGCTGCGGAAGCAAAACGAATCGGCGCGTTAACACGGACGCCGCACAGACAGCGGAAGGGGGTCGCTTGCTTCCAGCGTGCGGTGTCTCGCGAGCGGAAACACAGCCGCACAAAATGTGGTTTCTAAAGAGCAGACGGTGCGGTTGTGGCCATAGGATCGGTGTCCCCCCCCACCCCCCCCAATCATGCCTTGCATGTCACGTGACACCACCGTGCTCTGTATGATTTCCAATTGAGTGACCGGGGCGTCATGAAGACAAAATGAACCGTGCACATTGCGTCGCTTTCTGAGATTCCTGACAACTCCTGGGCTAACCAAGCCGGTCGTCGAACCAATCTCTGGCACTGCCTCGCGTCTGTGCCCAAGGCAATGCCCCTTGTCCCATCCTCAACTTGCAGCGGGCCCAACCGCTTCCCATGCACCGCCCCGGTGACGGCTGGAGCGGCTCTCACCTGGACAGCAGCCGGTGGTGCGGCTCGCCGGCCGTGCCGCTGCCGAACCCGTGGATGGGGTTGGTCTGGGAGCCCCCCCGGTACAGCTGCGCCTCCTCGCCGGTGTCGGCGTCACCGCCACCGTAGCCGTCGGAGCGAAGCTGCTTGGCCTCTGAGGGCAGAGAAACGGGGCAAGGGGGGTTAGCGCGCTGCGCTATGAACACCAACCGGTGGTCGCCACCTTGTGCTGGCTTCTTTGAAGTGGCTGTTCGCCCTCTGTGTTTAGCTCGCTGCTGTACAGGGACATGTATAAGTCCCTAGGGGGCGATTTTAAAGGTCCCGGTTTTTTCCACTTGCGTAAAAACGCATCACTCAAGACGACGCATTTCAACGTAGATCTCCACCAGTACTGCTGTGAGTTATTCTTCCCAATGCACCTTAGAGGTGGCAAAAACCGACAGGGGCAACTATCTGGACCCGGTCCCGCGGTGCCCCTCGGTCGACTGGGCGTTAAACAAGAAGAAGAAGAATAAGCGTCACCTATTAAGTAACGCGTCTTATAAGTTGTCTCCGTTAACCGCGCGCGCGCCCCCCACTGCGGGAACGGCGTGGTCACCGCCCGAGCGTGTCGCCCCAACGACAGCGCGGGAGTTCGATGCCTCCAGGGTGTCATCCTACCTGATGCCTCGTCTGTGCCCTCGTCCTTGCCCAGGGGCCGCTTGGTCGCATTTCTTGATCTCAGCTTCCGAATTCTGGCAAAGGGAGAGGGAGAGAGAGAGGGAGATCACGGTCATCGTCTGTACACGGCACCCATGGCGCTGTGGACGCACCGCGTGTATGCCTGGCAACAAGTATTACGGACTGTGGGTTTAACCTCTCATACGTGTCAACTTTTGCACCGTACAGGTGGCGAGTGATATCTCAAACTGGTCCCGCGGTTCCCCACGCATGTAAAATTTGCGTGTATGGCCCCCTTTGTCAATCCGACGGTACAGATGGAGAACGGTTCACATGTTGCCATGCCGACTTCTCCGGAAACGCCCGCTCGGCAGGGTGTTTCACAGCACCCGTGCGATCTGCCAACCCTCGCTGCGCGTGCCCCACGTGTGCCATCACGATCACGACGATGGCAATGACGACGATGTGAACACGGCCGAGCAAGATCTCCGAGCGCGTGATAAAAAAAAAAATGTCTTTGCGTGCAAACTCAAACTCACCTCTCGTGGTTGAGTCCGTCCTCCCTGAAGCCCTTGGCGAAGGGGTTGGTGGCGATTTTTAGCTTCGTGATCTGTCAAGAGAACAACAACACGGCCGTGATTATAGCGCAATGGGGGCATCGCAGCTAGAGCGCTGTGCGTGTACGCGCTGTGCGTGCTTGGAGCGGTGAAGTATTTACAGGCTGCGGGTTCAACGTCGTACTCAGATTGTGAATGTTGTGGCTTGGCTCTCCAACACACCGGTGTGCTGTACTCGTGACGAATTGGCACGTTTTCTTTACGTGACAACCCTTACTAATTGGCTGTGTCGGGTGGTGGCGGGTTTCACGACGCATTTATATCTTGATTTGAAGCTTTCGTGACTGCAGGAATCCATACTCTTTGGTTCTTTTAGTAAAATCACGTAGCGGTGAGCGCTACGCTGCGCTACGGACCCGGCGGCCCGAGGTCGATTCCCGCTCACGGCCAACACCGGTGACGATTATCAGAACCGGTCCTGGGCCTCTCCTAGGTCGACTCAGCCTCAAATTAGTACCCGGTGCGATGCACAAACATCGCCACCGGGGAGACAAAGGCGGCCGGGCGTGGTGTTGGCCACCCACCCCCTCGTGTGCCGTTCAGGCCTTCATAGGTGCTCGCTAAGACAGCACTTGCCCCTACGGTCTGTTACAAACTACACGGGGGGGGGGGGGGGGATCTTTGTCCACGTGTCTGTGCAGCTACATGCGTGCGTACTGGTCCCCACGGTCTGTTAAAGGCCACGCGGGAGGTATGGTGAGTGGGTGGGTGGTGGGGGACCTTTGTGGGGTTTTTATTCTATTTTTCCCCGTAGCCGCGTTCGTCCGAAGGGTGTTAGACTCACCAAGCTGTTCTGGTAGGCGGTGACGGCGATGAACGTGGTGTCGGGGAAGCTGAAGGTGAGCGGGCTGTGCGCCGCCGCCACGCCGCGCCAGTCCGTGTCGCGGACCACGTAGAAGCAGGGCTGGTACTTGTGCATGGAGTGCAGGATCAGCTGTGAGATGGAGTTGGGGGAGGGAGGGGTGGCACGCGTTAATATTGACCAGGGTGCTTTGTGATGGTGACTGCAGCAGCAGCGACGGTGGTGGCGGTGGCGGTGGCACGAAAAATTTAAATTGGTGTATTACCCTTTTATGGAAATAAAACTGGAGGTGTTCAGACGTTCAAACGCCAAGTTGAGAGCTTTTGCAAGGCGTCGAGTACTGGGCTAAGCAGACGCAGTACTTGGCCGTGGTTCTCTGGTCTAACATCCGTTCGCGCGCAGCGTGAGTGAGCGAGTAGTGGGGAGCGGTGGTGCAGCGGTTAGCGCGCTGCGGCAACGAACCCCGGCAACCCCAGTTCCATTCCCGCTCACGGCCCACTAACACCAGTGACGGTCACGGGCCTCCCCTAGGTCGACTCGGCCTCAAATTAATACCTGGTGCTGTGTGTAGTAAACATCGCCACTGGCGGAGACAAAGACGGCCGGGGCGTGGTGCTGGCCCACCCACCCCCTCGTGTGTCACAGTGCCGGCCTTCATACGCGCTGCTCGCTAACAGCACTTGCCCCCACAGTCTGTCGCAAGCTACCCGGGAAGGGAATTCTCCACGTGTGCGCGCGTGTACCTAGCGTGGCACGGCGCCGTGGCGATGTCACTACCACTTCGTTGGGTGTTGTTGTGTGCGCGCGCCGCGTGCGTGTGCGTCATGCTCACGTGTCCGCTCTTGCTGAGCGCGTTGTTGGTGAGCTTCGCCTTGTGGAAGGACACGGGCTGGCGCATCCACTGCGCGCCGCTGCTGGGCGAACTGGGGTGCACGTAGAGGCGGCTGGGCATGCTGAGCTCCGCGGGACCGCTCGCCTCCCAGCGCCCCTCCGCCTCGCGCCACTTGTACTTCACCTCGTCGGCCGGCACGAGCTCCATCAGCATGAAGTAGTTGGCATTGGGGTCCAGGCCGGAGAAACGCAGCTTGCACGGGGGGAACGAGCGCCTGGGTGGTGGTGGTGACGGCAGGGGTGGGGGGGGAGAGATTTGCTTAACAGGGGACCCTCAACATCGCAAAGCTGCCCCTCCCGCTATCACCATTACTATCACCACCCCTTCCGTTGAATCTCAGCTCAATCATTCCGATCCTCTGCCGTCATCGCAATCATTTTAACGCAGCCTCGGAGGCTGATGGTGATATTGGCGGGGGTAGGTGAGCGTTATGGTCGTGGAGATGGTGGTGGTGTTGGCATAGAGATGAATGGCAGGAAGGTGATGATGATGATGGCCATCCCGTTTACTATGGGAGTCCAGTTTACCATGAGAGTCCAGTTTACCATGGGAGTCCCGTTTACCATGGGAGTCCAGTTTACTATGGAAGTCCAGTTAACCATGGGAGTCCAGTTTACCATGGGAGTCCCGTTTATTATGGGAGTCCAGTTTACCATGGGAGTCGAGTTTACCATGGGAGTCTAGTTTACTATGGAAGTCCAGTTTACCATGGGAGTCCAGTTTACCATGGGAGTCGAGTTTACTATGGGAGTCCAGTTTACCATGGGAGTCCAGTTTACCATGGGAGTCCAGTTTACCATGGGAGTCCAGTTTACCATGGGCAGGGCGGCTCATTAAGGACTGCTTCGTGGCCGTTATTTATTAAGGACCACACCGTCTCGTATTCACCACCGCAGTGCATTGTGGCCTCTTAAAAATATTGATTTTTTTTTACCGATTTCTTAAAAACGAATGTCTCTATTTCTTGTTGTTCTTTTGGTTTGCCGACCCCTGGGGCTCAGGGCAATCGCCCACTTGCTGTACTGCCATCACTGCAACGGGCCCACCTCGGGCGTGCGAGGCCGCGCTCCCCGGCCTCACCTGCCGCTCTTGGTGATGATCATCTCGGTGCCGATGGCGTTGAACTTCCTCCACAGCTCCGCGTTGTCGAGCGTGGCGGCCACGCCGCTCTGTGCCGAGCCCGGGAAGGGAGTCGAACCGGCCGTGGCCTGCAGGCAGCTGAGCGGCAGGGAGGGTGGAGCGTGGCGGGGGGCAGCCCAGTCTGGTGGTGGGGGGCCGATGGCAAGGAGGAGGGGGGGGGGGCAGAGAGAGGAGGAGGAGGAGGGGGGGGTGATGGAGAGACAGAGCGAGAGCAACGTGAATAAGCGCAGCTTCCAATTAGCACGGTTGGCTACGTACGGTGCGAAAGAAGTTCAACACACATATATACACACACAAATCGACCCAATGCGATGCACGTAGTAGTTCAATTCCCGCTCACGGCAAAATTTCTAAACCGCCTTTGGGCCTCCCCTAGGTCGGCTCAGCATTGAATGAGTTACGGTACCTGGTGCGGTAAAAAAAATCAATACAGGGGAAACAAAGGCGGTCGGGCGTAGTGCTGGCCACCCCTCCCCACCTCGTGTGCTGTGCCGGCCTTCATAGGCGTTGCTGTTTAGGCTGCAATGCGGGGGGTGGGTGCGACCTCTGTCTTTGCGTATTTGAGTGTGAATGTGGTGGTGGTGGTGGTGGTGGCGGTGGCGGTGTTGGTGCAGGCAGGCAGGTCGGCAGTGTAGGTATTCGCGCCTGGGGGGGGGGTGTCGTTAGTTAGTAGTTGTTGTTGTTGATGGTGGTGGTGGTGTGGTGGTGGGGTGGGTAAGAGAGTCCGCGCCGTGATTCACTCCCCCGCGCGCCTGTGAAGCTCCTTTCGCGTGAGCGTGCGAATGAGTCTACACCCGCCCGCCTGGAGGTTAACAGACAGCAGCGACTGCCCCCTCCCCCCCCCCCCGGGGTAGACTTGGCCTCGCCGCGGGCACGTGGAATGTTCGCCACAACCCAGAAGTTTGTTGGAGCCGGGGGGAGATGTCAACGGGGGCTTTTTTGTTTTGTTTTTGCCAGTCTCAAAGTGTGGAAATTAAGAGTTGGGTTTTAATCCCGTTCGATTCCCGCTCACGGCCAACACCAGTGACGATTACCAGAACCGGGCTTGGGCTTCCCCTAGGTCGACTCAGCCTCAAATGAGTACCTGGTGCGATGTGTGAACATCACCACTGGGGAGACAAAGGCGGCCGGGCATGGTGTTGGCCACCCACCCCCTCGTGTGCCGTGTTGACCTTCATAGGTGCTCGCTAATAGCACTTGCCCCAACAGTCTGTAAAGGCTACACTATGGGATCTTTCAGTGTGCACGTGTGTGTGTGTGTGCGTGGTCTATCATGGAAAATAAAAGTTGCGTAACAGGTAACGCTTCGAGCGATGTTGGGTCTTCACAGCACAAATATAGCGAGGCGAGAGAGAGAACACGTGGCGATCATCCGAGCTGGGGACTCAACTTCACACCATGGATCCTGATGACAATTACATTTTTTTTAATGTTTACGGATGGACAGGTTTTTGTTTGTGTGTGGATGTTTTAAATTGTCATATTAATAGAGTTATCTTAGGTAGTAGCTATTGCCAGATACATGCTTCAATGTTCAAAAGATATATTACGAAATTGACAAATTTGAATATTTTAAAGAAACTCAATAAGTTCGTCGATGACAGTATGCACTATGCGACGTTTCGAGTAATGCCCCTTCGTCACAGCACATAGCCTACGTGCGTGTGAATGGGGGGCCACGTCAGTGCTCTTAACCAACGTGTTGAGTCCTGTTTGGTTTTTAATTTGTCTGTTTAGTTATTTAGCTGTGAGCGTAGCCTCGACGATATTTGTCTCAACATTTCAAATGTCTCGTCCACCGAGAACACGGCCGTGAGTGTGCTCACTGCACCGTCGCTGTCCGTGTTCGCGTGTGTCTGCACGCGTGTGAGTTTACGGGTGTGGGGCGATTCATGTACCGTAGGCCTATGTACGTGCGCACGCTTGTACACATTTAGGCATGGATGTCATCTGGTATACATAGATGCGTTTAGTCCTACACACATGCGGTCCGCGAATGGGGAGATAATCATGAAATAATATCGCGTGGACTGCACGAACGGCAACAGGAGTAATGAATGGCAAGATTCGATACGATCTGGAGACCATACTGAACATGTTAAGAACATGCGTGTTAAGTACAACTGTGTATGCCTGCGAGACTTGGACATTGAAACAGACTGACAGAGGTGAGATATTGGCACTCGAAATGTATTGCCACGGAAGGATACTGCCTCTAAACTGGACCCAAAGAATGACCCAAACATGCTCAAATCATAGACACACGCTCATATCACACACACGCTCATATCACATATATACACGAAGACGGTCGTGACTGAGTGAGTGATGCAAATTCTAACGATGCCCTCTAAGGGATGGACATCTATCTGCAATGTGTCACAAATGTAAAGCTGCGTCTATGCTTACAACCTCGCGAAATCACAAAAACATTTTGGCAGTGTTTTGCCAACCAAACGTTCTGGACAATCGTTTTTTTAAATATTATTTTAGATATGTTCAACCTGGGCTCACGAAAGTTTGAATGTGGAAGCTTGAACATCACTTTTCGGACACTTTTTCAAATGTGTGCGCGCGCGTGTACACACACACACACACGTTTGTGTAAGTGTCTGCATGTGCATGAGCGGGGATAGTCAGTCGCACGTATGCGCTGCTCACCTCTGGAGAAGGCTGCTCCGTCTCCCACGTGCTGATGATGATGATGTTGCTGCTGCGGATGATGCTGCTGCTGATGATGATGATGTTGATGCTGTTGCCTGCACATCCCCGCGCAAGGACCAGTGGTCATTGGCGCCAGGGGCAGCGGCCGGTGGAACGGCATGAGCTCTCCCGTCTCAAACATTGTCTCACGACTCGCTCTTTCTCACGAATCTCTCACGACTACTCTGTCTCACGGCTCTGTCTCACGGCTCCTCTGTCCCAAGACTCTGCCTCTCCAGGGATGCGCGACTGCTCGCTCTGTGCGAGTCTACGAGGCTGACGGCGCAATTTGTAAAAGGTGGAACTCCTTTGATCCTCACTTCAACTCCTCCCACCCAACTTCGCTCCTCCTCTTCATCCACAATCCCAACATCCCCCCACCACGACCGCGCCTTGTGGTCGCTAGATCATAGCGGATCTTCCGATCGTTTCATAGGTCCATCCGCCCTCCATCCACCCACCCCCCCACCCAAAGCTAATGACAACTCTCCCAGCAATAACCGCGCCATGTGGTCTCTTCAATGTCCAGCAGCAATGTGTGGAGGTGTGAAAGGCGGCTGGTGGTGGTGGTGGTTGTGTCCATGGGCCCTGCAAGGCACCGGGCCGCGTTGCGCCTTTGAAGTCGCGTGCGACATCGAGAGACAACAACATCATCATCATCACTGACCGACCGGGCTGCCACCGTCATAGGAATGTGGATTTGTCAACAGCTGATTCAGTACGCGGGTGATAGGGGCTGAGCACCGCTCGCTTGAGCAGAGACACTGAGTTATAGACTTTATTTCAATGTTCTCTCCACCTGGGTCAATTCGCCAGTTAACGCATCTGATTCTTTGTCATCCACTACTCAAACCCAGCGTTTTAATTCCTTAAACAACATCGTGGACTCGTTCTTTACTTATCCAGGAAATTCTCGGCGAATTTTAAGACTCTTTTCAAGAGGGTTACTGCGTTGGGGTATTTTGTCCAATTTATCTTCAAGCGCGTGTGGAGTATATATGTTCTTGTTTAGATATATATTTACACGGCTGATTTAATTTGCTGTTATCCTTAATATAAATTATTCGAAACCTTTTACTAAATCGTAATAATTATAACAATTACGCAACCGTGATTATTCGTTCAAAATTATAAAAACCGTTAACTGGACATGAATTAGTCTGCACGTAATGGAAGTTAGTCTATCCGTACAAAATAATATCTTAATTTGCCTAAACTCTAAATCCAGGTCTATAGAGTAAATTGCATTACACGCAACATGTGCAATACCCCGTGTGGATTCATCTCGCACATGGACTCTTGTTCTTGAGGAGTGGTGGCACAGCGGATCACACGCCGCGCTACAAACCGGATTCCCTGCTCACGGCCAACACCAGTGACGATTATCTGGAACGGTCCTGGGCCTCCCCTAGGTCGACTCAGCCTCGAATGAGTTATTGGTGCGGTGTGTAAACATCGCCATTGGAGAGACAAAGGCTGCCTGGCGTGGTTGCTGGCCACCCACCCCCTCGTGTGCCGTGCCGGCCTTCATAGGTGCTCGCTAACAGCACTTGCCCCCACAGTCTGTTAAGGCTATACTGGGGGGGGGTCTCTCTATCTGTGCATCCTCGCAGCAGCAACAGCAGCTTCTGGTTGTCCATCGAACCAAGACGGTGGTCACCGCATCGAGCGCCGTCACACGCCACTTCTGTGGCCGTCTGGAACGCGCTTTTCCTTCCGATATTAGGACACCGCTGAAGCTATGGCACTTTAGAAATCGTCGAGATTGAAACCCTCATTTCTTTGGGACTGCTTCTTGTGTTTAGTTTGTTGTCCTTCCCCCGCACCTCCCATTTGCACGGTTGGCTACGTGCGGTGCGAAAGAAGTTCAACGTACGTACATATGCAGTATAAATATAAATTAGTATTGTCCTTAAGGAGACAATGCACTTATAAGGAATGTTACGATGCGACTCGTCACCGGACAAATATTGACACGCGCTTTCGTAATTGGTGGATAAATTCAACTATGTATTCACTAAATACTTGCGGGACAGTGATTCATTCATTCGGTTAATAATTATAAAATATAATCTTTGCGTGCGACAAACGGCGAACGAACGCGCACCACTGCTGAGCCGGGTCGCTGCCCCGAAACGTTTGAGACGGGGATGTGAAACTCTGAAATACCCGAAACGTCGCCTATTACATATATATTGTTTTCATTTTAAGGCCACGCAGTGTCGTTATTGACAAATGTGTTGTTAATTGCGTTTGTACACCACTGCCAAAGCAGCAGCAACATCAGCAGCGGCACCATCGCTACCACCAAATAATATGTTCAATATTACGGCGTAGGATGGATGAACACATACACATATATATACAACCCGATAAAAGCGTCGGAGTTGAACAGCGAACTCGCCTCGAGCGTTACTCGCCCCATCGGGCTTTCTTTCGAGTACCCTGCCGCGTGCAACAGCTAATGAACGAGTGATTGCCCGAGCGTGCCAACGCGATGCCCCTGCCGAAAATGTATTCGTGTGTACGTTGAGCTTCTTTAGCGCCGTACGTAGTCAACCCGTGCTGATCGGAGATGCGGGTAAGGACAACAAACTAAAACAGTACACATATATACAGTATACGTACAGTGTATGTACACAGTATACGTGTGTAGTGTTAGATCCTTCCAAACAATTATTCTCTGCACACAAGCGGCATGAAAATGCATATGCGCAGCTTGAGTAATTTTTCTTTGGAATGAACGCAACGCGTGACGCAGGGACACGTGGCATCGTGCGCGGCGCAAGATGCACTGCTCACGTCCCTGGCGAGTGACAATTGTGAACCGCTCCTCATTGGGGGGGGGGGGGGCACTTGGAGGGGGGGGGGCTCCTGGAGGGGGGAGCTGAGTTGACCTAGGGGAGGCCCAGGACCGGTTCCGATAATCGTCACTGGTGTTTGGCCGTAAGCGGGTTCGTAGCGCAGCGCAGCGCTAATCGCTGCACCACCGCTCCCCAATACAATACACAGGCACTTGGAGCTGCGGTAGGTCACCTGTCGATGTCAAAGTTCGTAACTGGCTGAACAAAAACAGCGAAATGCCGCGTGGAGCAACATCGCCGATGACCGCCCAACACAGTACGCGTATCCTGGTGAAACAACCGGAGCCCGACTCAGCTACCAACCTCGTATGCTATCGTGCAATGGCTTTAGAACATTCGCATTCTATTGTAGGCACGCAGAACATGGGTTGGATTCGAGCGGGGCTGCGTGCCGGATGCGGCATGGAGCCGCTCGTGAGAGGCTGGAACAGAAGAGAGAGAGAGAAGGGGGTGGGTGGTGGGGGGGTTGGGTTTGGGGGTGTTGGCCCACGTGGTCCATGCGGGGCTCTGCAGGGAGCCGCGTCGCACGCACGCGGCACACGCAGGCGACAACCGCCGGCTGTACCGGGGCAGCTGGGGTGGTGGGGTGGTAAGGGAGGAGGAACGGGGGGGGGGGGGGTTGCCCTGGAGGTAGCCCCCTTGAAAGCAACTTGAGCCGTGGAATTCTAGATTTGAAGCTTTCGTGACTGCAAGGATTCATACTCTTAGTTCTTTCGGTAAAGTCACGTAGGTAAAAAAAATGATGACGGAGACTTGTGTTGTCTCCGAAACGTCGTGAGTTTATTATTTTATTTTTATTAATTTAAATTTCATTTTTTTTTATACCTACATGACTTTACCGAAAGAACTAAAAGTTTGAGCTGTGGAAGTCCACGAGTGCGATGGGTTGGAAAACCCCGCGGCTCAGGAGGAGGCACATGCCGCTCTTCAAGGATCGTCTCGGGGCCTCCACCGACACTACGGGGTGGACCATGAGTCTGGGATCATAGAGGGGGAAATAACTCATTCATATTGTTGGGATATTTCGGTACAGTCACGTAGATAGGTTGTTATTTTCTTTCAAGCTATCTAAGTGACTTTACCGAAAGACCCCACAAAATATGAATTCCTGCAGTCACGAAAGCTTCAAGTCAAGATTGAACTCGTTCATGTTTTTTTTTTGTTTATGCAAGTTCATGATGTATCTGAGTAAGGAAGAACGAGTCTAGATCGTTCCCCTCGTAGGAAATCGGAGGCAGAGGGAGGTCGCTGTTGAATTGAACAGACTTTGCACCCAGACCGCGAGCCAATGACACAGAGCTGTGTTAGCGAACTTGTTGCAAAGTTCAGGGAAACGGGATCCACACAGGATAAAGCGCGAAGTGAAGCTTGGAGGAGTTGTGTAGCAGGAACAACGGTGGACACACCGAGCACGTTCCGTGAATACAAGCGTTGTCATTGCCTTGTTTGTATTATGTGTCCCATGTTTCCAGACGTATGCGACTCCCTGTATAATTGCAGAGTAAAGCATAAAACGAACCCCCTTCTAATAATTTTCCAACGTCGAAATAAACCGGTGATTTGTAACGCGGCATTATTACAAATCACCGTACGTGTGCTGTTCTTAAACAAACATAAAGTCTCGATTTAAAGCTTTCGTGACTGCAGGGATTCATCTTCTTGGTTCTTTCGGTAAAGTCACGTAAAATGGAAATAATAAAATAATATAAATAAAACATAAAAAAAAATATTTTATTATGTTTTATTATTTGATTATGTTTTATTTTTATTATTTTATTATTTCCATTCTACGTGACTTTACCGAAAGAACCAAGTAGAAAAATATAAAGTCTTCACGACAAAATAAATGGTTCGAAGTTATTCGTAAAAAATAATAAAATAAAACAAATCTAACATAATAAAATATGATTTTATTATGTTTTTATTTTATTATGTTGTATTTTTATTATTTTATTATTTCCATTCTACGTGACTTTACCGAAAGATACAAGTAGAAAAATATAAAGTCTTCACGACAAAATAAATGGTTCGAAGTTATTCGTAAAGTACCCGTCTCGGATTCACGCGCATGGCGATTCTCATGAGTTCTGTGGGTTTTTTTTGCTCCTCTTCTTAATTTGTGTTGCCGATCCCACGCGCTCGGAATGAAGACTCCGTCAAAGAATCGTCGACTCGTGTCAGCGGCTGCCGAAATGATGCACTCCCAGAAGAGCGTCTGGCTGACGTGACATGCATATCAACGTCCCTGTCGATTCAGTGCCCTGCCTTATCACAGACCAATTCAGACGTTATTGGTCACCCCGTGCCCCTTAAAAATCTCAACGTTCATCCTCCAAAGTGCACATCACAAGGGAGAAACGCAAAAAATAGATAAAGAAAATGTTTGCCTCTTGAAACGGCTGTACGCCGTTTGGACCTGAAAACTGAATTTCCCCGTACAAGAATACGGAGTAAAGCGTGTGGGTTGACAAGTATGTGTATACATTTTGATTTACAGCTTTCGTGACGGCAGGGCTTCATATTCTTGGTTCTTGCTGTGGATTTCACACCTGATGGTGATTGATTGTGTTGCAGTCGAAACGTCGTGAGAATTTTATTGCTTTATATATTTTTTTATTTTTTTTACGTGACTTTACCGAAAGAACCAAGAATATAACTACGTGTATATAATATATATATATATGTGTATGTGGAAGGATAGTTACGTGAACGTAAGGCGTACGTCAAGTTTAACACGTAGGCTTTCGCGACCAATATTATACAACGACACATTAATATATTTACGCGATCTAATCTAAAAAAAAAACCTGCGTTATGTAAGGCGTACGGTCTAATTATAATTATTGTGTAACTGACACTTCGGTTGAGGGCGTCACGTCACCACGCACGAACCGGGCTCAACGCTGTGGGATGCGGGTGACGTAATCACGTAGACGTGCGCGGTTACGTCACCACAGCGCACTTGTCCACCCGTGCAGCCAGCCAGCCAGCAAAACTGTTTTTTTCTTTTTAAACGCACAAAACACCGCGTGGTAAAAGGGGTAAAGGTGCAGCCCTGCAATTGCTCGCTCACTCCACTGCTGGCGGAAGGTCCTCCGACTTAGAGAGGGAGCTCTAGAGCTGGCAAATCAAATCTGGAGTGGTAATTGGCCTACTCTTCCACGTTGACCAGACATCTCGGAAAGAGGGTGGGAGTTTCGTTTTAAACCTTTCGTGACTGTAGGGATTCATATTCTTGGTTCTTTCGGTAAAGTCACGTAGGTATAAAATAAAATAGATTAAATCACGACGTTTCGATCGCAACACAAGCAATCATCATCAGGTGGGAAAACCACAGCAAGAAAAATGTATCTCTCCCACTTCAGCAAAACATTTCTTGCTGTCGTTTACCCACCTGATGATGATTGCTTGTGTTGCGATCGAAACGTCGTGATTTAATCTATTTTATTTTTAACCTACGTGACTTTACCGAAAGAACCAAAGAGTAAGAAGAGCCGTTCACCCTTGCTGGCAGTGCAACAGCAAGTGCTAAGATGTTCAAACACCAAATAGATACCGATTCTTAGGTTTTTTTCGGTAAAGTCACGTAGGTGTTGCCTCCGAAACGTCGTAATTTTTATTTTTATTTTATTTTACTTTTATTAATTTTTTTTTTTTTTTACGTGACTTTACCGAAAAAAACCCTAACAATATGAATCCCTACAGTCACGAAAGCTTCAAATCTAAAATAGATACCTGTTTGTTTTCGAGGAATCAAGTAATGGCATTAACCACAAATGGTACTTGTGATGAACACGCATACACAACATGCTCTGACATAAATAATTAAAAACACCAGAGTTGGCAGACCTTCTCTGTGGCTTTGTCTTAGATAACAACGCCACAAGGCGAACGGTACAAAGCCAAAGCACGTATCAGAGCATGAGTAGCTCGGGGTGAGCAGCTGTATCACGGGGTACATTTTGATACTGGCAACAAAAATTCCCATGGCGTTGCGTTGTTGTTGTTGTTAACTGGAATCAAACCAGGCGACCTCTGCAATGCAAACAGATCCAGTGTGAGTTGACCATGAACATCGCCACTGGGGCAGCTTCTTCTGTTCCTTAGCTGATTTAAAAAATATATATTTATTGGTGCAACATTGTGCGGCTAACCGTTTAACGGGTTTTACCGGTTTTAATGCGGTTACTGGTTTTGCAAAACAAAACAGGCCTTCACAACCCTTGTCAATATTGCGGGAGACGGGACTTACCTTTCACCCGCAATGAATTGCAAATCTCTATTGTTTTTAATCCAAGAATACATTTTTATTTTGTGCTATGCTGGCATTAAGTTGAATTAAAAAACATCGTCCATCCTGCCTCGTCTGCACAGTTAACCTCGCGCGGAATAGGTTAGGCACGCGAAATCAAATCGTCGCGTGGAGAGAGATATCATGTGAAAAAAAATTAAAAATCGGTTTTAGTCTTTCTGGCAATACAACAGAACTAGAGTGGTTCGCGCGGCGCTGCAAGATGCACACGGTGACCCGAACTCGATTCCCAAGCAGCTCAGCGCGGGGCCTGTAGCATGTGTTATAAAGAGACCCTAAATTAAAATAAACACGTAAATATAAACACACACATTTTTTACTTGCATAGTAAAGTACTTGTATTTTTTAAATTGCTATACAGCCAGATAATACGACACATCGCTAACCTTAAACGCCCAGTCGTTCGTAAAAGTTTAAGGCGGTATAGTACTATAGTAATAGAGCAAGTGCCGAATCACTGAACCGAAATTGATAGCTTGAAAGCGTTTAGCGCGGGGCCCTTGAAAGTGCGGGGCCCGTAGCATGTGTAGCTACTTGTGCTACTGGGATCGTCCGGCACTGTTCCCAAGCACGGCTCACGTCAGTGGCGAGCGAGATGGGAACCGCTCCTTGAGAGGCCATTCATCCAGCAATGGATTGACCGAGGGCTGTGAACAGGGACGGCGAAACTGTGGGGTGAGCGTGGCAGCGTGGATGCGACGCATAGGGGGTCGAGTCCTTCACGAGGGGGGCCCAGAATCAACAGACAAAAAAGAGTTTTTCAAAAAGAAAACGTTAAGAAAATTAAACTAACAATTTATTGTTTTCAAATGTATCAGCAACCCCGCGGCATCAGCAGCCGCATGCTGATGGGCTCTTTAAGGAACTGCTGCTGCTGCTGCTTCTAGAGACGTTATTTGTTAAGGAACCGCCCACCATCTCGTGTTCACCACTTGCTTTCGAAATGCAGAGTTGTTATGTTTTTACTTAAAGATTTCGTGACTGCAGGAATTCATATTCTTGGGTCTTTCGGTAAAGCCACGTAGATAGCTTCAATTTTCTTTGGTTCAATTTTCTTTGAACCTATCTACGTGACTTTACCGAAAGACCCAAGATTATTGATGTGAAGCTTTCGTGACTAAAGGAATCCATACTCTTTTGTTCTTTCGGTAAAAGTCACGTAGGTAGAAAACATTATAGATCACGACCTTTCGATCGCCACACAAGACGAGTGCTTGTGTGGCGATCGAACCGTAGTGATCTATTATTTTTTCGACCTACGTGCCTTTCACCGAAAGAACCAAAGAGTACCCAAGATTATTGCGATTTTTTTTGCCCGAATTCGAACCCAAAGAGAACAACTGCCTCTTCTCGCGATGTTGCCGACGCAACGCTTTTCTTGTCGCGACGTTGCTAGCTCGACTCCCCGCACCGCCCTGCCTCCTCTGACCGCGATTTGAACTCCGTAACCTTGAGTAGCGGATCCCACGGATTCGGCACCCCCACCCCCTCCCTCCTCCACCTCTTCTCTCCAGGACTTTTGACGACGGCAGATTTCGCGTCGTCTCGAGTGGGCTCTCCCCTGGGCGTCTCGGTCCGCGTTGTCTGCGCCACGCGTGCGCGCCTCTCTAATGGGATTAGCACGAAGTTGTCAACACGAGTACCACCCGCCTGGGAGTTGAACTCGTCACCCTTGCGACTGCGTTGACGCGCGGCACCTCTGATCACTGCGTCTGACCCCCCCCCCCCCCCCCCACGAGATTACAACGCGATTACAACGATTTACAGCCAGGAGCAACGACGACCTATTTTCAACGTTGACTGATGTTTTTTTTCTTGTGTTTAACTCCTCCGTGTTTACAATAATATGCGAGGCTAGAACTCTGAGCATTATTTTAGTTGCACCCGTGCATTGGGTGTTAGGATTCTCTCTGAAAGGGGTGTGGATCGCGCAACTTGATGCTGCTCTAGATTTGAAGCTTTCGTGACTGCAAGGATTCAGATTCTTAGGTTTTTTCGGTAAAGTCACGTAGGTACTTTTATTAATTTAATTTAATATTAATTTAAATTTTTTACCGACGTGACTTTACCGAAAAAAACCTAAGAATTTGATGCTGCTCTGTTGATACGACGATTTCCGGACGCGTTAATCGCTCGGCTCGTTGCACGATAGACCGCGGGTGAATGTTTTTTTAATGAGCACATTTTTTTTGTTGAATAATTTTTCTAAAATCGTTTTACTTGTTTTATCTGTTTCATTCAGGGTCCACTTGTGGTCGCCTGGACCCCGATGCGTCGCATCAGGCTGCCGTGAACCCCCAACCATAATTGCCCCCCCCCCTCCCCTGTTTACAGCCCTCCCCAGGAGAAGTTCCCATTTCACTCGCCACTGATGTTAGCCGTGGCTGGAAATCGAGCTCGGATCACCCACCGTGTCCATCTCGCAGCGCTGCGCCCATCACTGAAGCTCTCTGCACGCGGCTACCTGATATTTAGGAACGAAACGGGAAGATTTCTCCACAAATCTGGCTGTCGCCTGATGATGCTGGTTGTAATTGCAGGCGAAACGTCGTACTCGAATTGTAAATGTTGCGGGTTTACTCTCCAACACACAACCGGTGCGCTGCACTAGTAACGAATTGGTCACGTTCTGTTTACGTGAAAAAACATTACCAATTGGCTGTGTCGGCTGGTGGCGGGTTTAGCGACACGTTTATATTTACGCGATCTGACCCCAAAATAACCGTCTATGATGAACGCAAGTCCTGCATTAAGAGACGAATATTGTGAACTCAACACGTTCCCTGTCAATAACAGTTGCCACCGTAATAGGGGGACGTATAGAAAGCGACGTTTCGGGTAACGACTCTTCTACATAGCACACTGTCTACTATTCAAACTTGATGATGTTGATGCCCCTATAGAGTTGTGTTTCCGTGTGCGTGCGTGTGTGCCTGCGTGGGGAGCGGTGGTGCAGCGGTTAGCGCGCTGCGCTACGAACCCGGCGACCCGAGTTCCATTCCCGATCACGGCCACCACCATCTGAACCGGTCCTGGGCCTCCCCTAGCTTGACTCAGCCTGAAACGAGTCCCTGGTGCGGTGTGTAGAAAAACATCGCCACTCGGGGATACAAAGGCGGCCGGGCGTGGTTCTAGCCACCACTAATAATCTCCAACAGCGCTTCCTCCAACAGTCATTTACAGGCTAACACGATAGGGGGGGGGGAGCTTTTGTTTGTCTTTGGAACCCGGCGTCGAGTTTAATAAACACGCAGCGCTGCATCTGTCGGCTACCGCGTGAACACCGCAGGGGGCGTGGGGAGGGGTGGCAGAGGGAAAGGAGCGGTGGTCGCTCTCCCAGCCGAGCTCCGCACACCCCCCCAGGTCTAGGAGGAGACACTTTTGGCAGCTCCGCGTGTGAAGGCGACACCGCGCAAAGAGCAGAACAACAAACTCGGCCGGTGCGAGGAAGAGCTGCTGAGAGAGAGAGCGAGAAGAGAGGAAGACCACGAGGCGAGCGAGCCAGCAGCTGCTGCTGCTGTGGTTTTGTGGTGGTGGTGGTGGCGGGCAGCCCCGAGACAGAATCTATATTTTTCCTGGAGAAATCCGATGAGCTGTGAAGCTCTTAACGCAACAAGAAAAAACGACTGGAGCGAAACATCACTAAAAATGAATACGTACAATAGATGACATATCTAAGTACAAATTGCAAAAGTATATTCTGAACCGCGGGGTGATCCTCCCCACTGCCGCCTACGTAGCTTGCTTGCAGTGAATTCATGCTGCTGAAATTACGCACTCCCAGAAGGCCGTGCGGCTGATGGGCTGTGTAAAAAAAAAACACTTAGAATTATAATGTCTGCGTGGAGAGACGGATTTGTGAAGAAGACATCCGCCTCCTCCTCCTCTACCGACGGCGTGGGAGGTTTGCCGTCGCTCTCCGGTGTGCTTGCGGCTTGTACCGCGCGTTAGTCAGCACCGTGTCCGACGTTTCGCTCCGTGGTGCTGGGAGCTCCTTCAGGATGCCTATTGTGGAGCAGCTCCATTTCAAATGAATAATAGCGTACAACTGCCGTTCATAGCCCCCCCGCGCGCACATCCAGACGTCGGGATTCCAAGTCTGGCCACACGTAACACGGCCACCGTTTGACTTGCTCCCAAAGAGGTACTGATTTTATCCACTCCCTGGAAGAACGATGGGCTGAGTCAAACCCCAGTCACCGCACAACCAGGAATTGAACTCGCAACCTACCCCGATTGCGAAGACGCTCGCTCTACCTTCTGAAGCAAGCACCTGGCCGGTTCTATCCAAACCCACGGGGCCACACTGGCAACGAAAATGTATGCAAAAGTTGAAAGGTGCACAAAGGGGGCCTGGGGGAGGTGACCTCTTGAAATGTCGCCGAGAGACGGAAAGACGAACCACGTGGACGAGGCAGCGAGCGCCAATGAGAGACATCACCTTGACCGAGTCACGGATGGGTGTTTTTCCATTGGGGGGTGGTTTGATGATCAGGGCTAGAATCTGCGTCGTCAAGACGCAGCTGACTGACGATGTAAATGTATGGACGACGGTGCTTCAGGGCCTTTATGGATACTGTTCTTCCATTTTACCTCCCTCTCTCTCCCTCTCTCCCCCTCTCTCTTTCTCTCTCAAAGTTTCATTGAAACCATCGAGGCAGCTTCGACCCATCACCCATCACCCATCGCCATCCTCCCCATCGTCGTCTAAGATCGCCAGGTACTAACTAATTTAATGTTTTTACCACCGGCCCCTTCCCCCGGTTTTTTCCCAGGATCATCTCTATTCATTTTTTTTATGGGTTAGCTTTCCACGGGAATTTCTGCAAGTCTTCTCGGGACGTTACGAGTCAGTTTTTGTCACTTCTGCGTTACCACGTCACTCAAAGGCAACGCATCCACCACGCGATTCGCCCCCCCCCACGCCCCCCGCCAGCACCGTGAGATATTCTTCCTCCCATGACTCGTCCCGGTGGTTGTTTTTGTTGGTTTGTTTGTCCGTCAGAGGTGGCAACGCCGGCTTGCTGCTCGGTGTAAACCAGGGGTGGGGAACCTTTTTTCTGCCAAGGGCCAATTGGATATGTATAACATCATTCGCGGGCCATACTAAATTATCAACTTAAAAATTAGCCCGTTATATTTGGTCAAACATTTAATTAACTCACCCCTAATGTGATGGCTGGAACTGCTTCTCTTTGGCGAGGCGTGTGATGTTAGCTGGTATTGATGATGTTGCTACTCGCAACTGCTTTTCCAGGTTAGCTCCTTGAGATGTATTGAATTTCGAGTCCCACCTGCGGTTGCCTTGGCAGGGCCACACCAAATGATTTCGCGGGGCCTCATACGGCCCGCGGGCCGGACGTTCCCCATCCCTGGTGAAGACCTGGGAAAGGGAGAAAAAAACTAAATGACCCGCCATCGAACCTGTTTATTTTCTTCCAAGTTCACATGACGTTTGTTTATCGATGTCTCGAGCCAGGCGCGCGGTGAGCATCGGGGGCAGCGGGCGCGTTTGGGGGCGGCGGGAGGGCTGGGAACCCGAGGGTCAGGGAAGACCCCGTCTCCGAAGATGGGACGGTCGCTCCCGTGGCTGGGAGAATCCACGGGCTCGAGGTGTCACCCACGGGCTCGAGGTGTCACCCACGGGCTCGAGGTGTCACCCACGGGCAGATGGGCCCCCCATGTGAGAGCGAGAGAGGGAATGAGCGCCACGGTTGGCGGAGTGTGGGAACGCGAGGCCCTCCTCCTCGCCGTTGTTCGTCAGCCTTCACACCTCCGCAGATTCCACTCGAGGCATAAACCAGCCGCGCAGGTTTTACTTCGAGACCGACTGCGTCCCAGGGTTTTCGCGGTTTCGCGGAGTTCAGCACTCCCGGCGTGGTTTCGTGTCGAGCGAGCGGCACAGCCACGAAACAAGGAGTCTGGAGTCGAAACGGCGAAATCTTCCCCCGCGTTAAACGCCCCTCGGGCTCCCCTCCGAGTAGTAACCTGCCCGAACATGCCAATGCAATGTCCCTGCCGAAAATGTATGTGTACGTACGTTAAACTTCTCGCGTACCGTAAGTAGTCAACCCGTGCTAATCGGGGGTGCGGGGGGGGGCAACAAACTAAACACAAAACGCAGTTGTGAAGAAATGAGTTTTCAATCTGGATTTAAAAGTGCATAGCTCCAGTGGCTTCCTAAGATTGGAAGAGCGCTCCAGACGGCCGCAGATTTAAACTGAACACCGTTCATGAATGCAATTGAGTGCTAGAGAAATCTTATTATTAATCTTCATATCAAGCACGCGTACCTCGCATTTTATTTCTCAGATTTATCCACCTCAGGAATGTAAGGAAGTTAAACCCCTGACATTGAAATGGTGATTGGGCCGAGGAATGTTCTGCCGGGTGCATTGTACCTTGTTCTTACAAGAACAAATCTTCCCGTCATGCAACGTGCCAGCAAAATTTTACGCTACTTTTAACATGCGTTTATTTAGTAGTCGCTCCTTTAATTTTAATTGAGGGGTTGTGCCTGTTACTCGATAGCTATTAATAGCGAACATATTCATGTCAACATGAAACGTAGTCAAAAGAAAGCATTTTTTTATTGTTTTAATTCTCATCAGGCCACAGTGTGTAAACAAGTGCAATCTCCAAACTCGAATAATCCACTCTCTCTCTCAAATAATCCACTCTCTCTCTCAAATAATCCACTCTCTCTCTCAAATTCTGGCCTCTTTATATTTCTGTGCTATGAAGAAGTGTCATTGCCCCCAAAACGTCACCTATTATATTATTTTCATTTTAAGACCGTAGTCTTATTGACAGAATGTGTAGCGTCGAGTTCATCTGCTGAACAGATGCCATTTTTTTATTTAAAGCTTTCGTGGCTGCAGGGATTCATATTCCTGGTTCTTTCGGTAAAGTCACGTAGAAGGGAAGATTTTTTCTTGTATATGTTTATTATTTTATTATTTCCCTTCTACGTGACTTTACCGAAAGAACCAAGAATAAGATGCCATTTTCTTAATTCATGGCTTGACCCCCCCCCCCGATCACCCCGATTGTAAACAAAAAAACACTTTTCAGGAGCCGTCTCACATTGGCACGATGACTAAAAATTCCTCCGTTTTATTTCATTCGTCAAAAAGCTGTGGGGGGGGAGGGGGGTGGCAACCCGAACCGTCTCGGCGACGCTTTTCCTGGATAAACCCGAGTGGCTAATTCATAAACCGAGGAGCGACTATTTCACAGGCCGCCTCCCTCGCCCCCCACCCTCCCCATGTTTCCAGCCACATCCCAGGTGTCGCCGACGCCTCTAGTTTACACCGGGCGAGAACCCCGACTGCTGTAAGAGGGACACGTCATTAGGTGATGACGATGATGATGATGCGGTGGTGCACAGAGCACAAACAAGCTTAACACCATCGTAAATCACACTGCGGCTTAACAACAAAATCACTGGCGACTTAACGCGCAGTAGACTTTCGTGACCATTATCATCCATCCAAATACAGTTTTTTGGGGTTAGATCACGTAAATTTAGATCGAGTAAATTTTAGATCACGTAAATTTACGTGATCTTAAATGAACGCGTAAATTTACTACTAAACGCACTCTTTGACACAAACCTAAACAACCTGTATTATTTATCACTGGCGATGCTTCAGGCAACACGCCTTCTTCACAGTGCACAGAGAGCTCAGAAGGGTAGAGTGGCCTCTCTTTGCGATGTGAAGAAGGGCCAATGCCTGAAACGTCACCTAGAAACCTTCTCTGTCCAAGGCCACAGTGTTATTGAAGAAATGAGTGGAGTTAAATTTTTTCTCTATACAAAATATAAAAGGGAAATGCACTGCGGGGCCTTCCTATCAAAGAGTGCGTTTAGTGTTCCTCGACAAAGGACAATAATTACCAACGGCGGCCTCCTGCCATGGGAATGTGGAGTTGTCAATCACAGGGCTCGGTGGTCAGTGATGGAGAGGACGATTTAACTTTCGCTCGACTCGCCGCGGCCGAAGAGGCAAGCTTCGGTCGCACCTCTGCCCGTCGCGTCTCCCACACCTCTGCCCCTCCGAACTCCCCGTGTGTTTAATGAACTTCCAGCGGGACCGTTAAACACGTGTGTGCAGGGAGCGTGGGAGTTTCCCTCGACGATCTTGCCAACAACGACCGCGGCGAGACCCACTTAATGCGCGTCAACCGAGCGGCGCTCCTGCGCTGCGGCGTTCGCACCTCGGCGCCTGGGCCATCGCGAGACGTGTCGGCCTCCCACCGGGAACCTCTGGTGGAGCTACACGGGAAGGTGGGAGGGTGCGATGGGGGGAGGAGGGGGGGGGGATGGTAGGAGGAGGAGGGGGGGTGGTGGCAGGGGGCTTGGTAAGGGGAGACAGGGGCGCGAGCAACGTTTGACTAAATTTTCTAAAAATGAAGAGTACATTGGCAGCGGTGCACACGTACAAAAAACAAAAGACGTTTCAGACAATGGCCTCTGATCGTGGCTCTTCACTTTGCAATGGAGGAGGGCCCCAGTGCCCAACACGTCACTGATTCTGTGTATTTTTGTACTCTTGAGGTGCAGTGTTATTGACAAATGTGTTGCGTTTTTGTTGTTTTACAGACAAGTCGCGCTCGGATACCAGAGGTCCAATGTGTCTCCCTGGGGAAAGTTAACATGGGGAAACATGTTTTTCTATTGGCATGCTGGTGGTGGAAACTCCACATTCTTACGCAAGAAAGCGATGTCTGCAGGACAACGGTTTCCATCCCACACAGTGGTTCTAGTTTTATAAACCCTGCAGAGTGGATGACGATCATTGACCAAGCCAGACTATGATAGACATTTGAGCTTTCATTTTATTTATTTTTCTATCTACGTGACTTTACCGAAAGAACCAAAGAGTATGGATTCCTGCGGTAACGAAAGCTTCAAATCAAGATTTAGCTTTCAACTTTGCAATTGCGATTTGAGTGCCTGTTTGCCCGTGGCGGTAGCTGCACTTGGGCTGTTTGTGGTTGTTCGGTGACAAAACTGGAAAATGCAGAAAGACTCCCCGAATATGAATCACGACTGCCTGCAAACTTCGTGCACATCGTCCTGGAAAATTCCGGCCGTAACCATTCGGAATGCTCGAAAATGTCTGCTACTGCGCGAAATGAACCTGTCGACATTACATCCTCGTGCACCGTTTGCCCCCAGCTCATCAGCGCCTCGCTGCGCGTTCCCTTAACGTGCTCACACGAGGGCTTTGTGCCGCTGTTTTTTATTTAACATTTTAATTTTGTTGACAGCCTCGACCGAGAAGCGTCGCTGCCGTCGTGCCGGACGATAACCGACCGCGTTCACGCAGCGTTAGCCGCGCGGCACCGAGGTTTAAGGAACTCCCTCCTCCTCCGCGTGCCGCCCGACACCCGGCGGGGAAGCTTCTCACAGCCAGGGCGGTAACATCGCCACGCGCGGTGCGAACGGTGCGACTTTGCGATAAGCACACGCGGCAGCTCGTCATCGCTCGTGGCATGCACGCCCCCTCCACCCCCCCCCGCCCCAACCACGCTCCTCCCCTGGACCCCAACGACAGCCGAGTTGAAGCGGCGGCGAGTGTCACGCTACCGAGCTGACACCTCTCGAGACGCCGGGTCAAAAGTCCCGGTCACGTCCGCCGGCGATCAAACGGGGTGCTCAAGTGCGGTGGAGTTGGCGGCCGGAGCGCGGTCACCGCCCATGACTGTACAAAGAAATCGCATTTAATCCAATTTGGTTTTCCACGTGAGCTGCCTTACTTGCGGGCCATGACAACTCGATAGTGCAATCGCGATGTAGAGAGCAACTGGTAATGACAACCGCATCCTAAGATGCTGCACAAAGCAAGTGAGGGAACAGCGTCACGGGGAAGAATCAACAGCTGCAAATATTCTGGACTCTGTATGGCCAAAGGTAAAGGTGCGGCCCTGCAATTGCTCGCTCACGGCGCCACTGGTAGAGCGGCCTCCACCCAATGGAGATCTCAAGGCTATTGTATATACTGCATTGGAACGCTCTTCCTTCCGATATTAGGAAGCCACTGGAGCTCTGCACTTTTAAATCATCATCGAGATTGAAAACTAATTTCTTTAAAACTGCTTTTTGTGTTTAGTTTGTTGTCCTTCCCACGCACCTCCGATTAGCACTACTCGCGACATACGGTGCAAAAGAAGTTCAACATGCATATATATACCATTGATATGAAGAGGTGTGATTGCCACGTGATGAACGCTGCAGGGCACATACAAGGCGCTGCTCCTTCGCGTTGATAAGAGTCTTTGGTACGGCTTAGGCAGAGCAAGCGTTACACCCACCCAGCGCGCCACCAATCCACGTGAATATTTGGTGTGTGACGATATGTGCCCCGCGGTTCGGAGTTGCTAGCCGCAGTTGCACACCGTCTACTGCAGGGACTTCAGAAGTAGTTCTTCGACGTCACCTTACGGTTGGGGGTGGGGAGGAGAGAGGAGGGGCGATTCTCTGACACGGCCGCTCGCCGCCAAGCTGCGGACGGAGAAATCCTGGTCTCGTGGGCGCGTTGCCGACAGCGCGTTCGGAACGTAGCTTGGTTGGGAATAAACGGAAAACCGGCCGCGGCCCACTACGACGCGGAGGAGCGGGAGAGGAAGGCGAGCAGGCAGCGGCGCATGTCACGCAGCTCCTGCACCGGGGGGTGGTCCTCGCCAAAGTGGAGGCTGAGCAGGGCGGCCGCTCTCTCTTCCACCTCCAACGCCTCCCGCACCTGGCGCCTGGACGACAGCAGCACACGAGCACCGTCGTGGGTGAGGCGGGTAACGAACGGTTCGGAGGGGGGGGGGAGGGGGGGCGCGGGGGGACCCATAACACCTGGGTCTGTCCCGTGACCTCTCGTCAGCGAAACGTCGACACTTCACGTGGCCTCAACATGCACCGTGTCTGGCACAAGCGCCGTGGTGACGTCAGCGCCACTTAGTGGCGAATAGCGGCTGTTGTTGTTTGTGTGCGTGTGTGTACACGTGCGTACACGTTGTGTGCTGCGAGTTACCCGTTGAAGAGGAGCTGCGTGAGCTTGAAGAGCTCGTAAGCCGTCTCGGGGCTGCCGGGCCCAAACCGCGCCTCCACGGACACCAAGCTGCTGCGGAGGTGACGAGCCGCATCCTCCCACCGCCCTGCAGCCACCAGCGCAGACGCGCGCATTAGCACGGGGTAGCCGGCCACATCACGGTGTG
This sequence comes from Lethenteron reissneri, assembly GCF_015708825.2. Classification (NCBI taxonomy): domain Eukaryota; kingdom Metazoa; phylum Chordata; class Hyperoartia; order Petromyzontiformes; family Petromyzontidae; genus Lethenteron; species Lethenteron reissneri. The sequence goes on along the minus strand of NC_083806.1, from coordinate 11,085,841 downwards.
GCCGGCTACCCCGTGCGGGCTCGGCGGCATGGAGGTTCCTGGCACACCATGAGTTCGTCACACCGCGGGCTCTATCACAAAACAAGGCCGGCCACACCATGGGTTGACACACCGGCGGACCAGCTGCACCATGGGGTTGGGCCCACTCCATGTGGCCGGCCACAACACGAGGTTTGGACACTCCGTGAGAAACTGGGGGGTATAAGAAACCGGTCACATAAGAAGGTTCGGCCACCTGGCGAGGGTGGGAACACCACGGCGTAGGGCGTGGTGGCAAAGGGGATCCATCGCTTTGGAGGCGAGCGTTGGTGGATCACGTGCAGATTTGCAAACGTGGGCTCCATGGTTGACCAAGAAATGGCGTACAGCAAGTGGGTTGGTGATTGCATTTGTCGTGACCTTTTGAGTCTTGTTCACCTTGCTACGAATATTCAGTTTCCTCTGCGGTCTACAAAGCTCTGCGGTCTAAAAAGCTAAACGCTCATCATTAAAGTGCGATTGGTCAAACATCCCCAAGCAGGGCCCCCATAGCATTGCTGGGTGCTGCTGGTGTCTGATGCCTGGCCAGCCGATGCTGCTTGTTTCCTTCATCTGGGAGGAAAAAGCGGTACCCAGAATTCAACAAAGCGGTACAACCCGCACCTCGGATTAGCCCGGTTGGCTACATAGAGTGAGGAAGAAATTCAACATACTCACGATTTAACTTTTTTTATTTTATCAGGCAAGGCCCACTGAGCTATATAGGTCTTTTTTAGAAGTGGCCTGGCAACAAATTATAACTCAACTAAGTGGCTTATCACGTGGACATTTTATAGACAGCCAAAAACTCTAAACGCACGTTTCTAAATGTGGAGGGGAAAAACCAGAGGATCCGGAGAAAAGTCCACGTCACTACAAATATACGCAGGTGTCAGGGTCAGGATGGAACCCACGACCTCCTGTATACCACGCGAGGTAGTCAACATCTCGCCACCGTGGCGCCCGCACTCATACATCACGGGACGGTGCACGACACCGCCGCACAAACGCACGCGGCGGAGACGCAGCCCGGTTGCTACGGTTACCTTGTGCGGCGAGCACCTGCGCGAGGCAGTCCGAGGCCTCGCCCAGAGTGGCGTGGAGAGGGTTCAGCAGGCCACGGCCGCGGCGCAGACACTCGCCCAGCACCTCGGACGCGACCTCTGACCGCACGGGAGGAAAGGTGCGCACGGTGGTGGGGGGTGGGAGGAGGGCGGCACCGATAACCGAGTCACCTGACCGTCTTCCGCCGCTCCGTAAGCGTCGCCGACGGGAAACGAAGCTACGTCGGCAGCCTCTGGTCTGGGCCGAGTTTGCCGGTGCTATGCGCACCGCTTTTCAGTATCTAATAACAGGTCAGCTCGCACACTGTTGAATTTTTTAACTTCTGGGGTGTGATTTGAACTCCCATCCCCCCATCCCCCCAGTATTTTCAACATTTTTTGGGTCCCCAGAAAACCCATTGTGTGTACAGGTTTGTGTGTGCGTGCAGAGGTGTCTGTGTGTGCTAACAGGTGTGTACAGGTGTGTGTGTGGGCTTACAGTTGTGTACAGGTAAGAATATACGTACAGATGTGCATACAGGTGTGCATGGCATACAGATGTCTACATAGGTGTATCTAAGTGTGTGTGTACAGGTGTGAGTACAGGTGTGTGTATGCTGGTGAGCATGTTTTTACAAGTGTTTGTACTGGTGAGGGTGTTTGTAGAGGTGCGAATGTTTGCACAGGTGTGTAGAGGTGTGAGTATACAGGTGAGCGTGTACACGTGTATGTGTACAGGTATGTGCGTGTACAGGTGAGTGCGTGGGGAGTGGTGGCAAAATGTCTAGGGCACTGCGTTTCAAACCCGGCGACGCGATATTGATTCCCGCTCACAGCTCGCATTTGCGACGAATATTAGAACTGAATCAGAATATTTGTTTATACTGGAGGAATCCGATGAGCTATCAAGCTCTTTTTGCACAGATGTCCAGCAATGTGTTAATAGGCTGTAACTGATCCCGTGACTCCCCTAGGTCGACTCATCCTTAAATTAGTACCCGGAAAGTTACCGGGGAGGTAATGGAGGTCTTTGTCGTGTTGGCCACGCACACCAGATTGTGCCGTGCGCGGACTCTTAATAGGCGTTCCCCAACAGCACTTGCCGCCCGACAGTCTGGCAAGGGCTATCTGGGGGATATTTTCCTTCAGTGCGTTGCACGGTGAGCGCGCGGCGGGGGGGAGGGGGGAGGGGGGGACCTCACCGGGTTTCCCGTGCTCCTCGAACGCGCTCCGAGCGCGAGCGACCAGTGCACGCAGCTCCGCGTGCGACGCCAGGAGTGGCGCGCGCGGGAAGCGAAGCCTGCAGCGCACGGACGAGCACTCCATCTCCTCCACGAGCGTGCTCTCACCCCCGCGCTGTTGGCAGCAGATGTGTGTCATGAGCCGTGTTAGTGAGCTGTGTTAGTGAGATGTGTTGTAAGCTGATCTTGGGCCTCCCCTTGGCCGACTCAGCCTCAAATTAGCACCTGGTGCGGTGTGTAAACATCGCCTACTAGGGAGACAAAGGCGGCCAGGCGTGGTGCTGGCCACCCACCCACTTCGTGTGCCGTGCCGACCTTCATAGTTGCTGCTCGCTAAGAGCACTTGCCCCAACAGTCTATAAAGGCCACACGGGGGCAGCTTTGTCTTTTGTTTGTCTTTGTAACCCGCCATCGAGTTTAATAAACACGCCACGTTGCATCTGTCGGCTGCTGTGCTGCAGACACGGCGGGGGGCGGAGGGAAAGGAGCGATGGCCGCTCTCCCAGTCGAGCACCGCTCACCCCAGAGGCGACACTTTTGACAGCTCCACGTGTGAACGGGCGCGGTGCTGGCCACCCACCCCCCGGCCTTCATCGGGCGCTGCTCGCGAACGGCACTTGCCCCAACAGTCCGTTCAAGCAATACGGGGGTGGGGGGTGGGATCTTTGTCTTTGCGTGCGCGCGCGCGTGTGTACCCTGAGCGCGATATCTGTGAGCCGACCTTCAGGAAGGAGCCGCAGCTCTCGCAGAGGAACGCGTCGTGGGGGGGCGGCCCCCCCCTCTCCTCCTCCTCCGCGCACGCCGCACACGCGCACTCGAAGCGGTACTGCGAGCGCAGCAGCCGCCGCCGCTCCGGCCCCTCCATCCGCTCCGCCTGCGGCCCTGGTACACGAACACGCATACTCCCTTAACCTAAGTTCCTCTTCCCCTACTTTTCCCTTCCCACATGAAAGTACACGCACACACGTCGCGCTCGGTCCCCACTCGGTGGGGCAGTGAGTCCAATCTCCTCCCTCCTCGACGGTATTTAGGTCTCTGGGATTTCTTTACCCCCCCCCTCCCCCGCCCTACGTCGCGGTTCGTGCTCTGTATCGGGTTCCTAATAAAAGAAGAAAAAAAATCGGTTCGGATGGAACGCTTCCTGCTGCTGCGAATGTGCAGCGCCGGGACGGTGATGCTGGCCGCTGATTGTCGCGAGCATGGCTAAATCCCCGACCCGGAATAATCCGCCCCGCAGGCGACAACTCCATAGCTGTCAATCCGTACGGTTCACCCCGTATTCTTGTACAGGGAAATTGAGTTTTCAGGTTCACACAGCGTACAGCCGTTTCAATATGGACAACATTTTTTCAATATTTGTTTGTGTTTCTCCCTTGTGATGCGACTTTGTAGGATGAACGTTGAGATGTATAAGGGGCACGGGATGACCAATAAAGTCTGAATTGGTCGGTAGTAAGGTAGGGCACTGATAAGGAGTTGACAGGTACGCAACTCCCTGGGTCGAGCGTACGAGCACATGGCTCGCGCGACCACCACCGTGCCCACCCCTCGCCCAGCCCGCCCCCCCGCCCGCCCAGCCCGCCCCCGTGTGCGCCCACCATAGCAGTGGAGCAGCTGCTCGCCGACGAGGATCGGCGCGGCGGCCCGCACGGTGAGGACGGCACCACGGAACGCGAGGCTCACGTTGGGGCGGCACGCGTGGTTGAGCAGGCTCGCCACGGGGAACAGCGCCACCGCCACACGCCGATGCTCGCTGCTCTCCACCGCCGCCGCCGCCGAGGGGGAGCGGGGCGCGAGGCAAGCTGCACGGGAAAGGTGGCGCGGGGTGGTTATGTAGCAGTGGCGAGCGCCCAACAGGCATACGCCGCACATCACATACGCTTCACATGCAACACACGAAACACGTATCGGTTTAACGCGTAAGCTTTCGCGACCAATATTATTCATGATCAACGTTTTTGGGTTTAGATCGCGTTATTTACAAATGTGTCGTAACCCTCCATCACCCGACACGTATGTGGAACTTATTTCGCGCCGTACATAGCCAACCGTGCTAATCGCAGGTGCGGAAGATATAATGATACAATGCTCACCGGTCCGAGTCACATCTCACTCCAGTTCAGTATTGGCCAGGAGATTGTGGAGGACGGTGTGGGGGTGATGAGACCACATCGTGAGCCGCGCCCGCGTTTCACTCGCTCTTACATTCATTTCTACTCTCCGCTACGTCACCGTTGTGAAATTTGAACAAATCGGCCCCATGGGCCACGAGGGTGCGTGGCATTCCACTCATCCCGTTCTATCTCCATGCACTGTTAAAGCGCGAATTTTGATTGAAATCAAAGCGTCACGCAAAATTTTTGTTTCTTGTCAGCATGGATACACGTGCAGTGGTCAAACAGCAAAGACGATCAACAGGGACACACAACACGTGTCATTGCGCGGTGACAAGGCGCACGAACGACATCACCTGCGCCGCTGCTCAGCGTGGTCACGGCGTACGCGTTGCACCACAGCTGCAGCAGGTGGCGCAGCAGCAGCGTCCCCACCAGCAGCAGCTCGCCCTGGAGCTCGGCGGGCGCGACCCCGTGACCCCCGGCTCCTGTCGCCCCCTCATCCTCTCGCCCGGCGCCACTCCGCCCCGACTCCGATGATGGTGCCGTACCGCCCGGCGCTCCGCTCAGAAAGGAGAAGCCCAGCTCGTGGAGGTGCCTGCTCACGACGATCGCACGGACTTTAAACCGGAGCGGGAGGAGTGGGCGGGAATTTACAGAGCCGCCCATTCTGGTTGTACGCACTCACCCCTACGTACGTATGTCCGTCACACCACTGTGTGCCGTCGTTCACACTACCACCGCCCCCCCTCCCCTCCAAAGAGGTGGTGGTGTTGCCCCCCTGACCCCCCGCCCCCCACCCCGTACCTGCACACGGCAGCCGCGGCCCAGGCAAGGGGCAGGATGTGCGCGGTGTCGCGCGCATCCGCGTGAGTCACCAGGTGGTAGATGGCTCGGTAGTCGCTGCGATAAACCGCGTCCTCCCCACACCCGGCGATCTTCACCGCGGACGCAGCCGCCGATACCGTCGGAGTTTTATCCACACGCGGTGTTTCGGCGGCAGCCGATCCCGGCGCCGGCGTTCCAGCTGCGTCCGTGGGCAGCGTTACGGGGAGGTCACGGACGGACAAGTAGATTCAAATCCGTATTACATGAGACAATAGCGAGGACAGACAACGGCAAATGAATCTAAAACACGGGATTATGCAAAGTGTGTGCCCATTAGCTCCCCGTTGTGTTTTCGTGTTCGTGCCGCGGGTTGTTCGGTGTCATGTCCAACGTTTTTGCCCCCCGTGCTGGGAGCTTCTTCAGGATTTGAATTCCTACAGCAGCTCCCGGCAGGTGGACCGAAACGTCGGACATTACACCGAACAACACACGGATACCACCCGATAACATGTCAGAGTTACGCGGCACGACAGAGAAAACTGACGCAGTGGTATTTGCAAACGGAGTTGCAGCTGGGCTCATTTGCAGTCGCACCTCTAGAGCATTGTTCTTCACTAATTTTCAGAAGGGGGCCGCACTAAAGGCCACCAGGGCCGTCAGTGGCTCGCGGGGTCTTGCAACGAAGACCGCTGCTCGAGAGGGAGCCGGCTTCCGCACGGTCCGTACCTATCTCCGCTTCACTGCCGGCGCCACTGGGCGCGTCGCGCAGGAAGTCGGCGCACGTCCGCGCGATCTCCTCGTCGCCCCCGCTGGCGTCTCCGCTCACGGCGGCCGCGACGTCACGCGGCCCGGCGATGAGCAGAGTCCTGAGGCTCGCCTGTACGAAGGGGCCCAGGCCCTGCAGGAGGCCACGGCGCGCCAGGGCGCACTCCACGCTGCCGTGATGGCGGCTCCGCACCGCCGCGTCCCGGCACGGCTCCCCGCAGAACCTGAAAGAGACCAAGAGTGGCGCTCAATGGGCATTGAGATTCCAGTGGAGGTCAACAGGTTCTGCTTTAATCATGACGATAATTACTTGAATCGTCATCAGCAGCAGCCACGATCAAACTACTTTGGGACGGAGGCCTCCCCGTGCCTTGGGGGTCATGGGCATTACCTGAATATGCTTCACCACACTGGTCAGCTGGAGTTGGTGGTGGGAAGCAGGCGCTGTGAGCATAGAAGTACACTCCAATATTTTATTTTTCTGCACTGCCTCCTGCTGATAACGTCGCCCTATAACATAGCCTTCATCACGGTCTAAACGAACGCCCGTCTACTCATGCCCAGGTCATTCTCGAGTGGCAGGAACATTGATGATTGGCTGATAGCACCGGTGACACGGACGCCGGTAAGAGTCAGGGGGGTGTTTTTGTATCCGGGCATCATTAAGAGGCGATGGTCTTGGCTCACCGTGCGTAGCTGCAGCGCTGGCACGGCACCGGCAGCACCGGCTCGGCCTCGCGCAGGCAGCGGTGGCAGCAGCGCTCCTCGGGGGGCAGGGCCCCCTCACGCTCCGCGTTGGCGTCGGGGGCGACGGCGCTGGCGAACGCCGGCTCCACGAGGAGCGACTCCCCCGGGTGGAGGTCGCGCGCCGCCACCAAATGCCTCCCCGAGCGCTCGCTCCAACGCAACTGGAAGCAAAGGGCAGCGTCGCGAAAGGTCACAGGTTTCCTTCACAACTCACCCTTCCATTCAATTAATTTCTTAGGCGTCAATGCTATAACGATTTGGTTATGCACCAAATGATTGCTTTTAAACACGGGGAAAACTGCATCATAACTCAGAGAACACGGTAATCACATGGCAATCAAACTGAGCATTTTTAATCTCCGCTCTTGGACACGACGAATTAGACTTCTCCGCGTGTCCCCCCTTGTGTCTCAGCTGCATGCCGCTTTCATCCTCGTACCTCCACAGACACTCGCTCCCCCGCGCCTCCTCCGTTCTCCGCGAGCGTCTCGTCACGCCCGCTACCCCCGGCGCCCGAGACGTCCGGATTGCCCACGGCGGCGGCGGCGGCAGCAGTGGGATTGTCGCCTGGGTTTTGCCGCGCGCGCTCCAGCGCGGCTAGAGCGTCCCCGCGACGAGACAGCAGCTTGTGGGAGAGGCGCGCGGGGTAGCCGTTCGCCAGCGCGCGGCCGATGTCGTCCAGACAGGCCTGGCCATTCCCCCATAACGGGGTGGGAGGAATTTCGTGAGTGAGGCCGCGGCGTGCGACCCACGTTACAACTGCCAAAGTAAAATGTGATACGGTGAAGCCGCCCCAATGCCCCCTTTCTGCGGCGTCCGTAGGGTCTAATGAGGGCGGGTGAGAGTGACGGCCGCCACGGGGGCAGTGGCGTCGGAAGTGAAGAAAATTTCGGGCCACTGGGGCACGATCGTTTCCTTCACCGATATCTCCTGGCAGTGTCTCTCCACTGCCCTCAGCCCGTCGCTGCATACTTCGACTGAGACAGCTTCCATCCTGTCCAATGTCTAATGCATGAAATCAAGCACTAGCCCTGCCTTTACCAAACTATCCAATCAGGCACTATTGCTGCTATAAGGAAACCAGTCAAATCAGACACCACTTTTGCCGGACTCACAAATACACTATCCATACACCTGGCCTTAGACCCATTCGCCTTAATGGCACTGGACCACTACACCTTAGCCCTGCTCCTCTCTACTAAGAGGAGCCAGATGCTCACCAGCATCCATCATCGAGCCCTAACACCCCAGTCCTCAGACCCTTCTACTGGCTCCCAATACAAGCCCGGATCGACTACAAGACCGCATTCACTGTCCTCAAAATCCTCCATTGCCTCGGCCATTTTCATCGTGCTTGACTCCCCTCCACGTGCGCTCCACTCCAGCAACTCGTGCCGCGTGTCAAAAACCTCCGAACCTTTAAACGGGAGGTCACTCTCCTGGGCGTCTCCGCGTGTGTCTGCACTTCTCAAACCCTTCCTCTGTTCAAGTTGGTGCTCGCTGCACCGCTGGGTGAATTGTGCGGTTACGGTGAACTGTGCGGTTATGGTGAACTGTGTGATTATGGTGAACTGTGTGGTTATGGTGAACTGTGTGGTTAATCGTGGGCATGAGTGTGTGAGAGCAGTGCACCTGGTGATGCTGCATGTGAAAGAGGGCGGCCGATCGGTTGGCGAACGCCAGGGCCTGCTCCTCGCTGCCCGGGGTCGCCAGGCAGATGCTCTGCGGTGGCGCAAGATTGGTACGAGGAGGCACGAAACAGAAACGGCGATCAAATCAGAATCAGATTTTATTTATACTGGAGGAATCCGATGAGCTATACAGCTCTTTTTCTCAGATGTCCAGTAGGGGCAGGTCAGAACGTTACAACAACATATAATACAAAAAAAACTCAATAGAAGTGCAAAGTATTGGAAACGTAAGCAAATCACTCAAAGAATATACAAGATTAAACTTATTTTTCAGAAGTGACCTGGCCACAAATGACAGCTCAACGAAGTGGCCCATGATGTGAAAACGCAAAGCATTCACGAGAGGTCCAGCAGCCAAATTCCTGAAAAAGCTTCCAGCACGTGGAGCGAATCGTCGGACATCATGCCAACAAACTATGCGCGGTACAGCCCAGAAAAACATCATAAAGCAATACAGCACAAACCCAAAAACACACGCAGTGGCTTTTAACATTGGTTGGAAATCGTGAATAAACGGCGCAGTCGCCAACGGTCTCTGTGCCCAGAGAGACGTGGAGCATGGGACCCCTCTGGGTGCCCGAGTGGTTACCCTGGAGTAGCAGGCCGCAGCTCGGCCGTTCTGCTCCTGCTGGAAGAAGCGGTTTCCTTCCTGGCGGTGGCGCAGGGCGCCCGCGGGGTCCTTGGCGGCGGCGAGCGGCGCGCACGTGCGACGCAGCAGCGCCTCGTCCTGCTCGCTGTTGGCGTCACGCGGCACGGAGAATGACGGGGGTCACAGCGACGCACGCAACACGCGCAGCACCCGCGCCGTGTCCTGTCTGTACGTGCAGGCAACTCTCGATTGGAGCCTGGACGATTGACTGAAAATGACAATCCATTACTTTTTTCCTGATCAATTACTGGGTGGCCCAGGCAATTTATCAGGAAAAAAGTAATGGAAAACCGTTCATCAATTACTGGGTGGCCCAAGTAATTTATCAACGGTTTTCCTGTTACCTGATTAGTCAAGTAATCAAAATGCTAGTTGGTCGATAATACTCGGTGTTTATTCCCTGGTATGCATGGATATTCTCTGCCTATTCAGGTGTCCTCCCACATGTCAAACTCTCATGAATGGAAATGGCCTAACAACCCTCCTGAAAGTGTTGAGATTCAGTTAATGGACAAATAACATCACTGTTATTTATTGGGAGTGCATTGTTGTTCCACTCTCATTTTAAATGGATTTAATATTTTATTAAAATTTTCATGACTCAAACATGTTTTCCTTGCATTAACCTCGAACGGTAGTTTACGTTCGGTTTTGCACGGGGTATATTTTCCGTTTACGCTTGGCAGCAGCTTAAAGTTTGGGTGCCACGCAAGTCAACCGTTATTGCAAGGGCCTCTCGCACCGACAGAAGTGACGGAGGAGTGTGGCCAGCAAAAGGTATTTGATGGTCCTGTTTGGCCCTCAGTAAGGGCAAAGGTCCCCACCCCTGCGGTACAGGACACGCACTACCCACTTCACGTCGACTGCCACGGCCGGCTACGTACGGTGCGAAAGAAGTCAAACGTACACACAGCACGCGCAACGCCCCTGTCAAGTCACGCACGAGCTTTGCACACTCGGCAAACCTCCAACACACCTACGTACTCATGCACACAGTTGACATCTTCCACACGAGGCGACAGCACACACGTCGTGCCACGCTCCTCCCATCACATCCTCACTTGCACGCTCTGTCTCACATCTTGGAGGTGGCCGGGTGGCTCAAGAGGTCAGAGGGCGCCGAGTCTGGTACCGCTGAGATTCACGGTTCGAATCCAGTTTAATGGCAGCAGGTGAATCCGTGTTTTAAACTGGCTTCCCAAGCGCAGTAAAGTTGATGGTCTCAGCCCGGCTCACCAATGTTTGCACACGATAACAAGTAAACCCGTAAAAACAAAGTTTTTCACTATAAATCCTTTATATGCGTGGCGGATAGAGTCCTCTCGTCCTCTGGCTTGAGATGGCTGCCACCTATGGGTCAGATAATTGCATTGCACCATTAAGCAATTGGTAATTAAATATAATATTCTTGTCCTAAAAAGTGTAAAATTTTGTAAAAAAATGTTCACGAAAATTAATTGTCACGCACAACGAGTCTGTGTGGAAAATGTCAGCTCGATTGGATCACGGGAAGTGGGTTAAAAAACGACCAAAATATTTGCACGGTCGTAAGCGCGCAAGCAAGCACGCAAGCACGCAAGCAAGCAAGCGAACTTAATAAAAAGGATTAAAAAACCCATGACTTAACAGTTGGTTTTACACTTAATTTGGCTAAACCATCCTGTGCATTAGCGAGTTCTGGCAGGGTTGTGAGAAAGGTCACTTAAAAGTAATCTCAGTAGAAGCTCCGTGCCATCAGCTGGGTCGCTAACGAGGCTTGTCACTGCTCCCAGAGGTCTTGTTTGTGCCTCCTGACGTGCAGGCAGCACTTGGAGAAACACGCGCCCCTTCACACGATCACTGGAGTGGAGTGGAGACTCCATGTGATCAGGTGCGAACTGACAGACAGAAAAACCACACCGGGATGAGTCTCATTTGCAAGTGAGCGAGTGACCTGGGCCATTCGTGTGCCGGTAAGGAAGGCGATGATTTTAATGTAGCCCCAAAACTCAGGGACGCTGATGCCAGCTCTGGCCCACTTGAGCTATGTAGCTCTTTTTCAGAAGCGACCTGGCGACAAATGATAGCCCAACGAAGTGGCTTATCGTGTGGAAATGCATAGCAGCCAAATACTTAATAAACGCGTGATGTTTAATTCTAAATGTGGAGGGAAAAGTGGAGAAAACGCCACGCGACCAAGGACACGCAGGCTCCAAATATACAGCGGCAGGCGTCATGGTCGTGGTCGAACCCACACAACCCTCCCGTGTGTGCCAGGCGATGTAGTTAACGTGACACCCGTAAGACTGACGGCGCGGGCTGACAGAGCGACAGCCAGCCACGGCACCGCTTGCCTTCACATCGTACAACTACCGCCATTCGCCACTAGGTGGCGTAGACGTCACCACGACGCTTGTGCCAAGCCATGTGCACCTTGAGTTCCACGTGAAATGTCACATCGTACACACACCCCGACACAATCACTCCAGTGGCGGAAATTCCACATTCTCACGGCGGAATGCGGGCTTGTTGAAAGGGATGAGGAGGGGGGGGGGAGAATCAGACACAAGCAATGGAGAGAATAAAGAGTGACCATTATTTTACAAATACACCACACTGGCCCCCCAGTCGTGGGAATATGGAATTGCCACGAGGGTAGGTGGGGGGGGAGTCACTTGAACAAGGGGTTTCATCATCTCAAAGGGTCCGGGCCCCACCTCCACTGCGACCAGCACCGGCGGACGAGCTTCGAGAGCGACGGATCACCACGCTCCGTCTCATCCCTATCCCGCTCCCCCCTCTCATCCCCTCGGCTCCCACGACCGCCCGGCTCCCTCTCCTCGCGCCCCGCGTCTATCCGCTCCCTGCTCCCCTTCTCGTCAACTCGCTCCGAGCCCCGAGCCTCGAGCGCGGCGCTCAGAGCCCTCGGCAGCAGCGGAGAAGACATGCGGCCGGGGATGGTTGGGGGTACACGCCGTGAACGCACTGTACGTACAATGCGCGCACGTGCTTATAGGGCCCCGCGCGCGCGCGCTAGCCCCGCCCACCCGCTAGCCCCGCCCACCCGCTAGCCCCGCTAGCCCCGCCCACCCGTTAGCCCCGCACACCCGCTAGCCCCACCCACCCTCTAGCCCCGCCCACCCGCTAACCCCGCCCACCCGCTAGCCCCGCACACCCGCTAGCCCCGCCCACCCGCTAGCCCCGCCCACCCGCTAGCCCCGCCCACTCGCTAACCCCGCCCACCCGCTAGCCTCGCCCACCCGCTAGCCCCGCCCACTCGCTAGCCCCGCCCACTCGCTAACCCGCCCACCCGCTAGCCCCGCCCACTCGCTAACCCCGCTCACCCGCTAGCCCCGCCCACCCGCTAGCCCCGCCCGCTTTAAACTATGACGTCACATCAAAATGCGCAACTTTAAATAAATATAGACAACACTTTCTATCTTCTTGGTTCTTTCGGTAAAGTCACGTAGAAGGGAAGTAATAAAATAATAAAAATAAAACATAATAAAATAATTCTCACGACGTTTCGGCCACAACGCAAGCAGCCGTCCTCAGGTGAAAACCAGGTCCGTCGAGGCGACAGAGTCTGAATGAAACAGCACACGAGCTTGGAGCATATATATAAGCTGGGCGCATTGACAAAGGAATTTGCATATCAAGAGGAATTTAGCATATTCATGGAAAATGCAGGAATGTGATTAGTACTGCATATGCATGTGCATTATGCAGGATTAACAGCATCAAAGGGAGCTACAGTTGCTGCTGCTGCTGCAGTTGCTGCTGCTGCTGCAGTTGCTGCTGCTGCTGCACTTGCTGCTGCTGCTGCAGTTGCTGCTGCTGCTGCAGTTGCTACTGCTGCTGCAGTTGCTGCTGCTGCTGCAGTTGCTGCCTTATCCATTTTTTAATATAACACTATGTATTATTCTACCCACCTTAATGTGTATCACACTGCTATATATTTACTATACAATTACGACACCATACATTACTCTGCACACTGCACCATGCCAGTGAGTGGAACGCGGTCTGAAAGTCACCGTAAACGTGAACACAATCAGTTAAGATCCGAAATGGTTTATTACGTCCTTCCAATGATTGCTAAGCCAGAATCCATCTTCTCGGTTAAAATTGTCTCGTTCTACTTAATTGAATAGACTTCTTAATACATGTTTTCTCCTACAACATCAGAGTGCAGCGGCACATTAAATACGCACTACAATGACAATAGTTGAAAGCGATTTGAAGCATGTTTTATTTATTTTGGGGGGGGGGGCAGAGCTTTGTGACGTCATATTTGAGGGGGTCTGACTTTTTGTGACGACGGGGGGGGGGGGGGGGGGGGGCAAAAATCGTCCAAAATCGCGTGACGTCATTTATGGACGCCCCCTTAGGTTTCAGAGGTGTATGTTCGCAAGTCCAAACTTTACTCCTGTCGATTCCAAAACATGTTGTACGGCGTATACACTACACACGAAATGGCTTTAAAAGTTGTATGATCTCCTGTCGATGCCACTGGCTCTTCACGTTCTGCAGATGTAGATGCCACTGGTTCTTCACGTTCTGCAGATGTAGATGCCACTGTGCAGATGTAGATGCCACTGGTTCTTCACGTTCTGCAGATGTAGATGCCACTGGCTCTTCACGTTCTGCAGATGTAGATGCCACTGGTTCTTCACGTTCTGCAGATGTAGATGCCACTGGTTCTTCACGTTCTGCAGATGTAGATGCCACTGGTTCTTCACGTTCTGCAGATGTAGATGCCACTGGCTCTTCACGTTCTGCAGATGTAGATGCCACTGGTTCTTCACGTTCTGCAGATGTAGATGCCACTGGTTCTTCACGTTCTGCAGATGTAGATGCCACTGGTTCTTCACGTTCTGCAGATGTAGATGCCACTGGTTCTTCACGTTCTGCAGATGTAGATGCCACTGGCTCTTCACCTTCTGCAGATGTAGATGCCACTGGTTCTTCACGTTCTGCAGATGTAGATGCCACTGGCTCTTCACGTTCTGCAGATGTAGATGCCACTGGCTCTTCACGTTCTGCAGATGTAGATGCCACTGGTTCTTCACGTTCTGCAGATGTAGATGCCACTGGCTCTTCACGTTCTGCAGATGTAGATGCCACTGGCTGTTCACGTTCTGCAGATGTAGATGCCACTGGTTCTTCACGTTCTGCAGATGTAGATGCCACTGGTTCTTCACGTTCTGCAGATGTAGATGCCACTGGCTCTTCACGTTCTGCAGATGTAGATGCCACTGGTTCTTCACGTTCTGCAGATGTAGATGCTACTGGCTCTTCACGTTCTGCAGATGTAGATGCCACTGGTTCTTCACGTTCTGCAGATGTAGATGCCACTGGCTCTTCACGTTCTGCAGATGTAGATGCCACTGGCTCTTCACGTTCTGCAGATGTAGATGCCACTGGCTCTTCACGTTCTGCAGATGTAGATGCCACTGGTTCTTCACGTTCTGCAGATGTAGATGCTACTGGCTCTTCACGTTCTGCAGATGTAGATGCCACTGGTTCTTCACGTTCTGCAGATGTAGATGCCACTGGCTCTTCACGTTCTGCAGATGTAGATGCCACTGGTTCTTCACGTTCTGCAGATGTAGATGCCACTGGCTCTTCACGTTCTGCAGATGCCACTGGTTCTTCACGTTCTGCAGATGTAGATGCCACTGGTTCTTCATGTTCTGTAGATGCCACTGGTTCTTCACGTTCTGCAGATGTAGATGCCACTGGTTCTTCATGTTCTGCAGATGTAGATGCCACTGGTTCTTCACGTTCTGCAGATGTAGATGCCACTGGTTCTTCACGTTCTGCAGATGCCACTGGTTCTTCATGTTCTGCAGATGTAGATGCCACTGGTTCTTCATGTTCTGTAGATGCCACTGGTTCTTCACGTTCTGCAGATATAGATGCCACTGGTTCTTCACGTTCTGCAGATGCAGATGCCACTGGTTCTTCACGTTCTACAGATGTAGATGCTACCACTGCCATCTATTGCGCGGCGGCTGAACTTACGATTTTCGGTCCGAACAGGCAACTGGACATCCAGACCGGTTTGTTCGTATCTCCAAAAGTTCTCAAGTCGAATGTTTGTAAGCAGAGGAGTCTCTGTAAATCACAAGTATTTATACTGGAGGATTCCTATTAGCTATGAAGCACTTGTTTTCCCACAGATGCCCAGGGAACATATAAGACAGCCATAAATGATGAGGTGAGCTTGGGCAGGTCGTGTTGCTTAGATATGATGGCCGGTGGTCAATACTTAACGTTGGAGTGGCAATGAAAAGAGAGAAAGTGCCATAAAAAGTGTTCCCACTACGGAAATGTGCTCGGTGGGTCGCTACATTGGAGGATTGTGAGATGACAACAGGATTGGGGCGTGGTCCCAATGCAGGAGTGGAACGATCGTGGTTGATGAGGACGATGCTGGTTTTAAGTCCAGGCTGTTGGCAATTTGGACGACTCCAATCGCTTGCAGACATTTGTCGAAAGAATATTATACATCGTACGGACAACAGATTTTTGCAATGTCTTTTATTAAAACCAAATAAAACTCTCACATCCTTACACTCACTTTCATAAATATCAACTTCAAACGTTAAAATTACTGGACGCATTCCGCAGGTCCTTTTGTGCGTGCATTAAGCTTAAGTGCTATGCCACAAATGCCAATTCTGGCATCTCAAACAGCAGTGTATGAAATGGACCAAAACAATACTGTTGCCACACGTTAGTTTAAATGCTCACCTCAACTTGATCTTCATATCCCTGTGTGATGCAGATCTAAACGGTGTCCAACCACCTCTGTATGCAAGAGTGTTTTCTGCAGACGTTACAGACTAGTGCCTTGCACAGTTTGAGGTGCAGTGCTCGCTATCCGCAGCAAATGGGAAAGGTCACATCTGTCTATTGTTGTGCGAGACAGAAGCAAATAAGGTTGATCTGAAACGTGAATAAAAATTTTTGATAAGAGCTTTTAAAATTTAACAATACTTACATGTGATAAGGGGGGGGGGGCGGTGGCCCCCCGGTTAGCACAGTGCGATAAACTCGGCAAACTTAGCTCCATTCCTGGCCACAGCTAAACATCAGGTGGCAAGCGTTTTCTGAAACCGGTCCTGGGCCACCACTCCCTTAATCCATACCGACT
The DNA here is from genome assembly GCF_015708825.2 of Lethenteron reissneri. Taxonomy (NCBI): domain Eukaryota; kingdom Metazoa; phylum Chordata; class Hyperoartia; order Petromyzontiformes; family Petromyzontidae; genus Lethenteron; species Lethenteron reissneri. The sequence continues at coordinate 11,069,604 of NC_083806.1, read as the reverse complement.
TGCATGGTGCAGTATGGTAAAACAATTCGCATGACCAAAACAGCATGAGAAACCTAGCACCAAGCAGTATTTACAATGGGTTGTAGATTATCTATGTCATCATCAAGTGCTTACCTACAAATACTATTCTCAATGAAATCAATTGCGCATCACGAGTTTCCCGCGAGTAGTTCGTGGAGCAAGCGGCATGATCGTCCGCTCAAGAGTACTGCAGCCTCTTCTCCTTCACCTTCTCATCGATGTTGGTGAAGTAATTCATCTTGGTGAGGAGCAAACGCGCCAACGGGAAGTTGCCTGTGCCGACCACACGCAATGGAGGGGACGGATTTAGGATGGAACACACGCGTCAATTGTTCACCATCATCGTAGAATTTTTCTCGACACGCTTTCCACACCAGATCTATAAAACAACCAATCGTTTTGTAATGAAGCTTACTAAATGAAATGCAATGTATCAAAATGAGCGATTGGTGACCATCCGTTTCCTCGTATAAATGTACACGAGTCATTGTTTCAAAGCTAAATGGGAAGAAAAAAATCTAAAGTCTGGAGTGGAATTCATAGAAGCTTGACAATGCAGTACTACTGTAAGTCAGACCCTTCCATAACATCCACGCAATTATAGTACAAGGCACGCTCTGCAGTTATGTTGCGAGGTATCTTTAGAACGGTTGATAAATCTTCTTTCTGTCCTGTTTTTGGTGAAAATATTCCAGTGTCAGACAGATAAAATGTCTATGATCATACATTTTGGACATTTTATCAACGTATTAATCTAGCCCACTGTCTCCATACTTAGGTGGGCATGTAATCGCTCGTTAAATTAGTCTTACATTTACAAAAAAATGCATCAGACTTTTTAAGAATAATTTCAGATGTATTTAGAACTTTTATGCAACTATATTTGTATCACTATTCTACACGCACAAAGGTAAAATATGAATTTGTGAATCGACTCATGACCCCAAATCATGACAATCAAATCGTGCAAGGGGCGATTCATTATTTATTTATATAACCATGTTTCATCATGCTCATATCCATGAGTAGCCATAGACATTCCATTTACTTAATGTGAAGGCAGTTTTTCTAAAGATATCCAATTGTATTTTCCACTTGGCTTTTCTCTCAAATGTTGAAAATGTCAATACAACAAAATATCAAGACAACAGGAGACATTTGTTGTGAATTGTTAGAATACCACTAGTCGCAGCTCTTTGCTGCCAGCTTCACCATGAGCCAATGTTACAGCGCCCTCCAGTGGCCAATCCCCTGCTCTGATCATAGGTTGGCAGAACAAAGTAATTTTAGTGGGAGAATGCGGCCCACCCGAGATGGCTAGGACAAGCGTGGAAATTGGAAAAATGAGAGGTGGGGGCAGGACAAGACGGTCACCAACAGCGGCAGTGAAAGAGTCAAAGAAAGAGACGCAAGACAGACAGAAAATACACAAGGAGACGGAGAGGCACAAAACACAAGAGGGATATAAGCCTTGCCCAAGATTAAGTATTGAGGAATAAAATGGGGCACCCTATACAATTTTCTCCATCTCCGCAACCTGGCACCTGAGCCCCAGTAATTGCACCGCTGGACACTGCCATGGGCCGAACTGGGTGACATAGTAACTGTGACTGCTCCTGATACTCCTGTTGTTAAGGAGTGACTCATGCAGCCAGCTATGGCTGCAAAGTTTGGTCGTACATGTTATGTATATCGTTTATTGTTAAATTTGAATCACAGTTCCATATGATCACTGTTACATTGTTTTTGTAGATTTATTTTGGTGATTTTTAAAACATTTTGGTTTAGCCATGTTTGTTTGTTGTAGTACAGAGTTAGCCTTATAACTTTAATCTACATTGCCTTATGGTTGTTATTGTTTGACTTGCATTCCACTGGGATTTTTGCACACAGCGTTGAAATACGGTGCTTTTTCTGGAAGACTTTGCTGTTTTTTCCAGGATGTTTCTGTTGTGTGTAGTCTTTTTAAGATGTTTCTTGTTCATGTTTTTGTTTTGTTGCGGTTGCACCCGAGTCAAGCGCCGCATGGCTCACAGGGTTATACCTAATAAATGAAACCGAACACTAAAACTGAACTGGGGTGCTGGAGTGGTGCGTGTGTGTGTGCGTGCATGAGTCAGATCAACAGTTCGAAAGATTGTGCACTTTGCTCACCTGCGTCGAATGCCTGCATGACCTCCTGCGTCAGCTCCTGCAGCTTCTCTGTAAAACAACGCAGATCCTGACTGTGACTCACATCGACGTGAATGCAAGGGCACTGCGGTGCCAAACACTTCTGCCATCAAAACAATAATGCAGTCAATCTGTTAGCACTAGCCAGGTCACGATTTACGGTGAAGGTGTGCTCATTAACGCACTTAGAACTATTCACCCCCGGAGCCCAACATCAATTGACCCAGGAATGGCCGTGAGCCCAACTCAACAGGGCATGATTTATAATCTAATATGTTGGTTGGGTGGAGCAATTAAAAGAAGGGAGCAAACATCTCTTTTTCACGGTGGTGTTGTAAAGCATAATTGTTATTTTGCTAAAATGTCATATTGTGATTATCATTGTTATTTTATTAAATTTTTCCTGAAAATATTTCTGAAAAACTCATTAAACTTGAAAATAATTTGCACATTGTCATTAATTTAGTGGTTTCAAAATAGTTGTGCGGAGTAATTAACTGCATGCCGATTACATAACGTAATTTCCATAAAGGACATCGGGGCATCCCTCGTGGCCAGTATAAACGCCGTCTCTGAAACAAAGTCACGTCGCTTCTCGGGGGCGAGCAGACTCACCCAGGTTGCTCCTGGAGAGGTCTTCGATCTCCTGTAAGGAGTCGGCATCCTCAAGGTCCTCGTTGATCTCCATGATCTCCATCAGGAACTCGGGGTCCATGTCCTCCGTTGTGTCCTCCAACGACAGCCCATGCCGCTCCAGCTGAAACCCGCAAATACAAAGGGTCCCTCCCCATTCAGTTACGTGGAATTCAGCAGCAGGTGATGTCAGTAGGCACCTATTTAAGTCAGCGCAGCACATAGGAGAGGGCGCAGTGGCAATAATCACGGCTACATGTTGTGCAGCGCCGATGTTGTCCCACATCACGAGTGCCCCAATGATTAGTGATGTTAGGCTGCGTCAATCAATGTAGAGGAAGCCCAGGCTGGTTTAATTACCACTCACCACGAGTTCAATGAAAAACAAATAAAAGCACTTTGTTGGCAAGAAAAATTACATTCGTTTCTCATTCAAAATACAGCACAAGAGAAGCGCCGTTAGCAACCTAGCTTGGGTCAACCAAGTTAGCAGTCCAACAAGCTAACAAGCCTGCATTTGCCACAGGGATAAAAGAAACGTAAACAGAGGAAACAACGGAGTAGGTTACCCCGGTTGGGCTGATGTTTTCTCCACACGGAGTGGGTAACATCGGACATCATGCAGAATATCACGTGGCACAACCCAACAATGCATTGGACAGCGAATAGAAAGTGATTGTTGTGAATTGGCAATAAGCCACAGATGCACGTGATAACTGGGCTATGCAAACATGCACTGCTGCAGTTCTTGCCGACAGCAAGCAGTGTGTGTGTGTGTCTGTGTTGAGGGGTCGAAGCACCCTCAAATGAGTGCCTGGTGCTATTTGTTTTTGTTGCGGAGTGAATTTAAATCGATTAACTTGCCAAGTAGACACCCCTGGGCAGCGGCTTCAGCAGCGTGTTATAGGCCTTGTTCACAAGCGCAGACTGCTGCTGCGACAGGTCAAGCTCCCTCTGCACACACAGAGGAGACATGGGTAAAATGCCAATTACTTTAATGCAACGCAGATGAACAATTAACCATGCCCTGTATAATACGAATTGCCCATTACTTTAGGTGCGTAATTTAAACACCAATTATAAAATTTACATTTAAATTACATGTCATTCAGATACCGTCCATCTCCAGGTCCATGGTTAGCAATGAGCGCAGTGCATTCACCACTGTGCCAGCACTCTTGGCAAAACATTACCTGCGATTTTTGGCTGAAGTTGTCTGGGTGCAACTGCCTCTGCAGGGCAAGGTAGGCCTGTTGTAGTTTCTGTAGGTTCACCGAAAAGGACTCGTTGCTGAAATGACAAAGGCCGCATGCCGAGTATTAAATAGCACAGAGGGCTTATGTTTAATCTCCGAGTGGCACTGGATAGGTTAACCCAGTTTTTAAGAGCGTTTTAACAAGTTTCACGCGTGGATTTAATGACAATATGTTGAAGTTGTTTGTCATTTAATAAAGCGAGTGCATGTAGGCGTTACAAAAGTTATTTCATTTCAATTAACGTGTCGGTGTTTAATTAAACCCTTGCTGCACATTGACACTTGCTGATCCTGTGCGTCATATTTTGTTTAAATAATCTTTGTGTAGTGGTGTCAGCTTGCTAGAAATTTATATTTGTATGATGGGTTTGGGATTTTCTTCGTGCACGTTTCAGCTTCCATAGAATTTCCTTCATCGGTGTCCACGTTTCTGATCTAAATGTAATAAATTGGCAATACGCACTCACTGGAAACCTTCCTCTGTAGGCACATTGGTATAATGCTTTTCATGATCAAGTTCTGTTTTCCCAAAAGCACTCAAGACTTTTTCGCTTTTCCAATTCCTCTTTCACAATTTGTATCCCGGGCTGCCTTTTCACAGTGTGTGCGATTTGTTTTCTATGCAACGTCGTCTTCTATACAAATTGCATCTCACAATCATTGCGGAACCGCTCACAAAGCATACCAGCTGGTGCCAGCTATTTGCCAAAGCTCTGCGGTCCTATACAGTATATATAACTGTTTTCATTCAATTAATGAGTGTTCACACACTCAATAACTGTCTGAGGTATATACACACTGGCCGATTTCGCAAACGTGTTCACAACTTTTACTCATTTATCTCCACTCTACAGCCTTCTTTTATCAAGTTATTATATATAATTTCCTCACTCCACTTATGATACACATTACTACATTCGTCATGTAACCCCAGCTGAGCCACTCCGTTCTCGTGACGGATATTAACCCCTGCAATTTCAAAACACTCCTGATGATTTTAGAGCCACGGTTTTGTGGGACCTCGAACGAAAAATCAACAACGCTCCCCATAATTCCAGTCGACATTCCTCCCCTCCCACACACACACACACATGTCCGTGCGGTGATTTCATTCTCCACCACCGCCTAGGCTCCCCACCCGACCCCTTCGTCCCTCACCAGCCCAGCAGCTGGAAGAGCGAGGCCCCGGCTCGAGGGGGTTGCACCGAATGGCAGCGGGAGCAGAAGAAGACGGAGTCGGCACCGACATCGCTCCGGCAGCCCCAGCACCGCGGCGATGCCTCCACGCCGGGCTCCCCGACCTGGCTGGCGCCGCACAGACGCCTCACGGGGCTCGGACACGGCCTCGGCCTCGCCGACGAAGAGACGGGGGAGGTGGTGATGGAGGAGGCGAAGACGACGACGGAGGGAGGATGATGAGGAGGAGGACACGCCGCCATCCTCGCACGCAGTGTCCCTCTGGACAACGCCGGCCACAGCCGCGCCACGCAGGGCAGCATTGTTAGTTAGTAAGGGGCAGCCGAGGGCTTGAGCAGGAGATGGTGGAGAGAGATGAGATGGAGGGAGGTGTTATAAGCGACGGTTCTCTTGGGTCTTTAGCTTCTAAAGTGATGTCTCCGCCGACCAGGCCCACCCGTCTCTCCTCGTACGGTAGCGATCTCCTGCGTGCGGCCTAGTCTCTCACGCGGCAAGGGCGCGCCTTTCCCCGGCAGGAATCTAGGCGAGGTCGGTGGTCGTCGAGGAGTCGCGCTGTCGACACTTTTGTTTCCAGTAAGTTGAATGTAAACGAGCCCGTTGTTGTTGTTTGTTGCTTGTGTCGTTGTTGCTTTCTCCTACGGGGTAGATGCGTGGATTCGGCGAGGCTCAGAACGATGGTGGTGATGTTGTTGTTGCCTCCGGCTTGTATCGATTCGTCAATTCAGTTGCGTTGGACTGAACCTCCCTCTTATAGCGCATGAATCGAATCGGACGAGTGTGAGGGGCTTTGGCGATTACGTACAGGCAGTCCCCGTGTTACGGAAGGGTTAGGGTCGCCGAGAACGATCCGTAACCCGAATTTTCCGTATGTCGGGAACTGAACAATTTCCCACCAAAATCAACGATAAAATTCCATGGCCGGTAATAGTTGTTAGGATCGTCGAGAACGATCCGTAACCCGAATTTTCCGTATGTCTGGAACTGAACAATTTCCCACCAAAATCAACGATAAAATTCCATGGCCGGTAATAGTTGTTCGGTTCGTCGAGAACGATCTGTAACCCGAATTTTCCGTATGTCGGGAACTGAACAATTTCCCACCAAAATCAACGATAAAATCCCATGGCGGGTAATAGTTGTGCCTCCCCTATCCGATTGCTGGGTTGGTTTTATCTCAGTGCTGCATCGCACTGCCGTCCGTTTTCTATCGCTGCCCGTATCGTAATCGCAGTACATATGCTCTGCACTTCCTACGATTCTTTCATTTAATTGAATATCTACCCTAACACTACACATAATTAAACTAATGGAACATACACTGTACTGTATCGAATTTGTTTTTGAATACCACGAAGCAGAGAAAACTATTTTTTTTCACGCGATCATTGGATAACACGAAGGAGAGTGTGGTAACGTGTAGGCCTGCCAACGTTCTATTTGGCTCTCGTTACAGAGTGATTGAAGGAGATCGAGACAGGACACACGAGGTTCACAGTGCAGACGAGACAAGACTGAAGACGAGCTGCAGGGTACACTCGAGAACAAGAGAAATACCGAGAGTACAAAAGAACCAGTACAAATGTAAATATACATGAGTCCGAGCAAATTTGAAAGCTCCGAGGCAGACAGAACAATGCAAATATGAGACGTAAAGACTTAAAAGTAGGATTCTGGACAGGTCATACCAGACATGACAAAACAGTACAAATAGTATGGGAGATTTGCGCTGTGCATGCCAAAACCCTCACTTCTGACCATGTGATCTAATATATAAAGGTGGTATGGTCCTCAACATGAGGTTGACTCTACATAGATAAGGCATGGTAATCATAGACGTGGTCATGCCCTCACAATTCTTAATAAGGCCTCATATTTCCAAGTGTTTTTTCTTTTCTGGAAGTGCATGATCCTAGACACAGCCATGCCCTTGCATCTAAGAGGCGTGAAATAAATATATGTATTAAGTGTTGACACTTAAATAAAAACATTATTACTAACTTGGTCACAATAAATCACAAAACCGGCAAAGACACATTTGCTCTCCATAATTTATTCATCAGAATTTAGTAACCATCATACTAAAAACACATGCAGACATCTTTCACAAAAATCAGATTTTCACAGTAAATGGTAATTGCTGGCCAACTTAACATGACCATAATGCATGGTGAGGTCATACAAAAAGCTGTACTCTTAACAATGCAAAATAACGGATTTCATTCTCCACGCAGGTATTACACCTGCCCCGGGCAGTGAGCAAACCCTGCAGACACCGTACTTCACGCGTCACAAAGGGATTCCCGTAACCTTGAAGTTAAACTAAGCGGGGGGCTGGGTGACCTCCGTTGTTGTGAGAGATGTTACGTGAAGGTCACCTTGCAAATGCAAGTTGGTGTTGTTGATGTTGTGTCAAGCACTGTCACGTTCCCACGAGCCACGGGACTTATGGGCTTGCCCTAAAGTCCGTGTGAGAATTTAGTACGAGCGCAAATACACCACCAAATATGGTTGGAAGTGGAAAAGTTTAATTTGCTAATAAACGATTAGTTTTTGTCGAAAATAATCTTGAACTTTTACACATAAGTATTTCTGGGAAACACCTGCCCTACCCACGTGAAAACTCAAGTTATTCTGAAAGTGGAAATTCCAAATTACCACGATGTCTCTGAATGATCACTGTTGACGTCCTCAAAGTGGTACTCCCCTCATTCCTGCTACAGGGATGTTTATGAACAAATAACCCATAATACACCCAATGTCTTAATAACAATTTCATTTTATATACCATCATTAATTTCTATATATGATCTCAGAAGCTAAGCAGGCTTGCACGTGATTATTGCTTGAATTGGCGAGCAGCATACCATGACGAGTGTTGGCAGCGCACAAAATCCAATGCTTCTATATCTTCACTGCCTGCCTTCAACAATCTGCATTTACCAGTATGGTAAAGTATGGTCATATACCCCCATGGCTCGCAAGGCATGGGGAGGCCCTCAACCAGCACTGGATTGGCATAAGGCTGCACACATTCAGATTAGGATGATAGGTTAACGCCCAAGTATGATGTGAACCCACAACCTTCTTATGATCGTGAGTCAAGCACTATCACAGTGCCACGAAGATAACGTGCTCATAGTCAGTGGCGTCCTCCACTGTGCCAAATTCAAACACAGAGGTGGGTATGGTGCAGTTGTTGTTTGCCTCTTGACGGCATCGCGCCAAGACGGAGAGTCACGGCCATCACGTTCCTTCCTGCTCCGTGTGGCCCTCCTGCACCTTCATGATGAGGGACAGAAGCTGCAGCTGCAGCGTGATCTCCTGCCACAGGAAGCACGTGGGGACAGCACGAGTAACGGCACAGGTGAGAGCAAGTACTTAACGAAGAACAATGTCCACATTTACAGCTGGAGCCAAAGTGATGTAAGAATTTCCAAGTTGATTTGTTTTACCCGGTGACTACTGAAGAGGCCAGGATTGTCTCAGTTGCAAGAGGGACCTGGTCATTGGTGATGAAGCAGACCTTTATCCACCACGGCAGTGCATATGACATCGTATAAAAAGTGGTTTACCAACTATAATTAATTCGCCTTTTGTCATAAAATGGATATCATAAGGACAAAAACAGCTGTTATGTGGTCACCCCAGACAAAAAACTGTAGCACGCTACTCAAGGGTGCCTAAACGTCTCTTTAAAATGTTGTTACATGACGAAGTTTAAAAGTCATGCCCGACAGCCTGGAATGCACGACCTTGGTAAACACAGCCGTTATTTTTCTTGTATTGCATCTTCCATTAAGATAAAGCAGCAAGATGCGAATAGTTTAAATATACAAAACACGCAAATCTCACTGCCAAGCTAAGCCAAACATCCAATTAATGTATAGGCATCGCAGGATGAATGAGAAACTAGCATCATTGAATAATTTTACCTTTTATATAAATGACTTTATTTAGTAGTTATACTTTTTCATTTTTGAAGGGCTTGTCTGGTACTCAATAGCTCCTATTAGCTAACTATGTAGAAGCTTATTTAAAAACTGAGCATCAGAAAATATGTTTAAAATGTAATAATTATCAGGCCCCATGGTGTTAATTGCAGTCTCCAACCCTTTACTAATTTTAATTTTCTGGCCTCTCTATTTATGTGAGAATGCCGTATCTTCAAACATAGCCAATGATACATTTTTTATTTTAATGTGTTGTCACTAATGAAAGTATTGAGTTGGGTTTGTTACTTGTGCTTGTGCACCCACTGCCAAAGCATAATCACCAAACAATTTGTTTAAGTTTGTTCAGGTCAGTAACAAAGCACAAGCTCCGAATGCTGCCCTCATTATTGCGCGAGTCTGGAGGGAGTGTATTTCTGGTACTTGTGGATTCTGTGTGACGTAGAACCCAGGGACTCCGGACTTCTCGAGGGTACTCTGCTGATCCTCCACCTTTTGGTCCAGCTCCAACACAACATGCTCGTCCATGCTCTTCTGCTCTGCTTTTATCCTCTTCTCAAGAGCCTGACGTGCGTGCGCACACACACACCGACACACACGTATACACAACATTCACCACTAAGTGGCGGTGACGTCACTACAGCTGTTGTTCCAGGCTACGTGCACTTGGAGGCCACATGAAGTGTCGAAAACTTGCTGGCAGAAAGTCACGGGACAGACCCAGATTCTATGGTTTGACTGAGATGACAGGGAGGTGCACCAATTGTGCTCCCCACTGCGGCACCTATACACACACACATACTGATACATAAACATACATACTTTTGCACCTACACACAGACATACAAAATAAAGATCCCTTAGAGCCTGTCATGGACTATTGCGGCAAGCTGTTAACGAGCACCTATACAGGCTGATATGGCACACATGGGGGTCCTGGCCAGCACCACGCCCTACCACATTTTTCTCCCCAGCACCCATGTCTACACACCATGCTAGGTATGATTCTCTTAGACGTAGTAAACCCGAGAGAAAGTCCAGGACCGGTTTATACATTTGACACTACTACTCACCATAAATATATATACACACACATACCCATATGCACTCACAAAAAACACACATGCATATACACATCATTTTGTAAATGACAGATTGATGTATATATGCAAGTGCATGATCCTAGACACACGAATACAGACGCATTACCTCCATCTCCCGCTGCTGGGCTGACTGCAGCAGAGCCGTGTTGTGAGGCTTGCAGCTCTGCAGCGCATCCTGCTGCCTCCGCAGCAGATCTTGCTTTAAGACTGCACACAGACATCACCGTACAGATTGATCGTGAAGGGAACTAAACCACAAAGCACACAACAACACTTTTATGTAAACATATTGGTAACTGAAAGGCATTATTGTCCCAAATACTCATTTTCCTTTCCACCCTTCACGGAACGCGCAAGTAGGAATAAGCGGTTGTGCGGCAGCCTCAGCGTAGCATCACATAAGGCGGGACGATGCTTATAAATGCGCTGTTTGCCGAGCCGTGCAATAATCAAACCGTGATACGCTTGGCCTCAGCGACATGTATGAAGCCTGACTCGGAGCTAAGCTGGACCAGGGGTGCGGATAACGAAGCGTTCATTGCGTGTGACAGGCGTGCATTGGAAAAACAGCCTGGCGCTTTCTGAGCCGTGCCAAGTGCGACTCGGCACGGCCCCAGCAGCGGCCCAGTTGTACAGTGGGAAACAGGTACAGTCTGTTCTCCTATAAAGCGTTTTTTCATAACGCCGAATTGGATATAACGCGACGAATGTATCAGGGAACACATTTTTTATAACGCGGATGCGAACTGGATAGTAACACGATTAAGTGAACGGCTGCATCACACAAAGCGGAATGCTGCTGGATGCTTCCCACACGCGCCTCAGCTCTTTGTTCAGCCTGCGTACGCATCTCACGTGTTATCGCGGACTGTGCTCTACCACATATTATATATGATTTCTTATAACGCCATTTTTCCATAACGCTGTGTTGTTTAGGAACGCAACTACCGCATTATAGGAAAACACACTATAAATTTCAATTTAAAGCTTTCGTGACTGCAGGGATTCATCTTCTTGGTTCTTTCGGTAAAGTCACATAGAAGATGCTGTCTTTCCGACAGACCTGTTCTTCACCTGAGGACGGCTGCTTGCGCTGTGGCCGAAACGTCGTGAGAATTGTATTTTACGATGTTTTATTTTTATTATTTTATTATTTCCCTTCTACGTGACTTTACCGAAAGAACCAAGCAGAAAAAACAGACTATATTATGTAAACAAAAAAGTGAACTGAACACTCATCAACAGACACGAGGAAGCGCACACTCCCCCTTAACCCAGTACTGGCAGTGGCAGCAGCTACCCCGGTGCTGGTTGTGCAGCTTGAGGCGCTGGCTGTAGAGGTTCTTCTCCGTCAGCTGTTGGATGTCTTTGAGGCCCTGTACGATTTCGTAGACGGTACCGTCAATGAGCGCCAGCGCCAAGTCGCTCAGCATGTCGTACGTCAGCCGCTGCTGGTAGACACTGCGAACGCAGGGACACGCCGGCAGGACTTTCACGAAGGATGCTGCAGCCGAGTTACATTTTGACTAAAAGTTACACAACTCAAGGCAACCCAGAAATAAAAACATTGAGATATAAATACTGGTGAATTATGATGCATTTATAAGATGCATTTTCATACCTGTCAACCCCTTATCAGTGCCTACCTTATTACAGACCAATTGAGACCGTATTGGTTACCCCGTGCCCTTATAAATCTCAACGTGTATCCTACAAAGCCCGTATTGAAACAGCTGTATGCTGTATGGACCTGAAAAAACTCACTTTCCCTGTACAAGAATACGGTTAAACCGTATGAGTTGACAGGCGTGCATTTTGTATATGTTCAGCCCTTTTGTAAATCCACTGATGGATGATCAACACCGCACGCCATTCGCGACGAGGCTATGTGACCACCCTGCTGATCAGTGCGAGTTGGTGAAGGGGACAGCACAGACGCAGGATTGTATAGAGCCCAGAGCAAACCTGGATTTTGCTGTGGCGCCCTCTGCTACATTACTTAGAAAGAATTAGCCAAACACCCCCATTCAGATCTCTCCTGAAAACGTGTCGAGATTTTCGGGGATAAATGCTTTTTAGAACAGACATTTGTTTTTGCAACTCTCGGGGGGGTCTCAATATTATTCCTTCTTGCGAGTGCATTTGGCCAATTTGTTTTATTCCTCAAAGCAACATTTGACAACACTCTAGAAATGGGGTGGCGCTCATCTCCCTTGGGAGACCTGAATCGGTGGTGGACATTCCACATTCCCTTGGCAGGGGTCAGTGGATCCATAGGATGACCACTCTTGACTAAACTTATTTTATTGTACTAGGCAAGGTCCACTAAGCTGTATAGCTCTTTCAGAAGCGACCTGGCCACAGATGATAGCCCGACAAAGTGGCTTATCATGTGGAAATGTATAGCTGTCAAATACTCGAGGTGCATGTTTCTAAATGTTGAGAGGAAAACCCGGAGAACCCGGAGAAAAATCCACGCAACCACGGGGAGAGAGAGACACGCAAACTCCAAATAAACAGCAGCAGGCGTCAAGGTCAGGATCGAACCCACGATCTCCTGTAGACCAGGCGAGAAAGTTGACATCTCCTAGCCACCGTGATGATGATGAGAGAGAGACGCAAACTCCAAATATACAGCAGCAGGCGTCAGGGTCGGGATCCAACCCACGACCTCCTGTACACCAGGCGAGGTAGTTAACATCTCATCAACACGACTCCCCTTATTTTTAAATCCTTTATATTAAGTTCGCTTGCTTGCTTAGGACCGTGCAAATCTTTCGGTCGTTTTTTAACCCACTTCCCGTGATCCAATCGAGCTGACATTTTCCACACAGACTCGTTGTGCGTGACAAAAATATTATATTTAATTACCAATTGCTTAATGGTGCAATGCAATCATCTGACCCATAGGTGGCAGCCATCTCAAGCCAGAGGACGAGAGGACTCTAGCCGCCACGCATATAAAGGATTTATAGTGAAAAACTTTGTTTTTACTGGTTATACTTATTAATCGGCTATGAAGGTGCCAACAACGCTTGCTTCTAGCTGGCGGTACACGGCACCAGCAAAAACCCCGTGAGGGTGTCACACACACATCGTCACTGTTACTAGAGCCATCGTCGACATCCTCTCAACACACTGCTGAGTGAGAAACCCATTAGACGCGAGCATTGAATCGAACTTTGTGGCAAATGTATACGTTTTATGGGTTTTTTTCTTCTCGTATTTCTGTTATTCGCGCCATTCTCGCATTGAAAAATGCTACGGGACTTACGAAAACTATTGCAATTCACGCAAACCCTCCGTGTATGCACCTATTGGATTGACATCGCAAAACAAACGAGACACAAGACTGCGCCACCAGGCCAAGCAAAACACAGAGATAACACTGGTCACACACTTTTTCTGGCATAAGGTATTCCAACGATTTTAAGGTAATTTTGGGGTGCCGATTCCAAATCTGGCATCAGTTTTTGTCTATCACATCAGGTTATTGAGATATCAAATATTGCATTTTCAATAAAAACTGCAGAAGAAAAATATTAAATAAATGTGGATATCTACATAAAATGATATTATAAACACACTATCCTAGAAAAATACAGCACCATATTTTAACACTAAAGCAGTCACTGACTCGCAACAACTTGCAATCATAAGTGACAGAGTTAATTTCGGGTAAAATCAATGAAAATGGGGTATGCCGATAGCATAACATGAGATGTGATAGAGCAAATCTGAGATCAGATTTGGAATCAGCACCCTGAAATTAGTCTAGAACAGCTGCAAAAGTCCAGGCCAGAAAAAAATGATTTTGTTAACCAGTGTTATCGATTCCTGAGGCGATCAAACTATGACAACAACTCGCGAAAATCGAATCGCCTTCCACGCCCGCCACTTGCCCCACAACGTCACCAAGCCCGCCGGCTGCCCTGCTCACCTGGGCAGCTCTCTGAGGCGCAGCTGCAGCTGCCCCAGCAGCTGGTAGTGGCGCGCCTGCTGCTCCTCCGCCTCCATGCCAGACAACTTTCCCGCCTTACACTGTCGCCACTGCCGCAGCCTCACCACATTCCCTAACGCGCATAAGCGCCTTGGTCGCACGCTATTGGCCCGCCGAACGTCAGGGGGGCGGGGGAAGATAGTGGTGGGGGGGCGGTACCTCGCACGCGATTGGCTGAATCTGCCCCCACCGACCAACCCGCCCGCCCCCCGAGCCTCTCGACCAATGGGGAATCGCGGTCCGGGCCCTGCGCCGCCGGTGCGCAGTGGGAATTCGAGTCGCTATGCGCGGGGTCTCCCCCCCGCCACCCCAGCCGCCCCCACCCCTCACCCCCCGACTCAGCGAGCGCGCGCCCGCCTAGAGCCGCCGTCACGTGATCCGGCGCGAGGCCGGCTCGGGCGCCATATTGCGTGAGGAGGAGGTGGTGGTGGTGTGGGGGCTCCCGTTTGATTTGCATTGCGAGAGCTGCTGCGGTGACGTCACCAGAAGGGGAGCGGTGGGACCGCCCCGCCCTCTTACCCCCCCCTCGCCCCGCCACCCCCCCCACTGCCCCTCCCCGTCGCCCAATAAATGAAAGCGGAGACAACACAAGATGGCCGAGGCGCGGCTTCAGCCTGTGACGCGCGCCCCGCGCACGCTGGCGCCGCCTCTCGGCTGCGCCGCGCGCTCGACTGCATCTGTCGCTCCGAGTCCGGGGGGGACGACTGCGAGAGGAGGAGGAGGAGGGGGGGTGGAGTAGTGCTGCTCGGGGCCTCGCGAGGACTTGGCGGCCAAGAGCCACCGACTTGAACCCCCCCAGCCTTCCACGAAGCCTTGGGATTCGAGGCAGCGTCGTCGGACTCACGAACCCCCCCCCCCCCCCATCCGCCAAATCAGCATTGAAACCCCGCAAGCAGTCGGACCCTAAAGGCAGGAAGCGGCTGGGTTTCAGAGCTCTGAGCCACGGGCCTTGAGCCCGGAGCCAGGATATACCCCCCCAGCCAAGTAAAGACCCGCTCTCGGGAAAATATAAGGGGAGAAGGGAGGCAGAGGGGTGGACCGCCGAGGTCGTGATCTCCATGGCGGAGCAGGAACGAGACGAGCTGCCCGGGAAGGAACAGAAGCAGAAGGAGGACGAACAGGAGATGGAGGAGATGGAGGCGGAGAGTGGCTCCGAGGCCGGCTCCGCGGGGCCCGCACCGGGGCCCGGCACCGACTCCGACTCGGAGTCCGAGACGGACGAAAGTGAGAAGGAGGCGGAGGTGCAGCGGCTCGAGGAGCAGGTGGGGACCACGAGGGCCGGGTCGTGGAAGGATGGGGGCGGTGGGGGGGTGATCGAAACCTGGGTCAGGTTGGGTCAACTGTGCCGTGGTTCGGGTCGGTGGTGCTAAGTTCAGATGCGGGGTAACTTGCTGGTGGAGTGGAGGGCGAGGCTTTTGGTCAACTCATGGGGGTTGTGTGTCGTCCCCCCCCCCCAGTCAAGCGATGTGCTGCAAGTCGGGCCACGACCAGGGGTAGTCGAGACCCCGAGTTGTTGCCACTCTGTAGCTCGGGCATAATAAACTGCGTTAGGGTCGCGTTAAGAGTGGCGTCGGGGTCAGGTCGGCTTGATTATACTGTGAATCAGGGTCACCGTAACTGTGCCTTGTATATGTTTGTGTAAACACTTTGTATTGTAACGTACACCCCTTTGTCAAGTCGACTGCGAGGTGAAGGCCGTGGTGGTTGTTTGACCACACCACACTTCACGGGCTGGTCAGTGCGGGTCGGTGAACGGATCGGATGTAACTCGCCACTGATGTTAGCCGTGATCGGGAATGGAACTCGGGTCAACCGGGGTCACAGGGCAATGCCCTAACCCTCGACTGTGCCACCGTTCCCCCAGGGAGATTGTGATTAATGGTGAATTTTTTTTTCTTTATATACTGGTGTGTGCATGGCGATGTTGCAAGTTATCGATGGGTGGTGATGTGTGCTAACCGCTGCACCACCGCTCCCCCCCCTCCGTGGCTTCCTGGGTTTTCGAAATGTTTTGATTGTTCGTCCTGGGACGATGGCTCTTGTCGCATGGGAATGATTGGACGCCTTCCCGCTTAAGTGTACGAATCCCACTTTAGTTTGTCATTCATAGCGGTGCTCAAGTTAAGGGAAGAGAGAGAGAGAGAGTGAAAAAAATCCGCTTAATGTGCTAGAGGGGGGGGCTGAATTGTAGGTGAGAGTGGGGGGGGGGTCGCGACGGACGCGTGGCGGCCCTTGCAGAGCGTCCCTCGCGAGCCCCCCCACCGCTTCTGGGGTACCCCCCGCATTGTCTCGGCCACTGCTTTGTCCGCTCAGCTGCTGCTGCTGCTGCCACCCGCTAATGCTGCACCGTTCCTATTGTGCAGGGCGCACCGGGGCGCCCAGTATTTAGGGGGAGATGGTAAGGGGACAGGGGGGGCGGTGACACTTCATTAAACGGACTCATAACACCCAGCAGCAGCAGCATTCCCATGCAAAATTCCCAAGGGGGAATTCCCATGCATGATTATTACATTCCTATGCACCGGCGGCACCCTGCACCACGATCAGGCTCCAACATCGTTCACCTCTACCGCGCATCAGCTCCATGCAGAATTCCCGTGCATCGGCATCCTTACAGAATTTCCACGCATCAACACCATGCAGAATTTCATTCATTCACACCCTGCATAATTCCCATGAATCAGCACCCTGCAGAATCCGTTCTATCAGCTCCCTGCACAATTGCCATTCATCATTACATTATCATGCATCAGCACACTGCACGTGTGACCGTGATCTGTAGAAATATGTATCGCCATCTTTATACCACCAGCCCACAGGGGATTATTGTGTCCGTCCGTCGTGCATCCAAAAATGTCAGGGGTGGGGCTGGGTGAAGAGGGGAGGGTGGGGAGGGGCTGGTCACCCCGTGGTGCCCTTATAAAACTCAACGTTTAACCTACTCACGCCGGCTTGTGCCCGCACTCACAGTCGGCCATATTTGCGGAATATACACCACACAGCCTTTGACCCTGGCCATTGACCGAGCAACCCAACGTTTCTACCAGCTCCCTCCGCAGGAATGTGTTTGTAACAATGCATTAGCACCCTGCACAATTATCTTGCATCGTTATTTTCTCAGAGGCAGTGAACCTGGTTAACCTAAGTTCGATTCACATGTCAGCACACTTCCACTCCTGTTATCTACCCATGCTTGGGTAAATCATCGACGTTGTTTGGTCATACTTCACCACGCTGGTCAGTGCTGGTTGGTGAAGGCGGGGGAGCATACTACAGAACAACAATTATAGGTTTGCCTCACTGCTCCCACTCTGCTGTCTATCGCACAGTCCCGCAGTTGTATAGTACAGCCTGCCGCGTGCATGGCGGTCACCCATCCAAGCACTATCCAGGCTCAAACGTGCTTAGCTTTCAAGATTTAACGAGATCAAGTGCATTTACAGGTGTTTTTAAATTATAAACTAAATTGTTATTGATAATAGTTGAGTTGAGAAATATCTGTAACGCTGCCGGAGAAAGGTCAAAGCTGGCAGTGGCGTTCCTGTGTGGTCCCCGGTTTCAGATTGGTGACCACAGTCCCGCTGTTGGTTAATCTTCATGGCCCATCAGTGTGGCAGCAGGTAGGGGCACCTGCTCTGTGCTGAGTCGTTCCTACAACTCGTTCAAGTTTCAGTGCAATTAGTAATTCATAATCAACGTTTTTGGGTTTAGATCGCGTTATTTATAAATGTGTCGTAACCCTCCACCACCCGACACGGCCAATCAGTAAAAAAGTATCACGTTGACAAAAGACAAATAGTTCACTGCTTTAGCCTACCGGTGTGTTGTCCGATGATGCTGGATGCAATTACCAACACACCGGTGGGCTAAAGCAGTGAACTATTTGTCTTTTGTCAACGTGACACTTTTTTACTGATTGGCCGTGTCGGGTGGTGGAGGGTTACGACACATTTATAAATAACGCGATCTAAACCCAAAAACGTTGATTATGAATAATATTGGTCGCGAAAGCCTACGTGTTAAGCAATTAGGAATGTTAAACTTTTTAAAAATCGAATAGAAACTGAATACGCTCACATTTAGATTGTCTTAAATCATTACACGTTTCGTACTCCTTTTTTAGATTAAAAGCAAATAGTTATCCATATTTGAGCAGATCAATAACAAACCACGTAAGCAGGCAATGTCTCCTTTAGACGCCCGTCTCTCGGAATGAGGAGAAATTGAAAGTGTTTCTTACACAAACCATCAGTCGGGCGCACTCCGTCTCCGCCGGTTATCACGCGTTCGGAATAAACGCAGGCAAGATGCGCCGCCGTGTCCTCACGTGTAATGGAATTTTCTTTCGTGGGTAGACCGTGAAAAAACAATGGGGAACACATTGAAAATCACGCTGAAGAGAAGCCGGTAGATTGAGCCGCTGGCGTACACCACGAGCTGGATATGGTCTAGATGTTCTTCCTTCGTGGAAATAACGGGGATTTGTCCAGGAAATTATTATTACAATATTTCGCCCGGACGGTGATCCCTTCATTGAGATGGAACGGTTTGCAAGGGTGCGCAAGATGTCACATGACGCGTGCAAAGCAAAGACGTAATGTGCAATGAAATGGCTACTATCAATAAAATTAGTGATTTGTCAAACTTTTTTTTTACCCAGAGTAATCGACGGGTTATGTCGATAATGTGACAACATCAGTTTTTGACAGCATGTGCCGGAAAAAGTGAAGTGTCAGTTTTATTGGATCACACCCTCCTCCCAAATGGTTACCTTGGATGTAAAAGTCACCCGTTGAGAATCTCATTTTCCTCTGTTCATAGTTATTTACATGATGTGCTGGATCCCCACCTCTTCTTCTCTGCATCTATGCCTCTGCCATGCCTCTCGAGTGCATCGACCGTCATGCATATTTCAACTCTTTCGAGCACTGAGTAAACCTTGGACGACCGTGTGTGCTTTTGGTGAACTTCTTTTGCGCCGTACGCAGCCATCCTAAAGTTTAACAGCAAACCAATAAAAACCAGGAAGTGCGGCCTTGCAAACAACAAACATGGATTTTGAGTTGCACCCGATAAGGAATCAGCATTCGTGCTTGATGTACATCAAAGGACAAAAAACAACATGTGAAAATGAGAAAAACACTTCTCTATTTTCGATTTAAAGCTTTCGTGACTGCAGGGATTCATATTCTCGGTTCTTTCGGTAAAGTCACGTAGAAGGGAATAAAATAAAATTCTCAACGTTTCGGGCCACAACACAAGCAGCCGTCGTGAGAATTTTATTTTACTCCCTTCTACGTGACTTTACCGAAAGAACCAAGAATATGAACACTTCTCAAATTAAGAGCAACCGGTGTCACGACAATGGTCAAAGCGTGACATTTTACATCGCACGGTATCCTGCAAAAAATTGTATCGTGGCAAACTTAGTACGGAGCTTCGGTGCTGGTGCTGCTTGCTCTGGCATGGGATGGCATCGCCGTGCTTTTGCCAAGTTAACCACGAGCACGTGCCGTGGCACACCTTGCTTTTTGGCATATTGGATGTTATGCCAGACGACCAATTCGGATTGGGAGACATTTATTTTCATTGTTGAAACGTCGAAGCAGTTTGATGCACCGCGCATCGCAGCCACCAAGTTTGTGGCTCATCGTGACACAGTTTAAATGTCTTAACATTTAGCAACTCTGTATTGGCAGGGAATGGTTTTGATTCGTTAATAGAAAGAGGCGGTAACAAGGGGAAGAGCAAAGCAGCGGAGGCTCTGCTGAGGACGGTGAAAGTCAACTCTCAATTACCCACGTGCGGATTATATCCGAGTGTCAAGATAAAGCTTGCTTGCAAGAAAAATAATTAAAGATCTTTCGGCGAGCACCGGTTTTAATGAATACTTGCTTGTCGGTGGCCAGTTTAATGGCGAGTAAAGCGAGATTAGCCGCCCACACCCAGTGCGCGGTGCCTGTGTGCGGTGCAGCTGTAATTTTTTCTAGATGTTCACGCACGACAGTGTGTTCTTAATCTCGCATACATACATGCATACATTTGCTCCCTTCTCAAGCACAGAAAAGCACGTATGTAACGCAGTTTGTGCTGTATTTATTTTCGTCCAGTAACCTATTTGTGCACACACGGTCGTGCACTTTCTGTCGATGTTCGCACATCCGATGTTGCCGCGTATCCGACCTCTGCCTCCGTGCCCGGCGAGTCTCCTGGCCACCTCGCATCCACAGCGAGTTTCACAAAATCCGCGCACGATCCGCTGACCCTCGCCTCGGAGCGTGTTGGATTGCAGCGGCGCGCCACCGCGCCCAGCTGCAGCAAAGTTGGTCGGCACATCGGCAACGCCGATCCGTGTTCGGCCGTTTTCATCGTCAACCTGTGAAGTCGATCCGGTTACCTCCCAATTCTCGAGAGCGATATTTCGCCTTCTGTTCTCCGTTCCCATGCCAACGCACACGCTGAAGTCAACAACAATAATAATACCATTTATTTTTCGCTTTTCATCAAGGATCTGAAAGCGCTGTATGGGACACAGCAGCAGCAGACAATCGGCATAAAAATATCCATAATAAAGGGTTTTTTTGGGGTTAGGTCGCGTAAATATATTAATGTGTCGTTAAACCCGCCACCACCCGACACAGCCAATTAGTAGGGTTTGTCACGTAGACAGAACGTGGCCAATTCGTTACTAGTACAGCACGGCAGTGTGTTGGAGAGCAAAGCCACAACATTTACAATCTTGAATGGTGGCAGGTTTAACGACACATTTATATATTTACGCGATCTAACCTACAAAAAACCTGTTATGGATGATATTGGTCGCGAAAGCCTACGTGTTAAACTAAGGATACAATATTATAATCCATTTACTAAATGACCAAAAAATGTAATAAGCGTAATAAATAGGTTTTAAGACGCTTTTAAAAAATGTCTATAGACTCGGAGATCACTGATATCTTGTGTGAAGGGCGTTCCGTAGCCTGGGGGCTACACGAGAAACATTTTGGTCACACATGGGCCGAAGAAGTCTCCAGCTGGGAATGCAGAGAAGATCTGCATCCCCAGATCTTAGGGACCTTGAGGGGACACGTGGGTGCAGCATGTCAATGATGTAGGCAGGGGCAAGATGGTTCACCGCTTTGTAAGTGAACACAAATGCATGTGGATGGCCTCAATACGGCAGTGAATTGGATGAAAGGGCTAAACATTATAATTATTATTTCGTACAAACCTCCATGGCCTTTGACCAGATTGCCTGGAATGGGATCGATCTCATTAGAAGCTCAGAAGCTAAGGAGGATTCAGCCTGGGTACGTGATCTTGACGGACGACCGCCACTGCACATACTACGGGTGTCGTACACATAAGCTGTTGTGGGGCCCCGCTGTGTACGGTGCGAAAGAAGTTCAACATACATAGATGCACGCGTGTGTGTAAAACGCTCCGAGGTCTCTGCTTCCCCACCTTTGACCAACCTCCACTGAACCCACCACAGCGGTTCGCGGATTGCGCTATAAACTTGGCGACCCGAGTTCCACTCGAGTGATCGCGGCTAAGACATCAGTGGCGAGTGATGTGCGAACCGGCCCTCAAGCCTCCCAGGCCCAGCGTCGTCAAGTTTATGGTCAATTAATCCCGACGTGGCATATGGAAGAACCCTCATTCAAGGGTTGTGAATTATTGTCATCGTTGTCAATCGTCGGTAGGTGTTTGGTGCGACGCTTGTATCTGTTTATCCCTGTTTCGCCTGGCACCTCCTCCTTGCCGTTTGCAACAGTTGCATCGCCAATGTGCATGAATTGTAGCTGTTGTGGGTTTACTCTCCACACCTGTGGTGCTGTACTAGTAACGAATTGGCACGTTTTGTTTACATGAAATCTTGCTAATTGTCCGTGTCTTGTGGCGGCGGGTTTAACGACAAATTTATATTATTTACGCGATCTAACGCAACAAAAACCTCTTGTGCATGGTGTCGCGCGCGTCCTGGGACGGCCCGCGGTGGCTGTTTGTGAAAGGCCCAAGGCCTTGGCTTCCCGCCCGCGGGTGCGATCTCCTTAAAACGATTAATTCGTCCGCGGCACAGATCATCGCGAGCGTTGATGACACTTGATGGTTTCATTCGGAGCGCCGTACCCCAGAGGCTCGCCCTGAGTAACGGCACCGGCTCGAGCGGAATTGATGGCCCTTTGCCGAGCGGGGGGGTGGGGTGCCCTGTCACACCAGGAATTGCTTTTTCCGTTATCATTGACAAGGTGGTTTGAAACAATGGTGGCAAGTGTCTTAAATCCCCACCCCCCTACCGTCTCTGTCCACCCGGCGCTATAGATGGATTAAGTCCAAGAGGCCGGTCGTGTTTATCCGGGGGGGCGGGCGGGGGGGGGTAAATTGTGAGTGCTCCCATCTATTCCCAGACGTCTGAGCCCCCTCGAGGAAAGGGGGGCTCTCTCGAGCTCTTTCTAGCGGAGGTTCTTCCACCAGCAGTTGTGCAAGCGGCCAGTTGCAGGGCTACCCCAATGCGTTTTATCAATCGCCAGCCAGTTTCTACCGGATATATGTGTGTGTGTGTGTGCGCCTCCGGTAAGGAGCACGGGTTTTCAATCAGAAATGTGCGAGTTCAAAAATTGCGGTCTGCGATGGAATCGGACACTTCAATCTTTCCGGGCATTCGTAAAACACAAGCAAAGCGCCTTTTTTTTGGGTCCTACGGACCAATTCGCCTCCGCCATAGAAATCCGGAATGAACGCCCACGGTGGTTTCTGGGTTATAAAATAGGAAGAGAGATGAGTGCCCCTCGTGCTCTTTTGAGTGGGGGGCGGGGGGAAATGTTTGGACTATTTTTATTTTTTTCAATCCAGAATATAGTCCACAGGACCTGTTGGCCAAATTCTCCCGGACGCTCTGCCGGTTCTAACCGGTTTTTCGCTACGATGGTGCGACCACCATCCATTATAAAGGCCCCGGCGTTCCGTTTGTCCGTCAACTAAATTATCAGAGGCTTTTCAGAAGGCCTGCGTCAAAAAGTTTTAGAAAATGGGACCCCCACCCAAGATGTGGGGGTAAAAAGTTGATCCAACAGGTTTACAACAATTGTCGATCCCCCCCTCCACCCCCCCAAAAAAGTAATTTATTTTGTAGGCATGTACACCTACAGGTGGATTGGGTTCAGTGATGACATCGTCCTGCTGCGCTATTTAAGACCAGAAGCAGGTGGATGGCTTCACTATTCTGGCAAATCGCCTGATGATGCTGGATGTAATTACCAGCAAAACGTCGTCCTCAGATTGTAAATGTTGTGGATTCACTCTTCAACACACCGGTGGGCTGAAGTAGTAACTATTTGGCCTTTTGTTTACGTGACAAATCCATTTATAATTGGCCGTGTCGGGTGGTGGAGGGTTTCGACACATTTATACTTACTATAGAGTCATATACACCGACACACGCTACATACAATAGTAGTATCTACTATAGAATTATTACACCTACACATGCTAAATACGCCTACACACCCTACATACTATAGAGTCGGTAGTATCTACTGTAGAGTCGGTAGTATCTACTATAGAGTCAGTAGTATCTACTATAGAGTCGGTAGTATCTACTATAGAGTCGGTATTATCTACTATAGAGTCAGCAGTATCTACTATAGAGTCAGTGGTATCTACTATAGAGTCAGCAGTATCTACTATAGAGTCAGTAGTATCTACTATAGAGTCAGTAGTATCTACTATAGGGTCAGTAGTATCTACTATAGCGTCAGTAGTAGCTGCTCACATTGGTTGGGGGGGGGGAAGAAGAGGACGTCAGTGGGGGCACCGGGTGAGGTGGTCACAGGAGTTGTCTGCTGCTGCAGGTTTTCACGTTGTCAGTGAGGGATTGCTGCAGAAAAATACAATGTTGTACTGTACTATGCTGCTACTTAGTTGTTCCCCCACCCACCTTCACCAACCTGCCACTGACCAGTGTGGTCAAACAACCCACCCCCCCCATGGTAGGTGCTCATCCAGCAGTGGATTGACAAAAGGGCTGTACGTATACATTCGTAATAAAACAAAAATTGTACAGCGCCTTGAGATGCTGTCGTATTTTACATGCTGTGCGAATCCTCGTTGTTTATTGTTTTTGTTTGCGTTGTTGTTTGTTGTTGTTGTTTGCATTGTGTGGCGCAGCTCTCCATCAACGCCCACGACTACAACTGCCACACGGACCTCATCAAGCTGCTGCAGCAGCTCGGGGAGCTCGAGAGGCTGGCCAAGGCACGGCAGAAGATGAGCGAGCTCTTCCCGCTCACCGAGGGTGAGTGCGCGCTCCCAAGGTCCATTCTTTCGTCCCGTTTAAGCCAGGCGAGGGGTCGAGAGCAATCCCGGGGGGTCACCGAAATGACGGAAAGCAGAACGTGTAAATACACACAAAATAAAGTACGGAGGTGACGGAGATAGAAATCGAAGGAAAGGTAACTGGTGTCGCATGGCCACGTCGGTTTCCGTACGCTCATGTCTATTTCTGTGCATCCTCGTGTGTGTCCTCATGTTCTTGCGTGTTCCTCCTCGTCTCTGTGTCCCCCGTGTGTCTCCTGTGTCCCGCCCTTGTTCCCCGCGTGTTCCCCGCGTGTTCCCCGCATGTCCTCCGCGCCCCCCCCCCCCTCCGCGCGTACCCCCGCGTGGCTGCTCCCGGCAGAGCTGTGGCTGGACTGGCTCAAGGACGAGATCCGCATGGGCACAGACGAGGCGGAGCGAGACCGGGTGTCAAGCCTGTTCGAGAGGGCCGTGAAGGACTACCTGTGTGAGTGTCCCTCCCTCTCCACACTCTCCCCGTGTGAGCAGTGGCTCCGTGCGTTGCCTGCGACCGGGTCGCGCTTTAGGTCAGACGTCCTCCGAGAGGCTGTTGACTCTCTAAACGGTGTTCCTCTTGGCGATGGCCTCGGCACGACAGGTTGTTGGCGAAGCGAGACTCCGTTGACTCGGTTCGAACGCCGGGCCGGGAAAGGGGAGGAGGGGGAGAAGGAATGACCGGGCCAAGATGTCAGGGAGGAGCGGGTGATGATGGGAGTGGAGGGGAGGGAGAAGCGAGAAGGAAAGAGGGGGCAGACGCGAGCTAACAATCGGAGCGGCGTCTTATTTTCACAGGGGGGGCGGCAGGGAGAGGGGAGGGTTTGAGAGTTGGGGGTGGCCACACAGAAGTCAGGTGATTTGCGGGAGGCTTTGGATGATATATAAACACATCCATCCCTATGTATATTACGCTCGTGTGCATGTGGGCGCGTGTGTGTGGCCACGTGGTGCTGGCCACCCACCCCCTCGTGCGCCGTGCCATACGTATGTTGAACTTCTATTGCACAGTACGTAGCCGTCCGTGCTAATTGGATGTGGTGGGGAAGGACAACAAACTCGACGCAAGAAGCAGTTCTAAAGAAATGAGTTTTCAATATCCGTCATTTGAAAGTGCACGGCTCCAGCGGCTTCCTCGTATCGGAAGGGAGAAGCATTCCAGACGTCCGCAGAAAGCGCATCTGCCGTTAAAAGGCTAACTGGCGGGTGGCTCTTCGTCTTCGTGTGGCCGCAGGTCCGGAGATCTGGCTGGAGTACGCGCAGTACTCGATCGGCGGCATGGGCCAGGCGGGCGGGGTGGAGCGAGTGCGCGCCGTGTTCGAGCGAGCACTCACCGCCGTCGGCCTCCACGTCACCAAGGGCAGCGCCGTGTGGGACGCCTACCGCGAGTTCGAGAACGCCGTGCTCGGCATGATGCAGGTGCGCGCTCCGTAGACGCCCGTCCGGTGGTGGGCGGGGGTGGGGTTGTGGGGGGGTGGGGGGGTGGTAGTGGAGGGGGGTTGTGGGGGGGGGTGAGTAATTGGGGGGTGGTAGTGGGGGGGGGTTGTGGGGGTTGGGGGTTGGTGGTGGGTGGGGGGTTGGTGGTGGTGGGTGGGGGTTGGTGGTGGTGGGTGGGGGTTGGTGGTGGTGGGTGGGGGGGGGGGGGTGGGTAGTGGTGGTGGTGGTAGGTGGTGGTGGGGGGTGGTGGGGATGGTGGTGGGCAGGGGGGGTGGTGGGAGGTGGTTGGGGTGGGTGGTGGGGTGGCGCTAGCAGCGGCCACGCACATAAATGACTGCTACTCTATAATAATCAATACCGTACTACTTTTATTACAATGCCGCTAAGGCCAGCGCAGTCCAGTCCAGCGTAGCTGGGAGTAGAAGGAATGGGGTGGATCGAGGGGAGTCTTCCTATGTGTCTCCTCCACCGTTAGCGAGCGTGCCCACCGGCCCAGGGATGGCCCCATTGACCGCCGCTTAGTGGTGAATGGTGGTGGTTGTTATTGTCGCTGTGCATCACCGTTGGTCTGTTGCTGTGTGTCATCTCGTGTGTGTTTGGGTGTCACTGAGTACGTCATGTGCGTCACATTTGGTGTGTCCGCTGTTTCTCAGTGGTTCACGCACTGCGCTACGAACTCGGCAACCCGAGTTCAGGGACGACTATTGGAACTGGTCCTGGGCCTCCTTTAGGTAGACTCAGCCTCAAATGAGCACCTTGTGCGATGTGAAAACCTCGCCACTGGCGAAATAAAGGCAGCCGGGCATGGTGTTGGCCACCCCACCCCCTCGTGTGCGGTGCCGGCATTTCGTAGGTGCTCGCAAACAGCGCACTTGGCAAAACGGTGTGTTACAGGTTATACCGGGGGGGGGGGTATCTTTGTCTTTTGCCTAGGTGTGTCACCGTGTACGTATGTATGTTGAACTTCTTTCGCGTCGATTCTCGCTCACGGCCAACACCAGCGACGACCACCACCGCTCTTGTGTGTGCCTCTGCGCGTCGCTGCCCGTGCCGTCGTGTTGCGCTAGCGCAGCCGGTGCTGGGCGTTGTGCTGAGCGCCGTGCAGCAGGAGCAGCTGAAGGCGCAGACGGAGCGCCTGAACACCCTGTTCCGACGCCAGCTGTCTCTGCCTCTCATGGGTGAGTCCGAGCGGTAACAACGGAGCCCTTGTTCACAACCTCTCCGTCCCACCCGTCTGTCCTCCGCTGTCACCGTCCGTCTCTCTGGTCGAGTGCCTCTTAACTGTGGGTCACAATAACTCCCCCTAAGATGATCTACGTATGCATCGAAAAATAATCATTAATGTTTAAACAAAAAACATTTTCAACCTTAATTGCGTGACCTTAAAGATCACAAGTCACTCTAATTGGCTGGCTATGTGCTGTGAAGAAGGGCCGTTACCCATAACGTCGCCTGTTGTTAACCAATTTTTTTAAAGGTCACGCAGTGCTTATTGACGTATGTGTTGAGTAGCTTCGTTGTTTGTGCTTTTTTGCACTACCACCAACGCAGCGTCAGCAGCAGCATCACCAAGTAACCGTGACCCTGATCCACCGCTGGAGGCTTGCTATGAGTGCGTATTTTGTGAGACGCCGATTCGTGCTGAGTGGGTGTTGTATGGTCGAGAACCATTGGTTCATGCTACTCACTTTCTGTACATGCATCAGACGGTAGATGTATGCTATGAGTGTGTGTATGAGTGTAGTGTAGCGGTTAGCGCGCTGCAGTACAAACCTGGCGACCCGAGTTCGATTCCCGCTCACGGCCAACACCAGTGACGATTATCTGAACCAGTCCCCTAGGTCGACTCAGCCTCAAAGGAGTACTTCTGTCGGGTGTGTAAACATCGCCACTAGGGAGACAAAGGCGGCAGGGCATGGTGCTGGCCACCCACCCCCTCCTGTGCCAGCCTTCATTGGTTCTACTCTCTAAAAGCACTTGCCCCAACAGTCTGTCAAGGCTATACGGGTGAATCTTTGTCTTTGAGTCACAGAGAAGCATGTCGTGCAATACGCGTGTTGTCGTTGTCGTACACGAGTCACGTGAGTTCACACTGCGAGTGGGGGTTGTTTGCACGCGTCTGTCCAGACATGGAGGCGTGCTTCACGGAGTACGAGGAGTGGCTGGAGAGCCCCGTGGAGGCCTCTGTGAGGCAGGCGTATGGCAAGGCACTGAAGCAGCTGGAGAAGTACAAGTCCTTCGAGAACGCCCTGGTAACCGCCCCCCCCCCCCCCCCACCACGTGCCGCCCAAACACGCGCGGCACGACGACTCCAGTAAACGCATTGCTGGTGTGTTTCGTCGCTTCGCCATGGATCTCCAACACCCAGTGACTTTGTTCAAGCGCATTTTAGTGGAAATTCGTTTCGTTGCACGTGCAAACAGTCGGGGTCATCCAAAGTTCGTCGTAGGCCGAGGTCGTTCCTTGGCTTGCCTAGGTCCTTTGCTGGGCTACCTGGGGCCCAGGTCGTGATTGTGTTGGCTCGATAATAAAAGCATGGTTTGATAAACGATGACCGGTAAATCAATTACTGGTTTTCATAATCTATTTACCACTTTGAAAATCGGGAGCAGTGGAATTTTAGTAACGAATGCATCGATTGGCACGCGCCAAAACGTGTAAACCGCACACCGGCAGGCCTAAGTCTCTCCTCTTCCGCACCGAGCGGACGTTGTTGGGAGAGGTGGGCGTACCCACACTTTGTACACGTGCGTCAAAACCGGTAACCGTGCGAAAACAATGATTTTGACAACCCTAGTAATAAGTAAGCGATTTGGTGATGATGCCGCTGCTGCTGCGTTGGCAGTGGTTGCTGAAGGCCGAATAACAAAACAACTCTACACATTCTTCAATAGCACCGTGCGGCCTTAAAAGCCAAAACCCTTCTCCATCGCATTGCAAATGTGCTATGAAGAAGTGTCATTGCCGGGAAACATCGCCTGTTGCATTCCTCTCCTTGTGACAAATGTGTTGAGTCTCTGGTAATAATTTCTGTGGAACTTTTTTTTGTGTTTAATGTGTTCTCCTTACCCCGCGCATCCGCTTGGCACAGTTGGCTTGTACGGTGCAAAATAAGCTCCACATACTTACATATGCAGTATAAATATAAATGAGTTTTCCTTATGGAGACAATACACTTATCAGGAATGTGATGATGCCACTCGCCACTGGACAAATATCGACACGCGCTTAATACAGTACGTACAGTCGGTGACCTCGTTACCAAGCAGAAGCAACCGATCCGCTTGTCTTTGCCTCCCAGCTGGTGGCAGAGCCCCCGAAGATGGCGGAGTACCAGGCCTACATCGAGTGCGAGCTGAAGGAGGGCGACCCGGCGCGCGTGCAGCTCGTGTTTGAGCGAGCGCTCGCCGACAACTGCCTGGTGCCCGACCTCTGGGCGCAGTACACCAAGTACCTCGTGAGTGTGCGCCACAGGAGAAGTCGTGCACCGACGCTTCTCCTGCCGCCCTCCCCTCCCATCTCACATCCGGTGCGGCAACCCGCACCGGATGTGAGATTGCCTAGCGGTGGCGCGAGATCGGGTGGGGACGCGGGGAGAGAAGGGGGGGTTTGGTATCGCTGCTGGCTGCGCGACTCGTCAGTCCACGGTGTCGAGGCGCGCAGCGCAGTTGACATGTTGGGCCGCGTGCGGACGATTCAAGATGTGAAGCCCTCCGAGTAGGCCCAGGGAGTGCGCAGCATGCAGCCGACGGGGCTGTTGAAGTTGCGCAGCCCCGGACTGCAGCCTGGTTGCTGATCATTGGAATATTAGGCTGTGGATAATTGAGGGTTAAATGCCTGATGAGTAGGGTTTGCTCGGTGCTCGAGGCTTATTACCGGGGATCCAAACGATTGTTTCGATTGATTGCCATTTCGATTCTGGCATTGTTATGGCCCAGCTCACCGTGGCTCATGTGACTCACCCTTGGCCTCTTGAAGGCTCACCCGGTTAAACAAAATGAAGCAAGAAACTTGACGCATTCTCTTTTGGGGCCCCATTTGTAAAGCGGCATCTGTTTCAGGGCTCACGGAGTCGAACTAAATGTCTGCGCGATAAGCCACTTCGTTGAGCTATCATTTGTGGCCAGGTCGCTTCTGAAAAAGAGCTACATAGCTCAGTGGGCCTGACCTGGTAAAATAAAAAAATGTTTAATAGTTCTTTACAAAAAAAAACAAATCACAGCATCGTTAATCAAATGAAGAGAGAGAGATCAGAGCACAGCCTGATTGTTGAGGACACAATGGTGGGGGGGGGCCCCCATCCCATCCCCCCCCCCGGTCACCCTCCGTGCGAGCCCGAGCGGTTGCCGTGTGTCACCGGCTGCGTCGCGCGCAGGACATGCAGCTCAAGATGAAGGAGGTGGTGCTGCCTGCTCACCGCCGCGCCACCAGGAACTGCCCCTGGGCCACGAGCCTGTGGAAGTCCTACCTGCTGGCTCTGGAGCGGCATCACGCGGAGCACGACACAGTGCGCGGTCCGTCTCCCCGCGCGACGTCTCCTCCCCTGCCGACATTTCCTCTCCCCTAGTGATGCGGCATCTCTTCCTAGTGGTTTCTCCTCCCCCCTAGCGACGTCTCCTCCCCCCTAGCGACGTCTCCTCCCCTGCCGACATCTCCTCTCCCCTAGTGATGCAGCATCTCCTAGTGGTATCTTTTCTCTCCTAGCGACGTCTCCTCCCCACTAGCGACGTCTCCCTTCAGGACCAGTCCCCAAAATATCCGCATGCTGCATATTTGTCTATCGTAGTGCGGTGTTAGTGACGAATGTTCCTCGCGAGCCTCTGCCCGTGCGGCTCAGTTAACGACGGCTTCTCTTGGCAGAGGTGTTCGACAAGGCGCTCGAGTCGGGCTTCATGCAGGCCACCGACTACACGGAGCTCTGGCAGACCTACATTGACTACCTGCGACGGCGCGTCGACTTCACGCAAGGTGGGGGCGATACGCCTGTAAGGTGGTAGGCCGCTTGTGGCTGTCGGCGTGTACTCCGGGATACGGGTTACAGGCGTTCACCGCCGTGCTGAATGGTTGCAAGTGTCGATTATTTTGACCCGACACGTCAATCGGTTATCACCATCGCTCGCACAGAACCCACAGCCGAGCTGGTTTGTCTGTGCTCGTGGTCGCTGTGTGCAGGTTCGAGCCAGGAGCTGGAGGAGCTGCGGATGACCTTCCATCGCGCAGTGGAGAGCATCCGGCAGGAGGTGGCGCAGCGTGAGTAACCTCTCACCGTTAAAGATCATGATGATGATATTGATTTGCTTACGATAAGGCTTCCTCCTCCTCTACTCCGGCACATCTCAGAGCACGTGACATCGCATCTCAGCACATTTGAAAGGACGCCCCCAGCGGCAGCCGTCCCCCGTGCGCTCAAGGTGACTCGGCGCCGAGCCTGCAAACAGGCGTTCGTCCGGCAGTGGGGAGGCCATGGGAGCTGCTATGTATGTTACCCAATTGAGTACATTTCGCGGGTGATTATTGAATTTGACAAAAGTGCACGGTGACGGCCGGCACACAGTGCTCTACTCTTGAGAGCGACGTCAAGGGGCATGTCTAACGTCGACGACGACGACGACGATGGTTGGTACCGATGGTGTGTGTGTGAGTGGGACGTCGAATCGGTGGCGGCGGTGTTGGGGACACTTTGGCCAACGCGCCCCCCCCCCCCCCCTTGTGCTGCGTGTTCCAGGCTGTGCGGAGGGAGGGGATTCCTCGAGCGCCATCCTGCAGCACTGGGCCAGGATAGAGGTGAGAGTTTGTTTTTGCTCTGCTCGTATAACGCTCCCTCTAACGTGCCGCACGGAGATGTCTTGAATCGAGTGACGGAAGCTGTCGGTGCCAAAATCCGTTTGCATATTCACAACTGTTTGGTTTTGGTTTGTTTGTCTTTCAAGTGTTTGTTTATTGAGTAAACCTCAGATCGATGTGGCCCAATTGCAATTGGGTAGGTAGGAAACCAAGTGGAGTAGACCCCCAGTTGGGTAAATCACCAGTAGAGTACATCCCCAGTAGGGTAGGTCCCCAGTAGGGTAGGTCCCTAGTGGTGTAGGTCCCTAGTACGGTAGGTTCCCAGTTGCGCTACACCACTCGGGACGACGACGATGACACACGTACGCACACACGCACACACGCACACACGCACACACACGCACGCACACACGCACGCACACACGCGCTCACGTGCTCTTCTCCCGCTCTGCCGGCAACGGCCGAGACGTTCAGCCCTCCCCGTGGTGGCGGCGGCGGCGGCGGCGACCCCGGAGGTAAAAGCGCGCGGCGTGGCGGCGCGACGCCGTCTGTGCGTGTCCGCGGCGAGCAGGCGAACCACTGCCACAACGTGCAGAAGGCGCGCGAGCTCTGGGACCAGGTGATGTCGCAGGGGAACGCCAAGTACGGCAACATGTGGCTCGAGTATTACCACCTGGAGAGGTGAGGCCGCCCCACGAGCACCGCACCACGGGTACAGCGCGAGACTTTTTTTTTTGTGTGTGGTGGGGAGCGGTGGTGTAGCGGTTTGCGCGCTGCACTACGAACCAGGTGACCCGGGTTCGATTCCCGCTCACGGCAACCACCAGTGACGATTATCTGAACCGGTCCCGGGCCTCCCCTGGGTCGACTCAGCCTCAAATGAGTACCTGGTGTGGTGTGTAAACATTGCCACAAGGGAGACAAAGGCGGTCGGGCGAGGTGCTGGCCACCCACCCCCTCGTGTACCATTCCGGCCTTCATAGATGCTCGCTAACAGCACTTGCCCCTACAGTCTGTTAAGGCTATACGGGGGATCTTTGTACTTGTGTGTATGCGTGTGTGTGGAGAGCGGTGGTGCGGCGGCTAGCGCACCGCGCTACGAACCCGGAAACCCGAGTTCGATTCCCGCTCATGGCCAACACTGGGCCTCTCCTAGGTTGACTCAGCCTCAAATGAGTACCTGGTGCGGTGTGTAATCATCGCCACTGGGGAGATAAAGGCGGCCGTGTGTGGTGCTTGCCACACCCACCCCCTCGTGTGCCATGTCGGCCTTCATAGGTGCTCGCTTGCAGCACTTGCCCCGACAGTCTGTTCAGGCTATACGGGGGATCTTTGTCTTTTGAACGTCTTTCACACCGTGCATAGCCAACTGTGCTGGTCAGAAGTTGTAAAATAGGAGGCGTAGAGCGCGAGTAGTTTATTTAACGGTATTTTTTTTTGTGCTCGCGACCCCGGGGGCGGCTCTGCGCAGGGCATTTGGCGACGTGCAGCACGCACGCAGGGCGCTGCACCGTGCCGTGCAGTGCACCAGCGACTACCCGGAGCACATCTGTGAGGCGCTGCTCACCTTCGAGAGGGAGGAGGGTGCGTTGCGCTCACTCGCCACACACACACCGCCTGAAAAATTTAAATACCGTAATGTTATCCTCTTAATGATCCCAGGTAAGCCCCCGACTGGGCCACAAGACTCTTTTCCAGGACCACTCCCGCATTCCAATGTTTGGCCTTGTTTGGCACGGCAGTGTGACCCTTCGTGTTGGACAATGGCCCACAAAAGTGGATATCAAAGAACTCCTTCCGAGATCTCTTCTCAAGTGACCTCTGTGACTCTGAACGGGGATCAGCAGCGCCCTGCCGCTGAGAGTAACGTTTTGTTACGTCATCGTTCAATTGATGTGTTAATTCTCAGGAGCTGAAATTAAAAAGTGCAAAACCAAATTTAACGTGATGGCTTTTTCACGTGTGTACATACGTACGTGTGTTGAACTTCTTCTGCACCGTACGTAGCCAACCGTGCCGGTCGGATGTGCGTCTTTGGGTACCTCGATGAGACCATCGGCTCGCTGCATCCCCGAGAGCCCGGTTCTAGTCACAGGCGGCTGGAAGCCAGAATGGAGCCCCCACGATGCCCGGCGGTGCCGTTACGGTCTTGGTAACGCTGCGGTTGCCTTCGTGGCACGCGTCGGCGTGTGCGCAGGCACGCTGGAGGACTGGGACGCCGCCTGCCAGAAGATCGAGACCAAGCTGAAGCGCGTGAGCGAGCAGAGGGCCAAGGTGAGGGCTTTGCGAGATCCGCCCCCAATCCCCGTGGCGCCGCTGTAGATTCTGCATTCGGAGAAAAGCGTCCGGGTCGTACGTCTGCGTGGGTTTTCGCGGTTGTGCTGTGCGCGTTCCCGACGACTTGCCAGTGACTATTGTACGATTCACCCGCCCCGAGATTCTGGAGATGATCACACTCAGAGTCATGGACCTTCAGGAGATGATGGTGTCCGCAGTGTTTGTGTGTGTGCGCCTGTGTATGGTTATGGGGAGTAATAGTGTAGCAGTTTGCATGCTGCGCTATGAACCGGTGACCCGAGTTCGATTCCTGCTCACGGCCAACACCGGTGATGATGATCTGAATCGGTCCTGGGCCTCTCCCCTCGGTCGAGTCAGCCACCCCCTCGTGTGCCGTTCCGGCCTTCACAGGTGCTACTCGCGAACAACACTTGCCCAACCAGTCTGTTACAGCCTATACGGGATGGGGTCTTTGTCTCGTGTACATGTATGCCCGTGTGTGTGTGTGCGCGCACGTGGCTTTACGCGTGGCTGCGTGCGCAGGTGAGTGTTTGACTGTGCATGTTCTCCGCGTAGGGGAGCGGTAGTGTAGCGGTTAGCGCGCTGCGGTATGAACCTGGCGACCCAGGTTCGATTCCCGCTCACGGCCAACACCAGTGACGATTATCTGAACCGGCTTCGAGCCTCCCCTAGATCGACTCAGCCTCAAATGAGTACCTGGTGCGATGTGGAAACATCGTCACTAGGGTGACAAAGGCGGCCGGGCGTGGTGTTGGCCACCCACCCCCTCGTGTGCTGTGCCGGCCTTCATAGGTGCTCGCTAACAGCACTTGCCCCTCCTGTCTGTTAAGGCTAAATGGGGGATTTTTGTCTTTGTTCTCCGCGCAGGCTGCGGAGAAGGAGGCGCAGAGGCAGAGGCAGGAGGAGGAGCGCACGAAAGCCAAGCTGGAGAGCAAGGGAGGCAAGAAGTCCCAGAAGAAGGAGCAGCACGTCTTCTCGGGCAAGCGCAAGGCTGAGCCCGAGTGGGGCCACGAAGCCGGTGAGTGCCTCTTCCTCCTCCTTTTCATCACTCCTCTTTCTCCTCCTCCTCTTCATCACTCCTCCTCTTCATCACTCCTCTTCTTCTTCCTCCTCCTCCTCTTCATCACTCCTCCTCCTCCTCTTCTTCTTCTTCCTCTTCCTCCTCCTCTTCATCACTCCTCTTCCTCCTCTTCCTCTTCTTCTTCTTCCTCCTCTTCCTCGTCTTCTTCCTCCTCAAGTTGATTTTGATTTTAAGCGGCTGAGAACTCAAGGGACCATGGTTAGTCTCATTTGCAATAATGACCTGGGGTTGTACAGTCGAACTCCTCTGAACGACCACCCCTGGTAACGACTAATCGCTTCACGAAGGTCCTCCATAGAGACCAATGTGTACTGTATAGTGGTGTAGTGTGTAGTAGTGTCGTGTTTAGTAGTGTACTGCCTCCAATAGAGCCCAATGTGTTGGTTTACCGACCATTCCCCTGTTGTCGCTACAGTAAATATTAATTAATGCATCGATTAACCATGTCTATTTTAACGTGTTTATAATGTTGGAAGTATCTTTATGCATGAATATCCATATTTTTTATATTAGTACTTTTTTGGGTGATAAAGGGGTGACATTCGATGCTATCGGAACGCATAAAGCACAACGTGCATTTCCTAAACTCGCTTAATGACCAAATCACTTGACGACCGGTTTCGTGGAACCGGTCATCATCGTTAAGAGGGTGGGTGGGGGGGTTACTGTATTCTGCCAGTAGGCGGCGACGATTGCTGTAAAAAAAACTCATCACGTTACATTTGGTTTCGAACGAATTTGGCAAAATTCCAGCTCGTAATCATTTTGCCCGCGACGAACATTGCTCTCCAGTGGCGGAGCGGTTGGGAAAGTTCTTGAAAAGGTCGCTGGAAGGGCATCCTGGCGGGATAACCGCGTCGGCGCTAACGGCTTGCAACGGGGGCCGCTCGCGCGACCTCCGCGGGAGCGCCGAGCGGCCTCTTCGTCCCGCGAGAGGCCCGCCGATCGGCGCCGCAGGCCCCGGATTAAAAACGTGCGCGGGAGGAAGAGGCGACGGACGAGCGTCGACCGAACGGCCGCTTTAATCTCGCCGACTCGCAGCCCAGGCGAGCAAGCGCATCCGCGAGGAGGCGGGCGGCGGCGTCCCGTGGGAGGAGGACGACGACGAGGACGAAGAGTCGAAGGGCCGCGACGCGGGCGCCATGGTGCACGCCAGCCTGGGCCTCTTCGGGTGCGCCCCCCCGTCGGCCGCCGGCAGGGCGTCCGGCCCGGGGTCCTCGGCGAGGCCCGGCCCGTCGCGCGCCGCTCCCGGCTTCCCCAAGGGCAAGGCGGAGAAGAAGGGCAAGGCGGCCGAGCAAGCTCCCACCACCACCAAGTTCACCCCGGGTACGATGGCCTTGCCCCCCCCCCCCCCCCCTCGTTCATTCGTCACGCGTCGTCGGCGACGGGCCCTCACGCCAAAACGTGCGACCCCCTTGCCGCGGCGTTCGCCGTGAGCTGCTCTTGGCCTGCCGTGCACCGGCGTCTCGAGGGATTTGTTTGATCCACGGATCACGGGGGGGGGTGACAACGGTGGGGTGGCGCTCTCACTTGGAACGTCGACAGCCGACTCAAGTGGCCCCTCGCCTCCCTCCTGTTATCTGTGACAGCGGTGGCGGCGTCCGCTTGTGGACAATCGCCCGCTTGGTCGTGAGTGGTCCCTTATAATAATATCTAATCAATCATCTCCGCAGTATTCCTGCACCCATTGCCAGCCCACAGCAGTCCTTCAGCAGGACACGCCGCTTCCCCGCCCGCCATACTAATGTGGAATTTCCCACCGCTGCGCAGGCGCGGAGTCGTGCACGGTGTTCGTGAGCAACATGGCTTACTCCCTGGCGGACCCCAACGCTCGCTTGCGTGAGGCACTGGCGCCGTGCGGAACCATCGCGGAAGTGCGCCCAGTCTACTCGCACTCCCACCACTTCCGCGGCTACTGCTACTGTGCAGTTCGACACTGGAGGAGGGGGCGCGCGGGGCGCTCGCCATGGACCGCACGTCGATCGACGGACGGCCCATGTTCATCAGCCCCTGCGTGGACAAGACCAAGCAGCAGGAGCAGCAGCCCAACAAGGCGAGGGAGTCGAACGCGGTGGTCGATGTTGCGTGTTGCGGCTCGTAAGCGAGCGAGTCGTTGGTCGGAATCGCTACCTTGGTTTGTTTTTTACATGAACATCTTAGCACTTGCAGTTTTATTGCCGGAAAGTTTAAACCCTGTTCTTATATTTCATACTTTGATGCTTCAGTTGCACTTTGCACTCATATTGTTCAGTGTCGTTCTTTAGTCCATCTCATTCTTTGTCTTCCTTCGCTTCTTTGTTCCTCTTGTTGGAGTATTCCATTGCTAAGAAGGTTGTTATGGTGTCTTTCTCGTATTAATTCGCAAAACATGTCTCGATGGATAGCTCTCCAAAGGCGTTTTCGAGTTGTACCGTGTTTTGTACGGCGCGACGTCTTGACGTTTCCCTCCACGTGCCGGGCGCTCCTTCGGAAAAACCGAACTCCCAGGGGGGGGGCACGCCGGGGGGGAGGGTCGGACGTCGTGCCGACCAAAACGCGGCGCGACCCCGAAAACCCTTGGGTAGAGTCACGCGGCCCGACCGCGAAGAAATCACCGGGAGGCGGCGGCCGTACGTCCGTGCCTCGTCAAGGTCCTCACAAAATTATCGCCTGCAGGCGTTCAAGTACAGCACAGACCTGGAGAAGCACAAGCTGTTCGTGTCGGGCCTCCCGTTCTCCTGCACCAAGGGCGAGCTCGAGGAGATGTTCGGGAAGCACGGCAGCATCCGCGAGACGAGGATGGTCACGACGCGCGCCGGGAAGTTCAAGGTGACGCCCGGGGGGTGGCGTTGGTGGCGCGGGTCCCCTCCCCCACTCCTCTTCCTGAGAGAGGCAGCGGTCCGGTTCGATCGCGATTCGAGTGAAGCGGCGTTGGAACCGCTGGGCGCGGGTGCTCGCCCCTTACCGCTTGGTCGGGCACTGCGGTGACCTTAGTGCTCGTGGCAAGATGTTAACGACCTCGCCAGATATGCAGGAGGTCGTGGGTTCGATCCCGACCCTGTGACACCTGTGTTTGGAGTTTGCATGTTCTCTCCGTGGTCGTGTGCATTTATCTCTGGGTCCTCAAGAAACATGCATTTACAGTATTTGGCTGCTGGAGGTTGCCGGGCTTTGCATCGTCCGCGTCCGTTGCGCAGGGCCTGGCGTACATCGAGTACGAGACCGTGAGCCAAGCGGCGCAGGCCGTGCTCAACCTCAACGGCACCACGGTGAGGGACAGCGTCGTCAGCGTGGCCATCAGCAACCCACCGGCGCGGCGCCGCGCCGACCAGCAGCAGCAGCAGCAGCCAGCGATGCCACCGCGCAGCGTGTACGGAGCGTACGTCACCACCCCACCCCACACACCCCACCACTGCCCAATCCCTCCACCCCCCCCGCCCCCCCCGGGCGAATGACCGGCCCGATGATGACTTTAGCCAACGATCGACGCGGCTGAGCGGCGGGGCGCGTTTGCCGCTCTTGCCGCTCGTTGCAGAGGTCGGCGGTTCGAGCCCACTAGCCACCCCGGTTAATCCTGCGGGCGTATATATTAACCACGCGCAGCGAAACTCTCACGAATGGAATTGACCACAAACATGCCCTCACGCACGACCCTCCTGAGAGCAAGCGAGGTTTTCCCTGGGCATTGTTACTCTTCCCGCACATCCACTGGGAGTCTTCCCGGGGAGCACTCCTCACTTTCTTCTTCCCCTGCTCCGGCCCCGAGCCCGCCCGGCCCCCGGCACGGCCGCGCTGCGCGCCGCCCCGAGCTCCCGGGCATCCCCGGCGCTCCGCTAACGAGCGCACGCGTCTCTCTCCCCGCAGGAGGGGCAAGGGCCGCACGCAGCTGGCGCTCGTTCCCCGCGCTCTGCAACGGCGGAACGCGGGCGGCAGCAAGTCCCAGAACGGCACGGCGGCGGCGGGGGCGCCGGCAGCGGGACGCGCTGGACGGGGCCGGCGACGCGGCGGCCGGCGGCGACGCCACGCCCGCCGCCGCCGGGCCCATGATGAGCAACGCCGACTTTGCACGGATGCTGCTGAGGAAGTGAGAGGAGGAGGAGCCACCCCTCGGCGTTTGCCGCCGGCGCTTCCCCCCCCCCCCCCCCCCCCCCACCACCGGCGTGGCAGCCGTTCGCAGATTTTTGTTTCAGTCGCCCTGCCCGATCCAAAAACGGCGAATCCGTTTCGTCGGCGGATAATGTTTATCGTTCAAATCATTCCCTTTCGACCGTCCTCGAGAGTTCGTGTTGCGTGCGTACACACGAGGGGCGGCGGAAGAGTCCACGGCTCGCGTTTACCTGGGAGTTGCCACGCACTCCTCCGTCGCCCCTTGTCACACGGAAGCGATGTGGCAGAAAGGTGGGAGGGATTTCAAGGTGAAGGTGGCGTTAGCGCGGCGTTGGCCCCGGTGACCCGATGACCTATTTGTATTTGCTTATAATCGGGCCAAGTGGTGTTATCGTCAACGTGCCGTTGGCAATACGAGCTGTACTTGCAAGTGGTCGGCCTACGGAACATCTGGCCACCACCATCATGGGGTTGTGAAGTCTCCGCTGGCTCGCCACTGCTGCCAATGGAGAGGAGCCACCCACCCGAGAACACATTTTATTCCAACTCCGAGAATCAACTTATCAGTTGTACTGCCGTGCGATCAACGTTACCATATTCTGAGCGCGTGAGGGTGCTGCTGCCCTCCTCGACTGAGCCGCACCAGAAATCGCTTGGAACAGATCTCAGATCGCGGGAACTCTGCGATATCCCGCTTGCGTGCGCCGTTCTCCAACGCGAAGGGTCACCGACCGCTTTTGCGAAATTAGGAGCGAGCAGATACGTTTTCTCGCGGGTAAGTGCAGTTGAGATTTTATATTCTTGAGAAAAGAAAAAAAAAAATTCTTGGGTGCTTGACAACACTCCCTCACCTTGCAAACTCACCTTCCACCGCCCCACACGCTTACCCCCCCCCCCCCCCCCCCCTCTGCGCGCCATTCGCTTTTCTACAGCAACAGAGACCTCCCCCGCCCCTTTTTGTATGCGTTGTGTGTACCTTGAGCCGGGGTGAATTTTTTGTTCCGTTGTTTCAATTGTGATTCCAACCCCGAGCCGTTGCCGTTGGGAGGTGTTCTTTGTGATGTTCACGTTCATCTTTATTTTTAAGTTTTATCCATTGTGGGGAAGGGGGGGGGGGGGGAAGAGTTTGATTTTTTTTTTCTTTCACACATAGTTTCCTGTGTGGTTTCGCCTTCCGCAAGTTGGGGCGCCCCTTGTAGCACTCGCTGATAGTGCTTCAAACCCCCCCCCCCTACCCAACCACACCCCCATTTCTCATTTGGTTTCTCGAGAAACGGAGAAAACCATAATCGATGTGAATCCTTCGAGACATGTAAGGTTTCTAAATATCTGCGGATGTAATTGTCGAGTCTTCATGTACGAGTCATTTAGTGTTGAGCAATAGTCATTTTGAATACTGGTTTGTGACGTTTTTATTTAATATTTGATATGCCGTTCAATAGCTAGTGTGCCCACAGCCATTGCGTGGGGAGCTTGTGGTTTCTGATGTGGTTTGTTAGGGACATTACGTCTGCATATCCAGGCACGTAACGACGATGCACCTGTTAAATCGATCCTCGCGCTCACGGTACGAGCATCATTTCGCACCTCCGATTAGCACGGGTGGCTACGTGCGGTGCAAAAGAAGTTGCACCTGTATGCATCATTGGGTCGTTTGCATAGCCATCAACTATTTACAATGCATGGAAATTACATGCAGATGATGTTAATTTGAAGAGCTTGCATTTTCGTGAAATACTTCTCTGGGGCTCAGGCTCAGATAGCTCCGGCCGAAATTAAATCCTGCTTTTTTGACCAAGTTTCCAAAACGTGTGCCGACCCAGTCAGAGAGAAGCTAAACAAGGCTTCGAAGCCTCGATACCGCTCAGATGGGAGACCATCACGCACACACGACGGACGCAGTCTGTGTTGTGGTCAGCAGAGAGCAGTGCAGCGAATCCACTATTCTGTACTCGCCACGCAGTGCGTCGTGATGCCCTCGTCCGGCAGTGCATTGTCAAACATGGCATTTATATTACCTCCTCGATAGGTTACCGTTGCATTTCGGCTCCAACTTACAAACGACAGGGGGAAGAAAACAATAACCCACGGTGTACTGTATAAACGATACAGTAAAAATACTAAATTGTTGAAGATAATCGCAGTCTCAAATTGTGGCAAACCCCTGACCTCGTGGTGCGCCAGGTGTGTCCGTTACATGCCTGATATTTACACCTCTCTGTATCCAGTAAAACTCCATAAAACTGGTCTTATATTGAACAAAAAGAGTGAATAAAACGTACCATTTGTATTATGGTTTCATTCACATTTGGAAGGAAAAAAAAGAGGGGCAACGTTCCATCCTGTTGGTTGTAACTCCGTTGCAAACCCTGGCGAGTGGCAAGGGGGGTGGCCCATTTGTAGCCACTAACCTCGTGACGACAGGCAAGCGGTCACGGGTCACGGTCACGGGTCACGGTCACGGGGCAGTCTGTGTTGTCGCTGAACAGTTGCCGTCCCTGCAGCTCTCGTTACCCAGTGTTCTTGAATACAAGTGCATCAACCCAGCGCGCTCTGCCAGTGTCCCTTATTAAACCCACGGGCATCATTGTATTACTTTGCAGGTGGCTGTGCGCGGTCAGCGACTGACTCGCAAGTGAGAGGCAAAGTTCAGTCTCCATGGGGGGGCGCCACCCATTGTCATCGTCATCATCAATTGTCCATCCCATCAAACTAATCTTCGTCATCGTGAGCATCGGTCATCCATGGCTCCGTTCAATTTGCTGATCCCCGAATTCAGGACACCTATTGACCGTTAACTATCGTGCCTGACCCGCTTGGCATGTTGTAGCTTTGAGGGCTTTGCAAATGTGATTTTTTAAAAATGCACACTACAGAACTGCATAACCGTTAGGCTTTTATTATATAATAATCTGTCTGGATGAGAAGTCTCCTCATGACGCACATTTGTTTGTGGGCTTCAGGCCAACTTCTGCACGCGATGAACCCCATCGCTGCACTTGCCATAAAAGCAAGCGGCAATATGGCTTTCTTAACCCGCAACATCAACAATACCACAATTGCACAAAACTACATATATTCCTTCTTTTACAGAAATTGTAATTACAGCATTGGTGCAGTTTTTTTTTCAATTACGTACCTCGAAGATTTGTGGTGAGTGTTTTGCTTTTTGGTGGCAAGTACCACTGCATTAGAAGTTGTTTCATTATTTTGTACGGTATATTTGGTTTGACCTGCCTATGATCAAATCGCCCGGAATACGGCAGATCTCCAAAACTTATCAGGGTTGACCATGGATACGACTGCCAAGTATATGTATAGAAGGTGTTATAGGCGGCAGGACTACATTATGGGCGACAGAGGGAAGTGCAGCAGAACACATTGCTGTACTGTACTTCTATGCTCCCCGTTGGTCTGCTCACCACGATCCCCGTACGACAGGAGGGCCAGAGCCCAGAAGTGGATTTATGAAAGGGATGTAGCTGTACTGTACATGAGATCACGTGACACAATCGGCCTTCTTGCAGCTGTGATGTTTTTCCCCACTGATTCCACTGACGGAGAGGAGTCGAAACTGAGAAATTCTGTTTTTCAGTGATGTCATTTATCGTGCTGCCGGAGCTACGCAGAGAAAGGAGGGGGGGTTTAGGAGCGGGTGGTGAGCGGCGGCGGTTTGAGGAAGACGTTCTCATGTGGTGGCCGATTGTTGCAACTCGGTAGGGGCAGCAGCGTTAAAACCCTGCAGCCGCATGGCTGCGATCGCCGCGGGTGTCACACGAACCCGCGTAACACCAAGACGTCTCGGCATCAACCGCTGGAGACGCGCGAAGACAGAACACAGGGAGGAGGACGGGGGGGTCCCATTTAATTCCTTGCACCAGAGCCCATGCCGACCACTCGTCACCCCAGATTGCACGTGGGTCTCCCCTGTCGCGCTTCTGCTCGGCGTTTGGTGACGGCCCCGAGGAGGGACGGTGCGGAGGCGTGGATCCGCGGCCGTGAGGAGGTAGCGCTACGTTGGCGGCTGTCCGCAAGGTATGGGAAGCGATGTCACCGAGTTGAGCGCCGTCTGCACGGATGTGAGGCAGTAGCCCTCCTCCCCCATCAGGTATCTGTCCAGGGTCACAGCCACGTGCACGCACCGGTCATGCACATACAACAACCGCCATTCGCCTCCTAAGTGGCGGTGGCGTCACCACGCCTAGGTGGACTTTGGAGGCCTTCGCGTGCGGTGTGGTAGGCTCTGCTGGCGGGAGGTCACGGGACAACAGACCCAGATGTTATGGTTTGACCGACCAAGTTGGTTGGCAGATGCCCCACCTGTGCGCCCCACTATGCCAAAAATACAAAGACAAAAATCCTCCGTGTAGCCTGAAAAGACTGTTGGGCCAAGTGCTGTTAGCGAGCACCTATGAAGGCCGGAACAGTACACGAGGGGGTGGGTGGCCAGCACCACGCCCGGCCGTCTTTGTCTCCCCAGTGGCGATGTTTACACAACCGCACCAGGACCGGTTCAGATAATCGTCACCGGTGTCGGCCGTGAGCGGGAATCGAACTGGCCGCCACATTCGTAGCACAGCGCGTTAACCGCTACATATACGTGCACATAAACATGCACAAACCAGGCATGCGCCACACATATTAGAAAGCCTTGTAGTGGCAAGACGTAACTTGATGCACTACAATTGGAAGCAAAGTTTTTTTTTTCCATTTTAAAAATATTCCACAATTGTAGCCGATTAGTGGAGGCGTGATTTCTGCGGTAATAACATATCGTTGGGCGGGCCCGCTTCAAAGTGCCTGGACGGCCTGGTACGTGCACCCGGGCAGTGTGAAATGAAGTCGTGGGACGGTTTCTGGCCTGTGAGCCGCAGTAGGCTCTCCCCGCCCTTGCCGTATCGCAGTGAGACGTTTACCCTTCGTGGATGAACTCTTCGAGAGCGGCGCACTCGGAGATGAGCTGGGGCAGCTGACTCCGCAGCACCACGAACGCGAGGATGGGCAGCAGATCGTCCGCCCCACTACGCGTGCACACACACACACACGCACACACGCACGCACGGGAACACACCACACCAGAGTTGTCCTTCCGCCGCACCTCCAATTATCACGGTTGGCTACGTAGGATGCAAAAGACGCTGTCTTTCCGACAGACCTGTTCTTCACCTGAGGACGGCTGCTTGGGTTGTGGCCGAAACGTCGTGAGAATTGTATTTTATTATGTTTTATTTTATTTTTTCCCTTCTACGTGACTTTACCGAAAGAACCAAGAAGATGCAAAAGAAGTTTAACATCATACATATGTGCCTATAAATGGTAACAATACACATTCTAATGCTCTGGCTTTAAATATAAAATTACCAACAATGTTTATCGTCGTGCGACGGTCTTGAATTTCAAACAAATCATATCACACACGTTGCATATATATATAAAATCACTAAAGAAAAAAAAAAAACCTACCTCC
The DNA here is from genome assembly GCF_015708825.2 of Lethenteron reissneri. Classification (NCBI taxonomy): domain Eukaryota; kingdom Metazoa; phylum Chordata; class Hyperoartia; order Petromyzontiformes; family Petromyzontidae; genus Lethenteron; species Lethenteron reissneri. Next base: position 11,024,791 of record NC_083806.1, on the reverse strand, counting down.
ATACTTTACATACACCGCAGTAAATACCAGAGGTGTGGACTCGAGTCATGTGACTTGGACTCGAGTCAGACTCGAGTCATGAATTTGATGACTTCAGACTCGACTTGGACTTGCATAACAATGACTTTGTCCCACCTCTGAGGTGTGGACTCGAGTCATGTGACTTGGACTCGAGTCAGACTCGAGTCATGAATTTGATGACTTCAGACTCGACTTGGACTTGCATAACAATGACTTTGTCCCACCTCTGAGGTGTGGACTCGAGTCATGTGACTTGGACTCGAGTCAGACTCGAGTCATGAATTTGATGACTTCAGACTCGACTTGGACTTGCATAACAATGACTTTGTCCCACCTCTGAGGTGTGGACTCGAGTCATGTGACTTGGACTCGAGTCAGACTCGAGTCATGAATTTGATGACTTCAGACTCGACTTGGACTTGCATAACAATGACTTTGTCCCACCTCTGGTAAATACACACCCACAGGGCGGTACTGGAGATGATAATGGCACCGTGTGTGTGTGGTGGGTGAGCGCTACGCTCCTCTTACATGGCGGGTGGACTCAAGGCAGCTTCTTGGTGCTCGTAGAAGCTCTCCACGCACTCGCACACTTGTCTCGTGGTCCGCACTGCAGCACAACATGCCACAGACACGCCACAAACACGCCACAAACACGCCACAAACACGCATGTGCGTTCAACTTGTTTACCGCCCGTACGTGGCCAGCCGAGCTACTTGGATGTGCGGGGGGGAAGGACAACAAACCAAACACAAAAAGGAGTTTTCAAGAAATGGGTTTTCAATCTAGATTCTAAAGACCGTCCACAAAGATCTCCCAAAAGAGCCTTGATAGGCAGCGGTACTCAGCCCAAGGATTGTGCCCCCACAAAAGCCTTTTGGAGGAGGAAGGGGGGGGGGGGTGCAGGATGCAGCATGCACACTGTGCAGGAGAACATCTGGGGGTACGTTCGTCCCACATCGCGGCGACAAAACACACCGATACACGACACGAAACATGCCGAACTCCATTTAATAGAGACGTGGGCATGCGACCTGCGTACCGTAGTAACCTGGGGGGGGGGGGGGTGGGGGGTACGCAGGCGTTGAGAAGGAGGGTGTGGGGGGCCAAGTAATCTTCATTAGGGGGGCCGCCGCACCAAGCAAGTGTGAAAGCCACTGCTTTGCCAAACACGCGCGCACGCACACGTCTTACCGATGCAGTCGAGTTTGCGCTGCGGGCAGCAGTGCTGGGCGAGGTTCCTCAGCTCCTCCACCGCGGCGCCGTACGGGAAATCAACTCGCCCGTCGCCCTCCGAGGAGGAGACGTCGGCTGCAGCGTCGCCGGGGGGGCCGGCCGGGCGGCTGCAGCCCGGCACGAGCCGCAGCTCGGGGGGCACCCCGAGGTCGCCGGGCGTCGCGAGGGCGTACGCCGCCATCCACGTCGCCAGCGCCCGCTCCTCCGCGCCGTGAACCATCCTGAGCGGAGGGGGGAGAAATGTGGAGGGGGGTCACCCAACCCCGCCAGCGGCTCGTGCTTTTATTTTAGTGCGGCTCGACACGACAAAGCGGCAGTCACGTCTCATCAGTCGGGCTCTAGTCTGGGGTGGGTTACCGTCGTCATCATCAACGTTCCACCATTACTGGTCCACTCGCAGCCCTCATCGACTTAAAATCGTCGCAAATTTCACGACGATAATTGACACTTGCTTGGCGTTTCATTGCCCGCAGCTGCGGGAAGCGTGCACCCCGGGGTAAGGAGAACCACCGGTGTACAGAAACCGTGAGACGATGCCCATCACGCATACGGCTCCACACATTGCTATTCCGGAGGAGCGGCAGGTCAGTCGGTCGTAGCCAGAACAACGCGTTGGGGTCTTGAGCCTGGACTTGGGCAGGAAGCGGACAGAGACCTGAACAGGGCGAGGAGGGGAGGCCACAGGGGCTTGAAGAAGGCCTCCTCCAGACTCGCCAGGCACTGATCTCGCCCCGCAGGAGACTCCAGCTGCTCGAACGCCAGGACGCACAGCTCCAGCAGAGAGTCTGCAGCACACACAGTACACACACAGTACACACACAGCTCCAGCAGAGAGTCTGCAGCACACACAGTACACACACAGTACACACACAGCTCCAGCAGAGAGTCTGCAGCACACACAGTACACACACAGTACACACACAGCTCCAGCAGAGAGTCTGCAGCACACACAGTACACACACAGTACACACACAGCTCCAGCAGAGAGTCTGCAGCACACACAGTACACATACAGTACACACACAGCTCCAGCAGAGAGTCTGCAGCACACACAGTACACACAGCACAGTACACGCAGCGCACAGACAGCTCCAGCAGAGAGTCTGCAGCACACACAGTACACACGCAGCACACACACAGTACACAGCTCCAGCAGAGTCTGCAGCACACAGTACACACAGCACAGTACACACGCAGTACACACACAGTACACACTGCACACACGCAGCACACACACAGCACACACGCAGTACACGCAGTACACACAGTACACACGCAGTACACACACAGAACACAGCTCCAGCAGAGAGTTTGCAGCACACAGTACACACACAGTACACACGCAGTACACGCAGCACACACACAGCTCCAACAGAGAGTCTGCAGTACACACACAGTACACAGCTCCAGCAGAGAGTCTGCAGCACACACAGTACACACGCAGTACACAGCTCCAGCAGAGAGTCTGGAGCACACACAGCGCACAGTGCACGCAGTACACACGCAGTACACACAGTACACAGCTCCAGCAGAGAGTCTGCAGTACACACAGCAGACACAGCACACACAGCACACAGTGCACGCAGTACACACGCAGTACACACAGTACACAGCTCCAGCAGAGAATCTGCAGCACACGCAGCACATAGACAAAAGGCAGTACACAAAGAGCAGACACTCATGCAGGTGCTTAATTACCATCTAGACAAAGGCCCTCTTGCGCGTGTTAGGACGACCATGAATTCTACTCCACGCAGATGTAGATGATTATAACCATTCACCCACGCAGGTGGTACGTGATAAATGATGATGACGATGTTTATGAAGGATTCTCATCCGTGCAGGTGTAAACGATGATTACGAAGGCTATCAAATGCACGCTGAGCTACGTAACGGATGGTGACGATGATGACGCGGGCTATAGTCACCCATGCAGGTGTGCACATCGTTGACGATGATCTTCAGGTGCTCTCGCAGTGCTTGCTCCTCCATGAAGCGCAGGGCGGCATTCCCCCTCCCCTCCTCGTCCTCGTCGTCATCGCTGCCCCGAAGCAGCTCACCCTCACGCCCGGTCAGCTCCACGCCCAGCTCCTCGAAGGAGCCGTCTCTGGGCACTCCTCGGGCGTCTGGCGGCAGACGGGACGCGCCGGCCACTCAATGTACACACCAGCCCTTGAGAGCCTCATCTAAAGCACGTTCCACTGCCCGAGGGGGGGATTTCTAAACGTTAAGAATACAAGTGGACTGGTGGCTGGAAAGACGAGAGAAACACGTTTTTTTGTTTTTACAAAAATACCAAACCACATTTCTAATCACATCGCCCCCACGTCAATCCACTGCCGGATGAAGGCACCCCCCACATCGTGTTTTGCCATACTTCACCAAACTGATCAGTGTGGGTTGGGCGAAAGGGGGTGATGTATCTGACCCTTGTCTATTTCTGCAATCACAGTCGCAAAGAGCCGTAGAAACGTGGAATGTTCAAGCCACGAACGGAAAAGAGGCCGCGCAATGCTAAATTGAGCAGAGAGACTTTGATTGTAAAAGCTGGTGGGGTTCAGCATGGGCACTCTGGGCAGACAACGCCTCTCCTCGCGATTATCCGCTGCGAGCTAGTGACGCGCACGCACATATGCACGTACGTACTCACGCACCCACGCACGTACGTACGCACGCACGCACGTACATACGCACCTTCCACGCGGGTGTCTGGGGACGCTCCCCAGTCTGCCTTGACGCTCGGTCTCTCTTCCCCAGACTCTGGTGCCAACTTCTGCACCACGACGGCCCGCTTGGTTCTCTCCGTTATCCCACAATCCGCGCCGTGCGAAGCCACGTCTGGGCCGAGGGGAGAGCGAACACTGGGCGCAGGTGCTGCTGGTGCTGCTGCTGCTTCTGCTGCTGCTGTTGCTGGTGGTGCTGCTGCTGGTGCTGCTGTTGCTGGTGCTGGTGCTGGCTCCGGGGTGCCGCTGCCACCACTGTCACTGCCACCGTCGCCGTCGTCCCCGAGTTGCCCCTGGGTGGCTTTGCTCACAAGGGGGTGCAGCTTCTTGTAGACTCTCAGCTGCTGCTCCTGCAGCAGCTGAGTCAGGGGGTGCTCCCCGCAGCTGCGGGCGATGAAACGCCAAGCAAGTGTCAATTATCGTCGTGAAATTTGTGACGATTTTAAGTCGATGAGGGCTGCGAGTGGACCGGGTAAAATGGTGGAACGCTGATGATGACGACGGTAACCCACCCCAGACTAGAGCCCGACTGACGAGACGAAATTGACGGGACAAAATGATCGAGTCCGAATGAAGACGCAGACTGCGATAAATTAGTAACGTCGTTAGAGACCGCGAGTGAACTGAGGAAGCCCAAATACGGTAGTGTGCCAAATGTGTTAATGAAAGGATTTACAATAGAACCCCTCTTAATGACCACCGCTGTTAATGACTAATCACTTAACGACGAGCCCAACGTGTTCGCTTACCAACCTTTCCCCCGTTAACGACGGGCTGCTGTCGGAACAGTAAATATTAATGCATCGATTAATCATGTTCCTTTTAAGATTATGCGTTTATAATGTTTGTTTGCATTCTGACCACAAGTATTGTGGTTAATGCAGACATGAATCCTCGTAAATAGGTTTCAGTTTTGTTGCCAGAAAAAAGGGGAAAAATCTATTCTTATATTTTGGTACTGGCAAAGAAGGGCCCATGATGTAGATGCTCACCCCGAGCTCTCATTACTCTGATAGTGGCATTGTCTTTGAGCTGTACGCCTTTTGGCGTCCTCTGGTCTAACACCGTTTGAGACGAGGCTCAAAAGAAAGCTGTCTCTGGTGTGGACCAATCAGTTTCAAGGACAATGGATATATTATCAGTGTTTTTTGTTTGCATTCTGACCACAAATATTGTGGTTAATGCACACATGATTCCTTGTAAAAAGGTTTCAATTTTGTTGCCAGAAAAAAGGGGAAAACCCTATTCTTATGTGTTTATAATGTTATTAGTATTATCATGGGACCTCCTTATTGTTATTTTTACGTAATGTCCATTGTTTATAAATAATGTAAAGTACGTTCTTTGGGTGAAAAGGTAACTTTTGATGAAACGAATTAAGCCAATAACGTGCATCTCCTATACTCACATAACGACAAAATCACTTAACCGGTCTCATGAAATCAATTACCGTCCTTAAGTGGAGGGGGTATACTGTACAGAGTTCACCGATATGCTGAGCTTATGATATGGGAACGGGAGGGGATATCGTGCACCCAAAGTCTACATTGAATCACCAAGAGTGGACACAATGCTTGACTGCTTCAGTCGACCAGACTAAGAGAGTGATGACATGAATTCAACCGATGAGATTTGGGACTGAAATTCCAAATGCACACGCATGAATGCGTGCGCACACACACAGCTCTTAAGACAAGCTCTGCTGTAAAACAAAGAGCCAATAAGTCTAAAAAAGCCCCTTAAGGGTACAAAATTCACTCGTCTCAAAGTCAATAAGAGGGTTTATTGCGGCGCTTTATTTTCAACGCCGTGTATATACTGCGGAGAGACGGTTCAAACGCCGAAATAACGACCCATATCGTCCTCAACAACACGGTCATTATAGCCCAACACTGCCCGCTATTCATCGCCTTCACCACCACCTCAGGGAAACTGCAACATTCCCATCAATTGGCATGGTCTGCCGAGCCCAATATAGGTGCCGGTTAAGAGCTTTGACGATCCGACCACACGGGGGAAAGTTTGTTGGCAACAGGAGCAAGTGTCAGTTCCTCGTCGGCCTTACAGGCAGACTCTACTGGGTGAGTCGCGTCTAATACGTAGCATAGAGACGCAGCTAACACTGCTTTGCACGCCATTTAAGTCTTCATCTTCGAGAGAGGAAACTATATTTTGTATTATATTTAAATTTTAAGGGAATTGTCCTCCCCCTCCCCCCTCCCCGCCCCACCAAAATAAAAAAAACACGGGATGGACGGACTGGCTTTTGCTATCGGAATGTGAAATTTCCAACGCTGACTCTGGGTTGCGAGTGGTGATGAGTGCACTGCCGTCCCCCACTCCCTCGTGCTCGGTTGAGCAGGGGGACGCCGCGAGCCACGTCGCTCTGGAGTTGTAAGAGAGGCACAGCAAGGGGACCGAGCGGCACCTGAGCAGCGTGGAGATGAGAGCCGAGACCAGCGCGGAGTCGTCGGGGCGCTCCCGGAGCCGAGCCTTCCACTGCCTCGGCCACTCCTGGCATCCCGCACGCGCCCACAAAGACACAGACACACGCGCACAAAGAGCATAAACACGGGCACATGCATGCAGACACATACACGCATAAGTACAGAGTATAAGCACACATACAAACACACGTACAGGGCGCAGACACGCGCACACTGAAACACAAAACAACACATACGCGCACACTGAAGTGAGCAACACAGGCATCAACAATATAATACACAAACACAAAACATCATATACGCACACACACTGAAGTAAGCAACACAGGCATCAACAAAATATAATACACAAACACGAGATTACTTGAAAGCAGCGGTACACGCCAACACACACACACGACACCAGAAATCACAGGATGTACAAACGCGTGAACGAAACACGGTTAAGGCCACCAAAACGGTGGCCGGCTCCCCGTGTGAACAACTCCAAGAGCCCTCGTTCACTTTGGCTCCACCAGGAGAGTGGAGGAGCCGTGCGAGCGGTGGAGCGGAGAGAGACTCACGTTGTCCTGCTCGTACTCCAGCACGCGGGCCAACACGCTGCGTCGCTCCGGCTCCGTGGCCGACAGTGCGGCATTCTGGGAGAGGCGCCTGCCACCCACGGGGGAAGGAGACATCAGCGACACGTTTGCTTTGCGCGTTCGTTTGGCGTTTGTGTGAACGTCGCCCGAGAATGTGAAGAGATCGGTGTGGATGTGTGCGTGTGTGTCCACGTTTCAGGACTGTATTGAGGGCGGAGCGGTGGCGCAGTGGTAAGCGCACCGCACTACGAGCTTGGTGACCAGAGTTCAATTCCTGGCCACAGCTAACATCAGCGGTGATGTTGAATCCAGTCCTGGGCCTACTCTAGACAGCCGTGAGCTTCTGCTGGCTGTACTGATGAGTCCTAATAATTACGGAGCCGGGCTACAGTTGCCGCTTTGTCTAACTGCTGCCCGTCGGTTGGTCACATTGTCTCAATTTTCTTGATGCTGACTTCAGACAAGATGACCAAAATGCAGTTCTTCAGGAACTGGTGGCTTTTGCATTATGCACGAGGCTGAGAGCATTTGTGCATACAGTGCACGTTGTAGTGTACTGTCGAAACCGTTTGTTTCCGGGCTTGTGCTAACGCTGATGTGATGAATTTCCTCATCATTTACAGATTTAAACTGCCTTCCGGAAGGTTTTATGGAGATTGTTAAAAGTTTTTTTTGGGGGGGGGCAGACGTTGACAATTTGTTTAGGGGAGCTTTGGGGAGACCCAACAGATTTACCACACAAGGAGGCAGCGAATTCCCAGGGGCCCATTGCCGGTGAGCTCACCTGTCAGCCTCCTCCCTCAGCCTCTGTCTTCGCTCCACCATCTTCCGCTGCAGCTGAGAGATGGTTCTAGTCAAGGCACGACTGTAGGTACCGGCCACAGTGTTTGCGCAGAACAGGAGGGAGGGCAGACAGATTCCATGGAGAAAGGCGACCGAGTTGGGAATCGAACCTCGGACCCTCCTTGCTACGAGACACAAGTGTTAACCACTGCGTTGCCAAACTGCCGCCGCCCAACCCCAACGCCGAGTGGTGTTCGAGAGCAGAGGCGCGACCGTGGGCCACGGAGATTAAGAGCCAGGGGGTCGGATACGGCAGTCTCCTGCGCCTTGGCAATGAGAAGATTCTCCATCATTCGCCGCTCCAAGCTCAGGTTCTGTATGGGTCACACGCAACAACCCTGAGCTCGTACATATTTTCATTCATTTCCCGCCAATTGCATCGCGGGGGCAGTGAGTGCACGGTGGGGAGTAGGTTGAGATGAGATGAGAGAGGTAAGCGGGGGGGGGGGGGGGGGGGTGAGTCGATGGAGAATGCTGAAGATGGTGCGATCTTGAAATTGATTCGGGATTAGATTGGGAACCAGTGGACGGAAATGGTCAGCCATGGGCAGAGGAAGCGAGCCTTGACGAGGCGCGTGTATAACTCACGAGCGCAGTCTTGGCGGACGCGTGCCGTGGGTTGAGTCGAGACATGCGTGCGCGGTATGCCGCCATCAGCTTCATGTTCTGCACACGTGCCTCCTCTACCGGGCCCAACTTCCTGCCACCGCAAACAATTCAACGTTGAGGGTTGAGTCCCTGACAACAGCCATCTTGTCATCACCAAAACAAGCGCAATTATTGCCAGGCAGCTGCATAACAATCGAATAGCGTGGCCCCCGAATCGTGTAACATTTATGCGTACCGCAGGCAAACGTGTAAGATAACCGGAACGAACAGGACAGAAGAAACGGTGACGACAAATACAAGCAAGACGGCACGAACGAGAGAAGTTGCCGCGACACCACTCGCCGTCGGCTCAGGTCACCGATCCATAGCGGAGGTGCAAGAACCACTCTGCCATTGCTCTTCCAAAAAAAATCATTACCCTGCCTAAGTTAAAATAAAGATGAGCTACGACTACGGATACTGTGCTCAACAGCAGTGACAGAAAAAGAAATCACCTCTTGAAGGAGACCGATGCTTCCTGCTGCTGTTTCTGGAAGAGTGTCGGGGAGGGGAAGGCACGGAGGATGTTCGTCCGAGGCTTGGGCAGCGGCCGGTCGCCCTCAACTGTGGACTCCGGGCCTGGCTGTGCCGCCGTCTTCACGCCGGGAGGGCAGCCACCGTCCACGTCTGCGCCGCGTTCTCCTGCACCGCCAGCCACATGCACGTCTCTGCACCCATCTGTCCAGCAGCGCCCGAGGTTACTACCAGGCACCGCCAGCCACGTGCACGTCTCTGCACCCATCTGTCCAGCACCGCCGGAGGTTACTACCAGGCACCGCCAGCCACGTGCACGTCTCTGCACCCATCTGTCCAGCACCACCCGAGGTTACTACCAGGCACCGCCAGCCACCGCCAGCCACGTGCACGTCTCTGCACCCATCTGTCCAGCACCGCCCGAGGTTACTACCAGGCACCGCCGGCGCACGTGCACGCGCGCACACACACACTGCGCGTCATTTGAAGCATTTTAATCGGGGCTTGATTAGGAATGTAATAATGCCATATCATGTCACGTGGTCCGTGAGCAGACGCTAGCGGAACCCTGAAATACGACATATACAATTGAAACTGTTCATTAATATGCACAATTAGGTGCATGTATCGTGTGTGCTAGCAATGTTTTTTTTTTATTTTAATCCATAAATCGTTCGATTATTAGATGCCTAAGTATGATGATAGATTGAGAGTGAGCACAGAGAAGCAGGGACCTCCTGTATTCAATGATGAGTACTCGGTGCTCGCTTACATCTTCCACGGAGGCGAGAGATAACGTGATCGGTTGACGTAATGCACAACGGGAAAATCACCGAATTCCGAATCAAATCACGATCCTTAACCGCGACGAAATGGTCAACCGACTCCGGTTGGGGGAAGCGGGGTGCAGGGGTGTTGCGGTGAACCTTTGCAAGAACCTTCATTACGACCGATGGCAAGTAAAAAAACCCCAACTAAGAATTAATACACATAGATCAATACATGGCCCAAGTAATTTTTGTATGTCTATAGGCAATGTCTACAGTGTATGTCTACAGTGTATGTCTACAGTATATGTCTACAGTATATGTCTACAGTATATGTCTATAGTATATGATGTGGGTAATTGTTGGTCATTGCCGTCCAGTGGATCGCAGGGCCCATTGAGATCCACCAAAAGGTTGCCCGCGGCGCTTGGCGAAGTGTCCACCGCTGCCTTACCGGCACAGTGGTCCCGCTGCGCCGGCAGACTTGTGCCTGTCGCCCGCGCACGCTCCACGCTGTGCTCCACCAGCCTCAGCAGCTTGTCCTCCAGGGCAGAGAGGCCTGTGGGGTAGAGAGAACACCACTCTGCACTCTGCACAGGACACAGCGGTGGCAGCGATACGCCACCCGTCGTCATCGTCATCATCATAATCATCATCCATGATAATTAATCTGCCGGATGAAGGCATCTCCAAGCTGTTAAGTTTATTTTGTTGAACCGGGTGAAAACTCAAGAGACCAGGATAAGTCTCATGTGCGAGTGACTTGGGTCACAAATATTACTCTGCAAAACAAGTCAATAAATCAGCCAATGAAGCAAATAGAATCAGAATAAAAACAACTGTGTCATATCAGAAGTAAAAAAATATTGCTCATATATACCAGTCAAACAATTAATTACTTGTAGCATGAGTAGACTCGGGCAGATTATGTTTATACTGATCATATTAATATCATTAATTAAGTTACAGAAACATTAAATAGAACGTGTGACTATTCTACTAATATGTAAACAAACAAGGATATACGTATGCTGCAAGTCGCATCTCTCATGATCCCGTGATATAACAATCCATAGAGCCACCTGCACACGAGTTGATTGTATTGCTCCATCTCCAAAGTACTCTTGCTGTTCTGACCTAACGAGCCTTGACTCGGTAAACCCAGCTTTGACCTGGTGTGGGGTACTATAGCAAATAATATCCTTACGTAAAATGCCTCTGTGTAAACGAAAACTGCACTATCACTGTGCTATGCAAATTTGTCTCGGTTCCTATGGCAAGGGTCAGTCTTGCCAAAAGACAGGATGATATTGGAGGACCTAGAAAAAAACCCACACATTCGATCAGATATCACTCAAAGGTCTGCACAGAAGCCAACTTGCTATACTGCAATCTCCTGGCCACCGTGCAATGCCATCATTGTGGCTGTATTCGCCCCCACGTCTTACCAGCAGTGGCCCCATTGGCTGCCGGTCTCTCTTGAGCGACGGCGAGCAGCGCCTGGCTAACGTGGGCGATGCTGGAGAGGTAGGCGCGGTACGCGTCCTGCAGACACCCACACGTGCTCGTCAGCTCCGGATACAAACCTTGTGGGGGCTTCAACATCGCCAACTCACACACAACTCGAGACACTTCTAGATTTGAAGCTTTCGTGACTGCAAGAATTCATACTCTTAGGTTTTTTCGGTAAAGTCACGTAGGTCAAAAAAAAATTATAATAAAAGCTTCAAATCTAGAATGAATACCCTCTACGGGGAGGAATTTCACCTATCTGTTAGAGTTTTTAACAATTTTTTTATGTGTTCATAGTGCGGTCTACAAACACCATACAACATGGGGTGGGGAACCTTTTCATTAACGAGGGCCGAACAGGAATTTCAAATAGCGTTAGAAGTCCCACGTTAACTCACACCTCGGCGTCATCCAATAATAACGCAAATTGTACGGGAGCGTCTGCCACCGCATGAGGTCTTTGCAGTGTTGGAATTGACTGAGTGTGCTAAAAACATAAACACGGTGTTGCCAGGTTGAACACATTCCTGCGGAGGGAGCTGGTAGGAACGTTGGGTTGCTCGGTCAATGGTCAGGGTCAACGGCGGCGTGGTGTATTCCGCAAATATGCCCGACTGTGAGGGCGGGCACAAGCCGGCGTGAGTAGGTTAAACGTTGAGTTTTATAAGGGCACCACGGGGGACCAGCCCCTCCCCACCCAGCCCCACCCCTCCCACCCCCCACCCAGCCCCACCCTCCCCACCCAGCCCCTCCCCACCCTCCCCTCCCCAGCCAGCCCCTCCCTCCCCACCCAGCCCCTCCCTGTACGACAGACGGACGGACACAATAATCCCCTGTGGGCTGGTGTAACCAGGAGGTTCCTACCAGTATAAATGATTCCCCTCTAGTACCCAATCAGTGCAGCTGAGATGCAGGCCTCATGTGGCTGGGGGCAGTATGAAATGAGGTTGTGGTCATGGGATCGTGGGTTTCCCAACCCTGCCCTCCAAAACGTAAACACGCATAAGCCTCAAATGCTGGCACAGTGTTCACAGACTGTGACCATCAGCATTCCTTGAATTGTGTCAACAAATACTGTAACAAGCTTGAAAATAGGTTATGTCCCTCTTGGTACAGATCTTTTTGGTGAAATAGTTTAAAGAAGAGTGCAATCCCCATGTATATATGTGCAGAGCTCGCATCTAGACGGACCGCTCGGCAAGCCCACACTCTGAACATAACCTCACGCGACCTTCCACGGCCACCGGCAGATGGGCTCAGCAGAGGTCGCATCTAGACGGACCGCTAGGCAAGCCCACACTCTGAACATAACCTCACTCGACCTTCTACGGCCACCGGCAGATGGGCTCAGCAGAGGTCGCAAACGGGTTTTGATTCCTTACCCGTACCCGGCCTCACCAGGGTCGCAAATGGGTACCCGTTCCCTACCCGTACCCTACCCGAAATGAGTGACAAACGGTTACTCACCAGTGACTCATGGCCTACCCTTACCCGTACCCGGCCGCACCAGGGTCGCAAACGGGTGCCCGTGCCCGTACCCGGCCGGGTACGGGTAGCCGGGTATCGGGTAGGGTACGGGTATCGGGTACCCGGTTGCGACCTCTGGGGCTCAGTGACCCAGGAATGGCCCAGAATTGTCTGATATGTCTCCCAATGTTCCACGAGCTCAGAGGCACTTTGGGGTACCATCTCGCGAACCGAGTTCGCTCACCGCCCAGCGGTCGTGGAAATCCCTTCATCCAAGCACCCCTTCACGTCAACACATTTCGCTTGACATCCATTACAAGCACTACACATGTTTACAATTACAAGCACTACAAATGTTTACAATTACAAGCACTGCACAACTCTGGCTGTCGCCTGATGATGCTGGTTGTTGTAATTACAGGCAAAACGTCACTGTACTCAAATTGTAAACGTTGTTGTGGGTTTACTCTCCAACACACCGGTGTGCTGTACTAGTCATGAATTGGCAAGTTTTGTTTCCGTGACAAACCTTACTAATTGGCTGTGTCGGGTGTTTGCGGGTTTAACGATACATTTATATTCATGCGATCTTACCCAGAAAACCTCTTATGGACTACACACGTCACAACTAATGCACCTACCACAATTAATCTCCATATAATACACAACGGTTGCATGAGGACAAAGATACATCAACTAGCTTTTGGTGAATTATAAGAAGGGTTGAAGGCCTAAGTGTGAATTCTGTACATCAGAGTCAATGGAGTAGTCAAGACAACTCTACAAACCATCCTCCCTCGGATTCTTCTGGGCCCTTACAGAGAAGAGACTACGAAAAATCTGAGCCTCTGGCACTACGAATGCCCCCACAGATTTGTGTTAACTGATAGCCCACATTTTTCGACCACAGGAATTTCTTGAGTGTCAGTTCATGAAATACAGTAGTTAAGGGATGTCATTGAAATCGTTTTTGTGTGTGTAGGGTTAAGGCGTTAGGGTTTAGGGTTACACGTTTTTGCGTGTTGTTTAAAACTTAAGATTTCGAGGTTAATATTGGGAGCTAGAGGTTAGGGTTTCGTTTTGCAGCTTTATGGGTAAGGGGTTAGGGTTGTACTGGTTAGCGTTTTAGAGTTAGGAGTTAGTGGTTAGAGATATGGGGTTGTGGTTTAATGGTAGGGTTTTGGGATAAGGGGTTAGGGTGTTGGATTATAAGTCAGTCTTTAGGGGTTAGGCGTTGGGTTTTGTGGGCTCAGGATCAAGATGTAATTAATAATTAGGAATAGGGGTCAATGGTTAGGGGTCAGGAACAAGATTTTAAGGTTAAGCATAATGATTTCATGTTAGGGGTAGTCCTGTACCTAACGTACATATCTGCCCTCACATCTAAAACATGGGGACAGTAGACTAAGTCTATGCAGAATGACAAATCTGTAATAAATTAGAGAGTTGAATGCACGGTGATTTCCTATACGAGATAAATGCCCAACATAACATTGTACTACACAACGTTGGGTGTGTTTTTATGTTAACATTAGCGCACCTAAAAATATCTGTAATGACAATCGAAAATCGTTAACAAAACAATCGTACAAAATTCGATGATTTTATACTACAGTACTATATGATTACATTTTTGGGTTTTCATATAACGCAGGGTCATGCAGATGTCTTGTGACCCCCCCTCCCCCCCAATTAATTGACCCCTAACAATTTTGTTCCTTTGCATATGCATTCCTGTTTTTAAAAAAAATAAGTTTGATCAAATGAAGTGGGGGTCACAAGACATCTGGACCGCCATGTACAATGCGCACAACGATTGTATACTCTGACACACACCTCTCCATACTGTTGTTCTACGTTTGACACATCAATACCCCAAAGATAAACACCTTTTCCTATATACCCCCCGCACCCCCCATCCCCTACATACACATCATATATATCTCAACATTAGTTGTTTAATACCACACATGACCTACGGTATAATATACGTGGGGAAAATGTATTTCCCTTGCTGGGGATCGAATAGGAAGGAGGACTCTTTAAGATGCATTGGGGGGCTGGCTCCACTCTAACAGCAGGGCGCGGGACATGTCCTGTCACTCACGTGGACAGGGCCGCCCTGTAGTGTCACACAGCGGCTGGGAGCACGAACAATTAATTGATTGAACATACACCCCGGGTTGGCAGGTCCAAAGCGATTCCCCCCTCTAGCAAGACCGGATGAAGGTTCTTTGTAGACCCTGGGCACTTGTGTTTCGTGGGCCTTCAGTGATAAGTCTCTACAGCTGACGCTGCTGCTGCTACCCCGTGTCACTACTACCACCGCTGTCATTTGCTTGACTGTGCGAATTTGAAGGTGTCATTTGCTCATTTTGCAATGGAAAAAAATTCTCGAAAATTTCAACTCCGGTGGTTAATTTCTCTCACCTTATTACAAAAAAAACGACTGACATGACACTGCATCTTTGTATATAAACTGTGCCTATCCTTGCTATGTAAATATATTCATTCAAGAAGATATTTTGGTTACATTATTTATCATACAAACAAAATAACATGGTTACATTTGTTTTTGTAGGCCCTAGGCACACTGACGACTGTGGCCTTTTGGATAATACGGCCCTGTGGGTGAGTGGGTGGTTGGGTGAATGAGTGGGTGGCTGGGTGAGTGGGTGGATGAGTGGGTGAATGGGTGGTTGGGTGAATGAGTGGGTGGCTGGGTGAATGGGTGGTTGGGTGAATGGGTGGTTGGGTGAATGAGTGGGTGGCTGGGTGAATGGGTGGTTGGGTGAATGGGTGGTTGGGTGAATGGGTGGTTGGGTGAATGAGTGAGTGGGTGGCTGGGTGAGTGGGTGAATGAGTGGGTGGGTGGCTGGGTGAGTGGGTGGCTGGGTGAGTAGGTGGTGGGTGAGTGGTGGGAATGGGTGGCTGGGTGAGTGGGTGGCTGGGTGAGTGGGTGAATGAGTGGGTGGGTGAGTGGTGGGGGCTGGGTGAGTAGGTGGCTGGGGGAGTGGGTGAATGGGTGAGTGGGTAGCTGGGTGAGTGGGTGGCTAGGTGAGTGGGTGGCTGGGTGAGTAGGTGGCTGGGTGAGTGGGTGAATGGGTGGCTGGGTGAGTGGGTGGCTAGGTGAGTGGGTGGCTGGGTGAGTGGGTGGCTGGGTGAGTAGGTGGATGAGTGGGTGAATGGGTGGTTGGGTGAATGAGTGGGTGGCTGGGTGAATGGGTGGTTGGGTGAATGGGTGGTTGGGTGAATGAGTGGGTGGCTGGGTGAATGGGTGGTTGGGTGAATGGGTGGTTGGGTGAATGGGTGGTTGGGTGAATGAGTGAGTGGGTGGCTGGGTGAGTGGGTGAATGAGTGGGTGGGTGGCTGGGTGAGTGGGTGGCTGGGTGAGTAGGTGGCTGGGTGAGTGGGTGAATGGGTGGCTGGGTGAGTGGGTGGCTGGGTGAGTGGGTGAATGAGTGGGTGGGTGAGTGGGTGGCTGGGTGAGTAGGTGGCTGGGGGAGTGGGTGAATGGGTGAGTGGGTAGCTGGGTGAGTGGGTGGCTAGGTGAGTGGGTGGCTGGGTGAGTAGGTGGCTGGGTGAGTGGGTGAATGGGTGGCTGGGTGAGTGGGTGGCTAGGTGAGTGGGTGGCTGGGTGAGTGGGTGGCTGGGTGAGTAGGTGGCTGGGTGAGTGGGTGAATGGGTGGCTGGGTGAGTGGGTGGCTAGGTGAGTGGGTGGCTGGGTGAGTAGGTGAGTGAGTAGGCGCTAGGCACACAGTGCCTACTCATCCATCCACATCCAGTACTATACAAGATGGCCCAAAAGTCAGGACACGTAAGGCGATTATATTATTTGAACAAATCACATCGGGGTTATTTCATGCATTATAACAACATGTTCGGACTGAATTCCATTTACATTAACGCATGCTTGAATTATCTTCTGAAATTAATGTAGGAGTTTGTTTTTAAATATCACAGCTTCCTTCTTTGGCAATCATAACCGCGAATTGAATTCGTTCGTCTTTAGTCAAATTGTCTTTCCATTTTTAAATGTCATCTGAAAAGGAAGGCTGAACAATGTTTCGATATGAACAACGATAACAGATTAAACATTAACTTAAAGAATAAACGACGCAATTTAGTTTTAATGCCGGTGTTAAAATAAACCAAGATAACCACGCGTCCCGACTTGTTCCAGCACTCCGTTATCTCCATCCCTTACAATCGGAACATTCTATTTAAGAGTGCAGGAGAAATCCGATGAGCAATAAAGCTCTTTTCCACAGGTGTTTCGTATGGAGCGGGTAGTGATGCTCCCACCATCCCCTTCAAGTTCATGTATTAGGTGTAGCCCTGTGAGCCATTCGGCTCTTGCATCGGGTGCAACCGCAACAAACAAAAAACAAAAACATGAACAAAAAACATCTTAAAGTGAATATGTGACTTAAGTGCAACCAAGAAAATCCAAGAAAAGACAGCAAAATATTGCAGAAAAAAACCGTGTACACCAACGCTGTGTGCAAAAATCCCAGTGGGATGCAAGTCAAACAACAACAACAACATCCACAAGACAACTTAGATTAAAGTCCATCAGTCTAACTCTGTACTACAACAAACAAACATGGCTAAACCAATACACTTTTCGAAATCACCAAAATAAAGCCATGAAAGCAATGAACAAGCAATCATAGGAACTGACGGAATTTTCACAATAAATGGCATAAACACCCCAAGGGTCTTGTCAACCCCCTATCCCACCGTGATCAATACGAATCGACCCCCCCGACCCCCATCCCCTGGAGAGCCCCGTGGCGTCCCCTCTCACCAGGGCCCTCCCCTCTCACCAGGGCCCTCCCCTCGGCGTCGAGCTGCACGGCCGCCTTCACCATCCTCATGGCGCCCTGCAGGGGGCACCCCTCCCGCTCAGACATCGCGGGCAGGGGACCGGCTCACACACTACACACCACACAGACACACACACAGACACACTACTCACACACAGACACACACACACTACACACACACAGACAGACACACACAGACACACACTACACACACACAGACAACACACACACAGACACACACAGACACACACACAGACACACTACTCACACACAGACACACACACACTACACACACACAGACAGACACACAGACACACACTACACACACACAGACACAGACACACACACAGACACACACAGACACACACACAGACACACTACTCACACACAGACACACACACACTACACACACACAGACAGACACACAGACACACACTACACACAGAAACACACAGACACACACACAGACAGACACCACCTACACACAGACACAGACACACCACACACACACACACAGACACACACAACACACTACACAGACACACACAGACACACACAGACACACAGACACCACCTACACACAGACAACACACACACAGACACACACAGACCACACACACTACACAACACACACACAGACACTACACACACACAGACAGAGACACACACACAGACACCACACTACACACACACACTACACACACGCAGACACACACACACCTCCCACACACACACACACAGACACACACCAACACCACCTACACCACAAACACACACAGACCACACACACACACAGACACACACCCTACACAGACACCACCTACACACACACACCACCTACACACACACAGACACTACACACACACCAACACCAGTTACACACTATACACCACACACACTACACACACCACACACCACCCACACACACCACCCCCACACACCACCACACACACACCACCCCACACACACCACCCACACACACACCACCCACACACACCACCCACACACACCCCACACAAACCACCCCCACAAACACCACCCCCACACACTACACACAACACACAGACACACAACACACACAGACCCCCACACACACCACCCACACACACCTCCCACACACACACACACAGACCCCCCCCCCCCACACACACACCACCCACACACACCCCACACACACCACCACACACACACCACCCCCACACACACCTCCCACACACACTACACACAACACACACACACACCACCCACACAGACCCCCACACACACCACCCACACACACACCTCCCACACACACACACACAGACCCCCCCCCCACACACACACCACCCACACACACCCCCACAGACCCCCACACACCACCCACACACACACACCACCCACACACCCACACACACCCCCACAGACCCCCACACACCACCCCAGGCCCCGAGGCCGCTCCGTCCGTCGGGAAGGCGACGGGGCGGACGAGGAGACGGCGTCGAGGTGTGGGGGGTAGTCGGGGTCGGGGTCCTGGGGTAGAGGGGGGCTCGGGGAGAGCCTGGGACCCCGGGGGTGACGAGGGGGAGAGGGGGGAGCCAGGGACCCCGGGGTAGAGAGAGAGAGAGAGGCAGAGACTCCGATGCGAAGCTGCAGCGGTAACGAGGGGGTCGCCCTGGCAGGGGCAGTGGTGAGAAGCAGAGAGACTCCTCCTCCTCTCCCTCCTCCTCTCCATCACTCCTCCTACTCCTGTCCACTCCTCCTCCTACTCTGTCTCCTCCTCTCCCTCCTCCTCTCCATCACTCCTCCTACTCCTGTCCACTCCTACTCTGTCTCCTCCTCTCCCTCCTCCTCTTCATCACTCCTGCTACTATCCACTCTTCTTCCTCTGCCTCCTCCTCACTCCTCCTCCTACTCTGTCTCCACTCCTACTGTCTCCTCCTCCTCTTCATCACTCCTCCTACTCTCTCCACTCCTCATCATCACGTCTCCTCCTGTCCACTCCTCCTCTTCATCACTCCTCTTCCTCCTCTTCATCACGTCTCCTCCTTTTCCTCACTCCTCCTACTCTCTACTCATCATCATGTCTCCTCTCTCCACTCCTCCTCTCCATCACTCCTCCTCCTACTCTCTCCACTCTTCCTCCTCACTCCTCTTCCTCTTCATCACTCCTCCTCCTCTGCCTCCTCCTCTCCATCACTCCTCCTACTACTACTCTGTCTCCTCCTCCTATCCACTCCTCCTCCTACTCTCTCCACTCCTCTTCCTCACGTCTCAACCTCTTTGCTCATCAGACCCCCACCTCTTCACCTTCACCCTCCCACACCCTCCCACACCGGATCTGTGCGCAAGTCGTCTACACGAGCCTCTCTCCCGCTTCACATCCTCTCTTCCTCAAATCGTCTCCTCCTCTTCCTCCTCCTCCTGCTGCTGCTTCTCTTTCATTATCATCACTTCCCCCCGTCGCCTCCTCGTCGCCAATTGAGCAACGTAGCCTCCTACTCCTTCCACGTGCCCAATGATTTTTTGTTTATTGGTGTTTTTATTACTAATATTGTACTTTCGATTTAAAGCTTTCGTGACTGCAGGGATTCATCTTGTTGGTTCTTTCGGTAAAGTCACGTAGAAGGAAAATAATAAATAATAAAAACAAAAATTCTAATATAATTATTTTATTATGTGTTATTTTTAATTTTTTTATTTTCCTTCTACGTGACTTTACCGAAAGAACCAAGAAGATAATATTGTACATCAATATTGGGGGGGACACATCCCCCCCAATATTCAAATATGCTCAAAATGTCCCCCCCAATATATTGCTATAAAATAGATTTCTGTTTATACGATTGTGGTTATGGTTGTACTTTATTAATCCATAATATCTGCCATTACATACAATGAAACAAGAAATGGTAAAAAAAACCGTCAAAAACAGAGCAATGTAATACAATACACTATTAGACATATTGTAAAAAATAAATAAAAAGTCCATCTCATGTGTTAGTGAATTTTTTAATATTTTAGGCAGTAAATTATTTTTAAACTTAGATTTTTTTTCTGGGTTGGCACCCCCAGACACCCTGGAAGATTTCCCCCCCCCCCCCACCCCGATGTTGACTCCATGGCTACGGCCTTGCTGTGCATACTTAGAAGGCGATCCTAATATCTCGGGGGACCTCGCTGAGAGTTCCTGCCTTTCTATTGCGGGGCTGACCCAATGATGACAGCAGCCGCAGAGAAACGGTGCCCTTGGCAAGAGCAGTCTCTTGGTCTGAGGCAGGGCCGGATTCAGAAGGTTTTTGTAGGGCCTTCAGTGATGCCTTCAATGATTTCGCCTTGTCCCTTCTCTTGCGCTATTCTCTAATGAGAATGAGATTGTGCGAAAAACACCATTTGAAGATGTTATTTGAAAATCTTGCAATGAAAAAAATCGAAAAGGTCATCTTCGGTCTTAATTTCTCTCACCTTATGAAAAAAACTGCTTGACATGACTCTGCCTCTTTGTATAAACACAGTGCCAATCCTTGCTATATATATTTATTCCTAAATATATCTTGGTTCCATTTTTCATTATCATACAAAAAACCCCAAAAACATGGTCACATTTTTTTTCCTAGGCCCTTTTAGTTTGCGTAGGCCCTAGACAGCGTCCACTGTGGCCTACTGGCCAACACGGCCCTGGTTTGGGAGATAGCGAGCAGGTTGAGGGATTAGGTCCTTGGGTTTGTTGGAGGCACATGTATTTGAGTAGGACGGGAAGATAATGTGTTAAAGACCATGCATGAGAGAGCACCATGACAAAGGGATGGCAATCTTGAACTTAGTCCGTAGATCGATGATGGGGGGAGGGGGGGGGAGCCAGTGTAAGCATTTGAACGCGGCAGATTGTGATCTTGGTCGATACCCACCGATTTGGGGTTCCAACCGATGGCTCGCACCGACGTATTTGAAAGCACGTTTGCAATCGACTGTTTGAAAATCAAACCATACCTTTATTTTTTTATAACCCACACATAAAACGCCATACCCGACTACAAAAAAGAAATCCCTCAAATAGCACATGTCCGTGATAAAGTACAATACAGTACACTTCATTCGCACTCCAGTTATTTTAAACTAGGACCTGACATGTTTTGGGTGGACTGGCCCTTGTCACATGAACGTGGAATTCCCATCACTGGTTCAGGGTGGCCGATGGAGATGCACGACCCCCTTCATTGGTCATTTGAGCAGGAAGACATTTTCATTTCTGGCGTCAGATGTCATAAGCTAAGCAGAGTTGAGTCTGGTTGCGTTTAAAAACAGGTTTTATAGGTGGCTGGGCTACATTATGGGCAGGGTCAGACAGATAACCCTCACTACCCGCAAGGCATGAGGGTATTCAGTCAGCAGTGCTCAAATGTTATTTGACTTTTCTTCATCAAGCGAGGCCTCATTGAATATCACAATTATTGTTCACGATGGGGCCTGCATTTGGAGTATGTGGCAGAGAAAACCTAGAGTGTACGAGGTGATAACACTCAATGGTGAGCACACAGACTCACAACAACTGCTTCACTGCCTGGCGCCACCTTTCAGCCCAGAGGGTTTGCGTTTCACAAATTTCCATGTAATACACTCACTTTTTCTACCAAAATTATGAATCACAGGTGTAAACACCATGGCCTGGCAATTTGCGATTTAACTTTTTTGTTACTGGATTGTCTTTCCTGCACGAGAATATTAAGAACAAAAAATAACATTTCTGAAATAAGGTTGTACCTTACATTTAATTACCTTCACACGTAACCTTAAATAAATTTGCTCCAAAAACGTGCAACAGTGCTAAAAAAAAACAAAGACAAAACCGTGTAAGGCCTAGAGTGTGTTCAAGTTGCAGTAAAGGCACTCAGTTGACAGTAACTCAGCAGATACAGTGCATAATGAAAGAGGAACTTTCCTTGTTTCACATTCTTAAAGAATGAAACCTGATGCCCAGTGTATTGCTATCCAATTTTGTGCACCATAACAGAAGACCTTTTTTTTTTAAACATTCACAAGACAGCCAAACATTACACCCTCACCCCTCACTACTAATAACGCCAACATCATTATTATTAATATTCACCAACGTAAAGCAGTGATGTGCTAACCAGTAGTTATGCAACGCCGCGTAGAATTACACAGCCGCGAAATTAAAAATAGTAAAAAAAAAACACCCCTAGCACGTGCTAGTTTGTGCCCCAAAATAAACCGCAAGCTACATTTCACCCATCGTTTTGTGAATGAGCAAAACAAAAACAAAAAAGAGTATCGAGAGGGAAAGAAGAAGCAGGGCAAGCAACAATCTTTCACGCTGAACTCTGATAAATCTCATGGGGTTCCTGATTCTAGTCCCTGTGAGCCTCAGGAATTAACATGAACTCGTGATCTTGAAGGAAGGCTTAGCCTGGTCCTGTGAACCTCCGAAATGGGCCTTATTCCTGTTTTATCAGCAGCAGGAATTAGCAATCGACACTTAAAATACAGAGAGCCTTAGTCTGGTTCTGCGAGCCTCCCGAATTCGCTCCGACCCCTGAGAGTCATAAAGCCTTTTAATAAAATATCCTTTTCAATCTTCGTCAGGCGTTTAACAATATAAATGTGCTTCCACAGAACCGTACCCTCATCACCACCAGGATAAAAATGTGAATTATTATCTTTAAAAACTGCACTCTAATGCTTAGCCTATTAATAATAGGAATAAAACACACGTGACATTCCAACCAATTGCAGGCGGCTGTAATCACAAGGCTACTGTGAAAGCAATGCCTAAATGACAGTAGACGATACGAGTAGTGGTTGCTCAGGAAAAACAAGTCTATTTTGTGAAATGAAAATCTACTTAAATCTTATTTTTTAAATATCATATTTGAATAAACAGAGTTCTATTTATCCTACTACTCAATGGGAAAAAAGTGTCAGCCTGGCTCTGTGACCATCCGGAACGAAAACTGAATCCTCAGCGTGTTTTGTAGGCTCCGAAAAAGGGGTTACACATCAATAGCCACAGATCCACAGCCAACTGCCGCGTCGTTCATGAAAAAAATAAACACTGATCAGGAGCATTCACCCAGAAAACAGAAGAGACTGCTTATCAAATATAACAGTTGCAGCTATGCAATGCCCACACAGAACTTGACTTGCATTACTTAACATTTTACCCACGAGGGCTAATCCAAAAGCTCACGAAATAATTTTATCACGATAATAGGGAGTTAAATAAATGGCCCGCGCTTCTTGCTAATATGTAACCTGGATTCATCATCGTTACCACCTCCTGAATTGTGCGAACGCAGTCGTGTGCTTCGGCGGGGCCAATCGCACCGCAGGGCCCGTCAGTCAGTGCGAGTTTGGAACCACGTGAGGGTTATCGCGCGTAGACTGAGCAATGACGTCGACGCAAAATTCCGTGTTCAACTGGGGCAGTCGCTGTGCAGCGAAAGAGACGCCTTTGAAGGGGGGCGTCACACAAATTAGAAACTATTACGGACAAGATAAAAAAACACTGCCTTGTAAGGAAAATATCTACGATAGGTGATGTTACCAGCAATAGCCCTTCTCTTCGCACATTAAGGTCATTACTCAAAACTTCGCCAATTATATATGTTTAATATTAAGCCCACACAGTGTTATTTGACAATTGATTTTGTTTCTCTGTTAACTCTGCTTGTGCACTACGACTGACACAGTAATCACCAAACTAATTTGTGATAAAATCATTTTCACAAGCTTTTTGACCACATCTCATACGTAAAACATCATCCACTTTTTTCCAGCCGCCGCTTTGTAATTGGTAATTTACATTGTAGGGATGATTTCAAAGTAATCAATCTACGATCACCAAGTACTTGAAGAAGTTCAAAAAATTACTATTCAACATATCGTGCATTTATAACCTTTAACGATTTTTTTGACATTCCCACCACACGTTAGCGTCATGACAACGCCACGCATGGGGTTACGTCATGCCGCTGCTAAAAGCCTCAAGTACTCGGCAATCGAAAATTGATTACACGTCCCAAAATCGCCAACTTCAGCCACGATTCACGTGCAGTTTCCTTGGTTGGGCCGCGTGTTGAGGCCCCGAAGACACTCCCCGGCCCACAGATACGTATAATCATCACCCATTATCATCGATTCTATGCTGGTTAAGGCCTCTCCAAAAAGGCCCTTCCGTGGGGCTCAGCCCACGACCTTGCCACGGCAGTCGGCGGAGCAGAAGATCATGGCCTGGTGCGGCAGGAAGCGCAGTCCGACGAGCGGGATGCCGCAGCAGGAGCACAGGAAGCAGGTGGGATCGGCGTGCCAGCTGAACTCCCCCAGCGTCACGCGCTGAGCCTCCGGCTCAATGCTGCCCTGGCAAGACTGGCATGACTGCCAGGGGAGAGAAAGACAGCAAGGATGAGAAATTGACGTTAATGTTGATGCACGAAACTTGCCGGGAAGAGATTCGCACCTTTCCCGAAAACGCACTGCATCGCCTCGCTAATCTGTGCCGTTGTTGGCGATGGGACAGATCAACGCATTTTTGCCAAGAATCTGGAGAAAAGGAACATTGGCCATCAGTGTCGCGTCGTGAGACAAGGTATCCACCAATTGGTCTCCCTTGCAGAGCAGTGCAACCCTTCATGTTCGAGAACAGCCCATGTAAGTGGATATCGAATAACTCAGGCAAGACTTAAATTGTAAGGGCGGGAAAGTGCTGCTCCCTACTCTGTCAGTAGAGGGCAGCCCTTTCCCACACAGCCAAATTGTCCAGAACCGCTTTTTTATGCAGTCATCGGTGACTGAGCCGAGACCAGCAACTAAAAATACTTAAGAATCAGCTTCATTCACAAGCGGCTGCCTGGATATGAACTCAGGCTCTGTGGTGCCAGCCTGGTGATCCGACGTCTGAGCCACCTCTACTCAAGGGACACAATGTCAGGCAAGGAGTACAATCCACTGAGCGAGGTTGTCCCCCCCCCTCAAAGCGGTTTATAATGGCCATGTGAGAGACACTGAAAATCATCAACATTTCATAAACATGCACATCCTATTGTAAACCTATTGACAGATGAAGGCCTTTATCCATTCCACATTGGTCACGGGGGTTGTTTAACCACATTTCACCACACTGGTCAACGGGGGTTGGTGAAAGGATCAGGCTCGGGACCGCTTCAGATAGCGCTCACCACAGCGTGTTAGCCGTGGCCAGGAATCGCACTGAACTAACCACTACATCGAGTGTGCAGGCGGTACAACTGCACCAGGGCGCACGGGCCAGAATGGATCAAGCGCAGGGCCACAAAATGAGGATGAAATGAGACAGGAATGCCCATTTAATTCCTTGCGCCAGGGCGCAATGCATATTCGGTCCACGTCCTAACGGCCAATCACTTGAACCCTCCGATGTGGATTTGTCGAGCTGCACCCGCGTGTTGTTCGGCACGACGTTCCGACGCTTTGCCCCACATGCAAGGGAGCTTTATTCGGCAACTCCGAGCGCACGTGCGGCGAAACGTCGGACATCAAACAACGTGCGGCAAAAAAGGCGCCCCCCACCCCCCCCCCCCACCGGCTGCGGTGGCCGAGCAGCTACGGCGTGTGTGCATGCGTGCGTGCGTGCCGTACCCGTGCGTATTTCTTCATGTAGCAGGGCTTGCACACGGGCTTGTCCTGCTCCATCACGTAGATCTCTCCGGCCAGAACGCAGTCACACTCGAAGCAGCAGAAGTGCTTGAGGTGCCAGTTCTGCTCCTCCGCCTGCGTGTACTCCTTGGAGAATATCAACTGTGTCCACACAAACAACAAAGACAAAGGTCCCCCGTATAGCCTTAAGAGACTGCTGGGGTAAGTGCTATTAGCGAGTAGCACCTATGAAGGCCGGCACGGCAGACAAGGTGGGGTGGGTGGCCAGCACCACGCCCGGCCGCCTTTGTCTCCCTCGTGGCGATGTTTACACTGCACCCCTTAGTACCACGGGATGGGAACTGCTAGGCCACCCCGCGCACGCAGTGGGAACGCGGCCGCAGGGAGGAACCACGGCGCGGCGGAGAGACCTCGTCGCAGCCTCCGCAGCGGGGCCGCTCCGTGTCGCAGTAGTGGCGGCCGCAGTAGAGCTTCCCGCGCTTCCAGAAGTAGACGAGGTCGACGAGGATCTCATCGCACGCCGAGCAGCAGAAGCAGCCGGGGTGCCACAGGTGCTGCGAGCCGGCGCGCTCCGCAAACACCGCGGGGTCGCCCTGCTGCATCGGCTGCTTGCAGCGGTTGCAGCGCTAGGGAATGGCGGTTGGAGGGGAGGGGAGGCAGCAGTGTTCATTTGTCAACACGCACGCAGGGACGACGTCGGGGGAAGTCAAGTCTGTGGATTTTATCGGAGACATTCTCTTCACGCATCTATGAGAGGTGCGACATTCACCACAATGGCAAACGTAATAAAAATAGTTTTTAACTGAATAATGGACCCTGAATCATGAATCACAAGAATGCAAGGATTGTGGATGGGGTGGTTGAATAATTATTAAATGCCTCTCACGGATTATGACATTCGCCAGAGGTGCCACGACTTACATAGTCTCTCTGCGCCTGTGCCGCTCCATCTCCGACTCCTCTTTCGCCGACGGAAGCTTCCCCAGCTGCTTGGGCAAAGGCAGCTGAACCTCCAACCCAACCGGCACCACCGCCGGCACCACCGCCAGCACCACCGCCAGCACCACCGCCACCAGCGGCACCACCACCACCAGCACCACCAGCGGCACCAGCAATACCACCACCAGCGGCACTACCAAAACCACCGCTGGCACCAGCACCGCCAGCACTACCAGCAACACCAGCACCACCAGCACCACCAGCACCACCCCTCTGGCTTGACCCTCCACCTGCTGCTTGGTTCCACGAGCCACTCTTCTGCCCCGCGGCTCCCGACTGGCCAGACAAGCCCTCGTTGTCCGCTTGCGATTGGTCAGCAGCGCCGGCTCCGGGCTTCCTCCCCGCGATGAAGAGAGACGCCGTGACCCTCTTGCGGGACGGGCTGTCGGCCGCTCCTCCGGCGAGCTCGCCACCGACCGGCGGTGCAGAGGGATGACCACCACCGCCGGCGCCACTGCCGTGCGCTGAACTTGCAGAGCCTGTGGCCCCTGGGCCCATCCCATGGGTAAAGCCGCCACCGACACCACCCTGGATGAGCAGCACCTGGTGGGGCAGCATAACATCCCCGACACCCAGCGCCTCCGCCTTGTACTTCTTGACAAAGTCCTCCATCTGCTTCACCTCGGCCGCAGAGAGGTCGTGGCACCTGCACGAGACGCAGTGCGAACCCGACACATTGAAGAGCGGCCGGCCCATGGAGGTGGATACCGGCAGAGTTGCCTGCAATTTCCCTGCAAGTGACCTCTATTTCACACACAATAGGGGGCAGCATTTTCCCATCCGCCCTGCCTCTGAGCGTAACGTCCGTCAGATGACCGATATATTTAATTCTCCCAGACGGGAGTGTAGACAAATTAAGTCCAGACAAAACTTAAGCCTAATGGTTTGTTGCGCTGTCAACTGTGGCCAAGCTGAGACCGGACAGATCTATGAAGGAGATGTGTTGCCTATATTTATTTATTTAGAAACCATCAACTCAATAGACCTGAAAAGCCAGTGTAATCGCAGGAGTTTACCCGGATTCGAATGTGTTTAGCAACATCTGTGGCGGTGATACATCGTCATCGGTAGCGTGATCCTCACCTGCTGGGGTCCTGGTCGTGCTCTGGCAGCTGTCTGGCCAGCTGCCTGCGCCGATACATGGCGCCCTGGCTGCCCTCGATGGGCTGCTTGTCTCTGGGCAGCAGCTCGATGTAGCGCCGTGCCTGCAGGATGGCAGAAGTGGAGAGGGCGTCGGAGATGTCACGGGGCATATTTGTTATTTTATTATTTGCGATGTTCACCCAGGAAAGTCTTACTAAGAATCTCAAGATTATAGGCGCGCCGGTCGCCCATCCAAACACTTTGCGGGCTGAACCCTGCTTTGCCCCTGACGAGGTTGGGCACATTCCGGGTGACTCTCGTGTGTGCTTTAAAGCCTCAGAGTCCAACCTGACATGGCCGTATTTATCTTTCAGATCACTGACTCCGGCCATTCCCTTCAGATGGCTCTTTTGAGTTGGTGGTCTCGACAAGGCTGACGGGGGGGGGGGGGGTTCATGCAATGTGGTGGCCGCATGACAACGTGCATGCAGGGCACACAGAGGGGGAGGTGTGCCCCTCCTTAGCCGGGCGGATGGTGGCACACGCCCGTAATCCAGCACTGCTGAAGCAAGGGTTGGCGGATATCACAAATGTTGCGGAACTTCCTCTCCGTGGGCGTCCTGGCGGAGCCATACCCTGGCTTTCCTGGAGAAGGCGGAGCAGCGGAGTGCAGACGAATGTCGTCTGTCCCTTCGGCATGGGACAGAGGGCTGTCCCTTCGCATGCGTGGGTTTACTTCGGGTGCTCCAGTTTCCTCCCACTCGTTTAAACGCTCGTGTATTGCCTGAAAAGCATTTTAATATACAGGACTGCAGAGTTTGGGCAATTTCTGGTGCCGGCTGCCTTCCAGCTTGTCTGTGGTTCCTCAGCGATTGTAAAAGATTTGCATGAACTACGACGCTGTATATAAAACTGAACATTATTATTATTCTTCCCGCTGGTTGGGAGCAGACACACCCTTAGCGTGTATTTGTTCTCAACCGGCACGTTGCATTCTAGTGTTGTGACGATGGGGGTTTTGTCGTCATTTTCAAAGACGGGTGGACACCACAGGCCAACAATCACTACGATCTCCGTGCTATTGTTGTTGCGAGGTTAACTTACAACGCCTGTACAAGGCCACCCTTAACAAGCGTCAGTGCGACCATAAATACTGCAGGAGAAATCTTCAGCCGTGCAAACATTTTCAACTGCCGTACGTGGCAATTTGCTGGTGGATGAGGGTCTGTTCACAACACTGTGCAGGTCGCGGGGAAGGGGGGGGGATTTATGTGACCATACTTCACCGCGCTGGTCTGTGAACGGTGGGGAGCGGACGTGAGACCTTAGAAGTACAGTAGAATATTGGACGTTGCTGCACCGCCCTCTGCTGCCAACCAAGTAACCCATCCAAGCAACTACTCGTAGCAATCGTCGCCCCCAACTGCAAAAACTTAACAGGAACCTTCTGAAAAAGAGTCATGAGACTCAGGCTATGCTGGGTAAACAAGCGTAGTTGTAAGAATAATATCCACGCTCAGCCACGCTTATCTTCGGAGGTCGTGGGTGATTTGATCAGTTTAAATCCTCTGCTCTCTCTGCTATGAACAAAAGTCGCTGCTCAAAACCTCAGCCGACTCAATCGTAGTTTTCTGTCATAATGGCAGCGGTAATGATTGAGGTTTTGTGTTAATTTAGATCTGTCTCTATGCGTGTCAGTCATCGCAGTCGAGACTGCTTTAATCCACTCACGGTGAGCACGTACGTCCGGAATGCAGCGCCGTTGTAAAACAGTTTATGCCAGGAGGTGAGAAAAACCTTCTCATTACCGTGGCCCAAATAAGGACTTTTAAATAACCTTTGGCAGGCCACACATTAACGCAGGCCTTGACGTTATCCAGTCATAACAAGGAAAACAGCGGGGGGGGGGGGGGGGGGGGGGGGGGGGCTCACCTTCACTTGGTGCACTAAAATCTTACAAACACTGTGTTGCTACGGTGGAAACATTTTCTCCGCAAGTAACCAATTAGTGCGAATACTGCCGTGGTGCTAATGATTCACACAACGGACTTGCAATCCAGAGGTCGCCAGTTCGATTTCCATCTCGTGGCTCAGCGGTTGAAACGGTGGGGCAAGTTGCTCAAAACCTTCCCCCGCACCGCCTCCGTCCACCCAGCAGGGCAAATGGCGACGCCACAGTTAAGTCAATCGGCAGGTCGCGGTGTGGCGGGGATATATGTGGGCACAATACTCCTATTTCAAGATGTCTGATCGGCGTGGAAGAGGAGACCAAATACCCACTCGAGGGGGCTTGAAAGAGACCCTTCTGCCAGCAGTGGCATAAGCAATATATTGCAGGGCTGCGCCTTTGCCATCTTTTACCCAATTTATTCGGCTAAGATGCAGCTTGCAGTGGACGCACACATATCGCTTAAGTGGTATGCCCTCATATGGCCAGCGGGCTATGTGAAATAAGGTCCAGCCCATGGGCCATATGTCCCTCAAATCAACGCCCGGATTACCCGGTGGGCCATCATCACCGCTGGATCCGCGAGGCATCGGCAATGTTCTCCCATTGGGCGTCCCCCCTGCCATCAGCGGGCGGGAATCCGCAGTCGGAAGGTCGCGAGTTAGAATCCCGGTTCAACGGTCAATTCAGAATATCGTGGGGATCACAATTGTGCATTTACAGGGCTGTTAAATACCCCAGGATCTCAAAGCGCCCAACACCACATCTCATCTCAAACATTCCAATTCTCGGCTGCAGTCACAAGGGGAAAACCACAGACGGCAGCCGTCTCTCTGCGGCGCAGAGAAACGGCTGCGCACGCACCAGCCCGGCAAACAGCACCACCATCACCACCATCACCACCATCATCACCATCATCACCACCATCAACCGCCTATGGTCATCGTACGGCTAGACCGACCTCGGCCACGAGAATGTGTAATTTACATCACTGGCTCAAGCCTGCCGACTTAGATGAGCGTCCCGCCCAATCTGCTCTTGCGAACGATGAAATGATTCGATAATGTAAACGATGGCACGCGGGAGCAGCCGGAGCAAAGGTTGGCAGCGCTCGCTTCAGCAGAGGGCGTAGCGTTGCCACAGTGAATCTGCCACCTCCGAGCGGAGGGCACTGTATGTGCAAGGATGAGCTCACGAGACCAGAATCACTCGAGGTCCTTTGTTACAGTTTTGCAGTGGCATGTGCCCATATCCGGTTAAAGCTTGCAGAACAACCGGATTTCGTGTCATTACATTGACGATATATTACCCCCACGCTTCAATACATGAACTGTATAAGCAATGGGACTATCCTTAATAATAATAATGCCAATTATTTAATAAGGAAAGTCTTATCGAATCTCAAGATGATATTTCAAGACCGTTCTTGATCAGTACCATCGATGTGCTTTGAAACAGGGGCGTTGCCTCCTCTTATCTAGTTTTTCTTTTAATGTCGGTGCTCTTGATGAACCTATTGAGTTTCTTGTTGCTATTTGTGCTTGTGCACCACTGCCAATGCAGAATCGCCAAATCATTTAATTAATGAGTGGCTTCATGTGGGTCACACTCCCTGCCATCTCCTGGCCACCTCGTTGTGGATTTAATTTTGAAAAACGAATTAGCGACGGAAAAATATTCACCACAAAGCAATTGTCGTTTTTATCTTCAATCAGACGAAACCGCGACGAAGACTCCACCCGGTTGCCGTCGACTAAAGATTCAAATAAGAATTGCAGACGACACGAGCACCGCCTCCACGATTCTTACCACGGCCCTCTCGAGCCCGGGAGGCGCCCACTCTAGCACCACCGCGGTCCGAACGTCCCCCCCGGCCACCGTGACGCCCGCCGCGCCGGGGACGCGGCTCGGAACACCGCCAGCGGGTGGAGCCGTACTCGACCCAGAAAGTTGCACCGAGCCAGGACCTCCAGGAGAGCCGCCCACACCCACGGAGCCGCCAGTTTTAGAATCCCGGCCCGTCGCGGCCCCCGGTGCGGAACCAGGGGCTCGGGGCAATCCAGGTTCTCCACCGGCAGCAGAACCGGAGACCTTTCCATCTCCGGGACCAGCGCCGGCAGACCTGGGCATTCCGGAGCCGGCGCTTGCGAGCGAAGCGGAGTCGAAGCCAGAGTCGAAATTGGAGGAGGAGCTGGAGGAGGATCCGATGGAGAGGGAGCTGAAGGAGAGCTGGGCGGAGGGAGAGCGGTCGTCCAGGACGATGCGGTGGTTGTGGCCGCCCACTCCCCGCGGCTGCTGCTGTTCGAGCCGCGTCTCCATGTCGGAGCGGATTCTATCGGCCACCCCGGCGTAGCGAGAATCCTCAAACAGCCGCCCCACCTTGCGCTGCGCCTCCTCCTCCATCTGGATGTCATGCTCCTCAAGGCCGCACTTGCAGTTGCGGCAGATCTTCCTGCACGACGAAGGGCACAGGACGCTCGGCGTGAGTGGGAGTAAAACGCGACGATATCAGCGGTGGTGAGGTGTGCGAGCGACGGTTTGGTGGTTTGCTAAGTACTCTCCAGTCCGTGTTTCCAAGTATAAATAAAATCCGCTGGAGTCCAGCCGCCTATTGGCTTTCCAGACCAATGTCATCCAGCAGCCTTTGTTTTGGGCAAACACCTTTAAGTATCGTATCACTTTTTGATTCTCAGCTACTCGACCGGTTAATATTTAACAATCGCTGCTGGCACATGCAACTTTTCAGTTTGTCAAAACTTTAACGCACTGTCTTGACACATTGATAAAATACACCGAGGAGTGTTTGCTTGCTGCGTTTCGACAATTGCTGCAGGACAAACACTGGCGGGCAAAAGGCCGCTGGTCAATAAAATTAAAGGTTTTATTTTGGCGATAATAGGTACGTTAAACTTTGATCATTAGATGTGCTTTACAAACATAAAATATACTTTTCAACTTCACTTAATCGTGGACACCCCATGCTTTCTTTTTGAGAAACTTATCCAAAACCATAACCAACCACACTAATCACGCAGTAGCAGGAAGTTACAGAACGCTGGTTTCCGATTGACAACAAATGTTACAATAGAGTTCAAGCGGACGTGTGTGCGTGTCTGCATGTAATTCCATACAGCCTCAACGCGCACCTAGTCTGGCACGAGCAGTATGGTGACATCACCGCCACTGGCGGTTAAATCAGAGCTGTTGTCGCTCTATGTGCCGAGCGACTTGTACCACAACGCCCGCAGGCTGGAAGGGTCGCAGCGATGCAGGAGTTCCCACACAGCGCGATGAACCCAACGCGACCGGCCTTCGATTCGCATCGCAGCTGACATCAGCGGTGAGCAATATCTAAACCGGTCCTAGGCCTCCCCTAGTCGCACCTCCGATTGGCACGGTTGGCTACGTTCGGTGCGAATGAAGTTCAACGTACACACGCACATACAGTCCAACTCGGCCTCGTGTGAGTACCCGGTGCCGTACGTAAACACGAGCACTGGGTTGGCAAAGGCGGCCAGGCAGGGGGCTGTCCCAAGCCACCTCCCCTCGTGTCATGCAGGCCTTATTTGGCACCGGATAAAGGCACTTACATGTTTTCAAGGTTTAAAGAATAGATATCTTTACAATTATTTACCGCGTTCCAATGTGGGGAAACCACTCGTTGTGTACATAGCTGGGTTGAGTGCTACCCACACCCTGAAGGGGGAGGAGGGAGAGGGGCGGTCGGTGCCGGACCCCGGCGGTGGCGAGCTGAGAGATGGCCTCACAGTTCCGCTCCGCACCAAAGTTACGCGTGTCTGTGTTACGTCTCCGACGCCTGCTGATGGACCGGGCCATATAGGGGTCCACGTCCATTGAGGGGTACTTGTGCATTCAGGACAGAGCTAATTCAGTCAGCATTTAGTTGTTATACGAGTCACAGTCTCGGTCTAGTCAACGGCAACCGGTGGAGTCTTAGGCAAGCCTTATTTCTGTGGATTTCATTGAGTCATTCTCGTAGTCTGGTCGACTAAAGCAGTCACACATGAGTCAAACTCTCTGGGCTATTAAATGTTGATGTGAGGGGCGGGAAACTCCACCCCCCGCCCCTGCCAATTATATTAAATTATTTGGTGATGCCGCTGCTGCGTTGGCAGTGATGCACATAAGAAAAAATAACCTCAAAATATAGACATTCGTCAATAACGCTGCGTGGCCTTAAAAGGTAAGCATTATTATTGGCGTCTCTTTGCTCGATGGCCTCTCTTATTGGTGCTATAAAGAATGGCTTATTGCCTCAAAAGTCGTCTATATCGTTAGGTGAGCCCGTCCGTGAACTCAGTAAATATTTTCAAGAACACACATAGCCAATTCAAATGTTAGGTCATCCTCAGCGCACTGCACTGAAGAAGGCGGCCAAAAGAACAAAGACGGAGGGAGTTCATTGGGGCCCCCGTGACGTTGACGATCGTGTGCGGTGAGCACTGCACCTCCAGAAGTGCAGCTCGAAGCCCTCGCACTTCTCCCGGCACTTGAGGCACGGCGCTCCCGCCCCCAGCTCGTGGGAAATGGTACCCTGGCCAGAGAGACAGCCCGAGGAATCGGGAGGTAAGCGGGGAAAAGAGAGTTCATCGTGAGATGGGGAGACAGGGGAAGTGGGGGACAAGGAGACAGGGTAAATGGTGAGACAGCGAGATAGGGAATGGAGACAAGACAGGGAGATGGGGAGAGAGGAGACAGACAGCACATGGCACCATGAGTCATGGGGCGTGGGCGATTGGATGTGTACCGAATCAGCTCGCACGCCAGGCCAAACTTCACATCCATATACTTGCTGATAAAACAGATGTGCAGGCTACACGGGTAATATTACGCAGCTGCACTAGCTACATCATAGAGATGCACAACATTTCTGTACTCGGCACACCACACCCAATAGTCCACTCGTTATGGCTGTGGCTACTAGTTATGTGCCTACTCTAGTCTGTAAGTAATGTGGAGAATAATCAGTGAGAAATTTATACACGGGCTCCACTACACACCCCCACGTTGAGGCTTCCACAAACAACTGGCAGACCACCCACAACTCACCAGCACTCACCAGCACTCTCTAGCACTCACCACCTCTCACCACCTCTCACCACCACTCACCACCACTCACCACCACTCACCACCACTCACCACCACTCACCACCACTCACCACCACTCACCACCACTCACCACCACTCACCACCACTCACCACCACTCATCACCACTCATCAGCAATCACCAGCAATCACCAGCACTCACCAGCACTCACCAGCACTCATCACCCCAACACTCCAGCAATCACCACTCTCCTGCAATCGCTACTCACCACCGCTCACAAATCGCCACCACTATACTCTGCTCAGAGATAACAGAAGATAAAGTTTAATTGCGCTGCCAGATGGACAAAATATCTCGGTAAAACTGTCAACAGATCTCCGTTTAATCGAGCGATGGACCAGTGCTCATCTCCGTTGGTGGCCTGAAGCCAGTAGTTGAAATTCCCCATTCCCGTGGCCAGGACCAATTATATCTATAGATGGTCACTGATGACTTTATGCAAAATGTGTCCTAATTTAAATGACCCATGGGGAGTTGGAACGGTCAATGTTATTGCATTACGCATGTAAAAATAAGTCAACACGATTGTTAATAACACTGCCTTGAAAGGAAAACATATGATAGGTTAAGTTGCGGGCAAGGCCCTTCTTTACAGCCTGAATTGGAGAATTGCCATTGCCTGAAAAGTTGCCGATCATGTATTTGTCCTTTTAAGGTCACAGTGCTATTGGCAAATGTGTGGAGTTATTTTTTATTTTGTCTTGTGCACCACTGCCAACGCAGACGCATCAACACTAATTTCTGTTAGCGATGAATATTGTTCTGAGTTTACTCAACAGTGATTCCGCCTATCATCACTTCGGGATCGATAAAATTTGGTACCACGTTAGCGAACTCAACTGTGGTCACTCTACTAAGGCATTACATCGCACCCATCACATATCAACATGGTGTTCACCTATCATCACCACACAACCACCATCACAGATCATTCACCACACAACCACCATCACCACACAACAACCACACAACCACCACACATCAACCACCATCACACATCAGCCACCACACAACCACCATCACACATCAGCCACCATCACACATCAGCCACCACACAACCACCATCACACATCAGCCACCACACAACCACCATCACACATCAGCCACCACACAACCACCATCACACATCAACCACCACACAACCACCACCACACAACCACCACCACACAACCACCATCACACATCAACCACCATCACCCATCAACCACCACACAACCACCATCACACATCAACCACCACACAACCACCATCACCACACAACCACCATCACCCATCAACCACCACACAACCACCATCACACATCAACCACCATCACACATCAACCACCATCACACATCAACCACCACACAACCACCATCACCACACAACCACCACACAACAACCATCACCACACAACCACCATCACCACACAACAACCACCATCATACATCAACCACCCCACAACCACCATCACCACACAACAACCACCATCATACATCAACCACCCCACAACCACCATCACCCCACAACCACCATCACCCCACAACCACCATCATACATCAACTATCACACACAACAACCACCACCCCACAATCAAACTTGGACTACACGACGATTTCTCATGTATCAGTGACTTATTATTCATGCACATTTCAGTGAATCTAACAAATGGTACAACTTAGACAAAACATAAAATTGTTTTAAAACTCGATCACTCACCACGTGTCACCATACTACAACGTTTAAAATAATCACAAATCATCTGTTACCATCATCACACAACTTCACGGCACTGACCCACCATCCTTCTCACTCATCACCCACATCATTTTCAAACTCCACAAATGACCATCGCACATCGATCACGACACATCATCACCATCATCACCCCATCTCCATAACCCATCCACATCATCACCTCCGATTAGCACGGTCGGCTACGTACGGTGCGAAAGAAGTTCAACATACATGCAACAACCACATCGCACATCACAACAACCATCATCATCATCACTGCCATGCATCACGACATCACCTTCACGCAAGCCACAAAGACAAAGGACCCCTCCCGGTATAGCCTGCACAGACTGTTGGGACAAGTGCTGTTAAGCGAGCGCCTATGAAGGGTGGACATCACCACGCACGGCCGTCTTTGTCTCCCCGGCGGTGATGTTTGGAGCCTCAATGGAGAAGTGCCATTGTCCCGGGACGGTTAAAAAAGTGCAATTCGGGTGGCACGATTTGTATGGCGGCGCGCTAACCCCTACACTACAGCTCCCCCCACACAACCCACACCACCATCACCACCACCACCACAACACCCATCGCTATCACATCACGCTACACCAGAACACATCGCCACAAGGCAACCATCGCAACGCACCTTCTTTTGCTCTCGCTCCATTGTTGGTCGCTCCGTCCGACTTCTGTGGCACGGGTGGGGCGGGGGCGGGAATATGAGTAACAAGGGGCGGGGCCATAAGTAGTAGGGGCGGGACCATGAGTAGTTAGGGGCGTGGCTATGAGTAACAGGGGGCGGGCCATGAGTTGTAGGGGGCGTGGCCATAAGTAGTTAGGGGCGTGGCCATGAGTTGTAGGGGGCGTGGCTATGAGTAACAGGGGGCGGGCCATAAGTAGTTAGGGGCGTGGCTATGAGTAACAGGGGGCGGGGCCATAAGTAGTTAGGGGCGTGGCTATGAGTTACAGTGGGCGGGGCCATAAGTAGTTGGGGGCGTGGCCATGAGGAACAGGGGCGGGGCATAAATAGTTAGGGGCGTGGCTATGAGTAACAGGGGCGGGGCATAAGTAGTTAGGGGCGTGGTTATGAGTAACAGGGGGCGGGGCATACGTAGTTAGGGGCGTGGTTATGAGTAACAGGGGGCGGGGCATACGTAGTTAGGGGCGTGGTTATGAGTAACAGGGGGCGGGGCATACGTAGTATTTACTTAATACAGCTGTCGGGCTGTGACGGTTCCACCTGAAGACGGAAGCTTGTGTTGCCTCCGAAACGTCGTGATTTTTATTTGATTCAGAGTCTGTCTTTCCGACAGCCCTGTTCTTCACCTGAGGACGGCTGTTTGCGTTGTGGCCGAAACGTCGTGAGAATTGTATTTTATTATGTAATATTTTTATTATTTAATTATTTCCCTTCTACGTGCCTTTACCGAAAGAACCAAGAAGATGAATCCCTGCAGTCACGAAATCTTGAAATCGAAAAATCACCCAAACACAAACAAATAAAACTAAACCATCCCCATCCTACTAGACAATGGCCAACTGAGGTATTAACTTATTTTTAAAAAGCGATCTGCCCACAAATCATAGCTGAACAAAATGGCTTAACATTTGGACATTTATAGCAGAAAAATAATCGAAATACTCTAAACGCGTGATGTCGATTCTAAATGCGGTGGGAAAAACCGAAGGACCCGGAGAAAGAAATCCACGCGACCACGGGGAGAGAAAGACACACAAACTCCAAATATACAGCAGCAGCAGCAGCAAGCGTCAGGGTCGTGATCAAACCCACGACCTCCTGTATACCAGGCGAGGTAATCAACATCTCCTAGCCACCGTGATGATGATGAGAGAGACACGCAAACTCCAAATATACAGCAGCAGGCGTCAGGGTCGGAATAAAACCCACGACCTCCTGTATACCAAGCGAGGTAGTCAACATCTCCTAGCCACCGTGATGATGATGAGAGAGGCATGCAAACTCCAAATACACAGCAGCAGTCAGGGTCGGAATAAAACCCACGACCTCCTGTATACCAGGCGAGGTAGTCAACATCTCATAGCCACCGTGATGATGATGGTGATGAGAGGATTTTCTGTTTGCACTTAGTCACATATTCACTTTAAGATGTTTTTTGTTCATGTTTTTGTTTTTTGTTTGTTGCGGTTGCACCCGATTCAAGAGCTGAATGGCTCACAGGGCTAGACCTAATAAATGAACTTGAACTTGAAGAGAGAGACACGCAAACTCCAAATATACAGCAGCAGGCGTCAGGGTCGGGATCAAACCCGCGACCTCCTGCACACCAGGAGAGGTAGTCAACATCTCCTAGCCACCGTGATGATGATGAGAGAGAGAGACACGCAAACTCCAAATATACAGCAGCAGGCGTCAGGGTTAGGGATCAAACCCACGACCTCCTGCACACCAGGAGAGGTAGTCAACATCTCCTAGCCACCGTGATGATGATGATGAGAGAGACGCAAACTCCAAACAGCAGGCGTCAGGGTCTGGATCAAACCCGCGACCTCCTGCACACCAGGAGAGGTAGTCAACATCTAGCCACCGTGATGATGATGAGAGAAAGAGACACGCAAACTCCAAATATACAGCAGCAGCAGGCGTCAGGGTCTGGATCAAACCCACGACCTCCTGCACACCAGGCGAGGTAGTCAACATCTCCTAGCCACCGTGATGATGATGAGAGAGACACGCAAACTCCAAATATACAGCAGCAGGCGTCAGGGTTAGGGATCAAACCCACGACCTCCTGCACACCAGATGAGGTAGTCAACATCTCCTATCCACCGTGATGATGATGAGAGAGACGCAAACTCCAGACAGCAGGCGTCAGGGTCTGGATTAAACCCACGACCTCCTGCACACCAGGCGAGGTAGTCAACATTTCATAGCCACCGTAATGATGATGATGGTGATGAGAGAGAGACACGCAAACTCCAAATATACAGCAGCAGGCGTCAGGGTTAGGGATCAAACCCACGACCTCCTGCACACCAGGCGAGGTAGTCAACATCTCATAGCCACCGTAATGATGATGATGGTGATGAGAGAGAGACACGCAAACTCCAAATATACAGCAGCAGGCGTCAGGGTCAGGATAAAACCCACGACCTCCTATATACCAGGCGAGGTAGTTAACATCTCACCACCACCACCACCGCCACGGTGCATCAAGCGGTGCACTCGGACGAGGTCACGAGACGGAGCCACCACGCGGGTCGTGGG
Source organism: Lethenteron reissneri (assembly GCF_015708825.2). Lineage (NCBI taxonomy): Eukaryota > Metazoa > Chordata > Hyperoartia > Petromyzontiformes > Petromyzontidae > Lethenteron > Lethenteron reissneri. Next base: position 10,984,492 of record NC_083806.1, on the reverse strand, counting down.
CGAGGCGCGAGCGGTGGGTGCGGTGCCCCGCCACCAGCCACGTGTCAACGACCGCGGGGCATAATGGGGACAATGGGGGGAGGTAAAAGTGGACCTCGAGGGAAGAAGTTTAAAAAGTCGCCGTTCAAAACTTTCGTGGGTGCGGCGGTTGACATCACTACTGGCGGTGCGCCCAGCCAGAGAGTTTGGCGTTTATTCCACCGTCCGATAGCGACGAAACAAATGGGTATTTGGCGATGCCGGTTGCGTTGGCAGTCGGGCACAAGCACAATTAACACTGCCTTAAAACGCATGGGTGTTGAACTTCTTCCGCGCCGTACGTGCTAATCGGAGGTGCGGAAAAATATAATAGGCAACGTTTTGGGCAATGGCCCTTTTTAATGGGAGACAATTAACACATTCCTGCGGAGGGAGCTGGTAGGAACGTTGGGTTGCTCGGTCAATGGCCAGGGTCAACGGCGGCGTGGTGTATTCCGCAAATATGCCCGACTGTGAGGGCGGGCACAAGCCGACGTGAGTAGGTTAAACGTTGAGTTTTATAAGGGCACCACGGGGTGACCAGCCCCTCCCCACCCAGCCCCACCCTCCCCACCCAGCCCCTCCCTGCACGACGGACACAATAATCCCCTGTGGGCTGGTGTAACCTGGAGGTTCCTACCAGTAATAGGTGAATGTAATTGTGAGCGGTAGCACGGTCACAACTTGTTGCAGAGGTTCGCAGTTTACATCCGGCGGCCGCCCTAATTAATATTGCAGGTGTAATAACCATTATACGAGGTGCTGTTTGCTTCACAGTGGACGTAAACAATAGATCCTCTGGCGTGATTCGCAAGAGTATGCCACGTCTCACGGTCCTGCGATGCAGCAAACCACCTCGCGCCTGCTGCACACGAGCCGATTTCCACTGCTCCATGTCCACAGTGGATATTCTCAGCCACGTTACCTCTTCTGGCTGCCACGTGACTTTATTATTGACCGCCGGCCATCATCCTTTCTAGTGACGTGTCTTGCCCAAGCCTGAGTCATCCTGGTAGGAACCTCCTGGTTACACCAGCCCACAGGAGATTATTGTGTCCGTCCATCGTACATCCAAAAATGGGAGGGGTGGGGCTGGGTGGAGAGGAGAGGGTGGGGAGGGGCTGGGTGGGAAGGGTTGGGCTGGGCTAGTCAACTCGTGGTGCCCTTATAAAAACTCAAAGTTTAACCTACTCACGCCGGCTTGTGCCCGCCCTCAGTCGGGCATATTTGTGGAATACACCACGCCGCCGTTGACCCTGGCCATTGACTGAGCAACCCAACGTTCCTACCAGCTCCCTCCGCAGGAATGTGTTTTAATATGGGCACCACCGGGAGGATTTTTCAAGTTGACCCATGACTACACGTGTGACATAAACGCGAGTCGAATGCTCTATGGTTGACACCCTGTCTGATAGGGCAGAGTTAAAGAATTTGTGGATACAAACAGGCAAATTTCGTCACGAGAAGATTAAGCAGGGCCATGTCGTAGCAACGGGGCAGTGCAATACAAATCGATTGTACTATATATACCACCCCCTATCTTGTGCTCCCTATCTTAGTAAACCCACACTGACCAGTATGATGGAATCATGGAAGTGCATGCCATGGGGGAGGGGTCCTCACCAGCAACTGATTAACAAAAATTTGTGTGCAACATGCGTTTCTCTCTCATCCTGGAGAATTTCACAAAGAAGCGAGCGTTTATGTAGCCAGTACCACGATCCGTATTTGTTTCTTGGGTTAGGCCACGACATTCCAACCAACCAACATTTTACAGGTCAAAACAAAACAGGAAAAAAGCGTAAAGTTGAAATGACACCTTTATTACTTTTTATTAAGGTTTCAATTGCCATCATTACAAACTCTACAAGCTTTGCAATACAAGTCGTAATGCTCTAAACACACCAATGCCAGACCTCTACAACCAGTCTGTAGTCTGGGGCATACCAAGTAATCACATGAGGCCGGTCGCCATGTTTAAGTAATATGCAGCAGCAGCACACGTTGACAAACAAGCATTTGTTAAATTCACTTTCAATTAATTTTTCCATGGAACACAGAGCTGCTGAAGAGTAATTTCATCTGCTTTTTCTTCTTTTTCCCACCTTTTCCTTGCACGGGGCAGTCTGCGAACAAACACAAACGCAGCAAACGGTTGAGTGCAAGCAGGCACACCACGAGGACGCACATGTTCTTTACGATATCAGAAGTTGAGTTGAGCAGCTCAGAAGTTTATTTCCCGAGCAAAGCCCCGCTGATCTACACAAACTCTTATCCAAGGGTCACTGCCAGCAGATAACAATAGGACAACAGTGGTTGCATCTGCTCAACAGTATGCCAACTGGTGTCGTTTGTTCAGGGGTGTAATGAAAGAGTTGCATTTCAAGAAAATGTTAATTTAAATATCTTAAAACTCGCCATCTCCTTGGTGAACAAGTAAAAGTCACACATCAACAAGACTGGTTTATAAATGTCAAAATATAATGTAACAGGTGACACTGATCACTTTCTCCATAGCACATGAAAGGCCCATTGCCTGAAACGTCGCTTTTATGTTTGTTTTATTTTAAAGCAGCGTTATTGACAAATGTTTTCATAGTTTTTTAATCCGTTGTCCCAGATTTTCCAGGGTCAGCGGGGAAGGGATGGGGGAGGTGATGAGTGAGGATGACATCATGTTGCTGGGGTGCAGGAGCTTTCAAAACTTTTGTTTTGGAAGCTCGCTCTGTTTTGGAAATGTCTTGTTTTTAAGGCTCAAAGTGGACAGTTTCCTTTGCTTCTTGAGCCAATACAGTAACCCAATTGTGTCATTCTAACCTGTTGTTTTTCGGATGACAAATGATCTCCCTTCTCTTAAATAACAAAACTGAAAGCAAAGTTAAAACAAACCTCCACTTAACCTACTTCACCGTGTGCTCTTAAACAAGATGTAACGTGTCTGGACTTGCGTATTCAACTGGTAATAAATTAGCAGGCAAGACATCTGTTTCAATGGCTAAAAAAAAATTCATCCTCCTTGGTATAAAGTATGTAACTAATCATTTGCTTCCTCAAAGGCAGACTGTAGCCAAATTAAGCACAACATCAAATTGAACGGGATATCATTTTTTCATTCTGCGAGTTCTCTTGGTGGCCAGGCTGAGACCCATCAACCCCATGCACCTGGGAGCACAGTTTTAATCTGAAATTAAACACAGGATATCTAGCAACAGTGCCCGCGAGTGCTCCGACCTCCGGAGCAAAACCCGGCCAACCTCAGCACGTCATTAAGTTCACGTTGCAAGGCGAGAGGTGCCAGCCTGTACAACACCTGATGATGGCGCTGCCTTGGTTTCATCAGCAGCAGCAGCCTCCAGAGTGAGCAGCGCAGACTCCAGGCTCTGGCTGAACGAGTTCTGAAAGCTGGGCACAGGCATGCCCTCCGAGTCGCTCTCGGCATCGCTATCCACACCGGAACCCACCGCCGCTGCTGCGTGAGCTGGTGCTGAGCAGTGGGGGGAGGGGGGGCGGATACACCTTGAGAATTGCACACCACCTACATCACGTTGTAGTATACCATCCTTCTGGTCAAGTGATTTCGAAAAGTGTATTGGTTTGGCCATGTTTCTTTGTTGTAGTACAGAGTTAGACTGATGGCCTTAATCTAAGTTATCTTGTGGTTGTTGTTGTTGTTTGACTTGCATCCCACTGGGATTTTTGCACACAGCGTTGGTGTACGGTGTTTTTTCTGCAATATTTTTCTGTCTTTAATTAAATTTTCTGTTTGCACTCAGTCACATATTCACTTTAAGACAACTCTGATAATGTGTGCACTGTCCTTGAAATTGATTGGTCCACACCCGAGACAGCTTTTCTTAGAGCCTAGTCTCACATGGTGTTGGACCAGATGACGCCAAAAGGCGCAGTTTTGTTTGCATTCCGACCGCAGGTATTGTGGTCAATGCAAACATGAGTCCTTGTAAAAAAAAGGTGTCCGTTTTGTTGCCAGATAAAAGGGTAAAAAAACAATTATCATATTTTGGTACTGGCAAGGAAAGTTCCAATGGTATAAAGTCAATGGTTGATGGATGAGGGCAAGTCAAGTTAATTTGTTTAACCAGGTCACAGCTCAAGAGGCCAGTGTAGTTTTGTTTGCAAGTGACCCGGGCTCCCCATGCCATGCAGGTAATAGGGTTATTTTTTAAATCACATTCCACCACACCGATTGTTGCACGTTGATGGTGGAGGGCAATGAACTGATTTATTTTTCTGCACCACACTCTGCTGCCCCCACGGCCCTATGACAATCTGTTTTGTGTACGGTGGTCACCCACATCAAGGATCCCCACCCCCCCTGTAGCCTTTACAGACTGTTGAGGCAAGTACTGTTTGCGGGCACCTATGAATGCCAACACGGCACACGAGGGGGTGGGTGGCCAACACTACGCCCGGCCGCCTTTGTCTCCCCAGTGGCGATGTTTAGACACCGCACCAGGTACTCATGAAGCCGAGTCAACCGAGGGGAGGCCCAAGCCCAGTTCAGATAACCGTCACTGGCGGTGACCGCAAGCAGGAATCGAACTCGGGTGATCGGGTTCCTAGCGCACCGCGCTAACCGCTGTGCCGCCACTCTCTCCAAACCGAATGCAAGCATCTCGCTTTGGAAGTAGCTAAAAGGATTAACATTCATCACGTTGCACGTTTCATAGGGACAGGTATATAGTCGGTGTTTCTGAAAGAAAACATGTAACTCGTGTACCTCTCTTGTCCACATTCCTCTGCCAGGCATCCGATTTAGCTTTTCCATCCTTAAGCATCTGCACGTCACGAGAGAGAAGCACATCCAGTATGACAGTTGCCACTGCAACGAATGAGTATGTGGGTGTGCGATTGGATGCGTTTGAAAACGTGTGCGCGTTTGAACGTACGAAAAGGTGAGCGAACGGGTAAGTGTGAACATTGGACGTGCACAAACTCACACGCGTGTGTGTGAACACACGTCTGAATGTGCGTTTTACGAGCAGGTGTGCTTGTGAATTAACGTATTAACTCGTGTGCGTGTCCATGTGTGCAGGAATATGCGTGCTTAAACATGTGTCTATGGAAGGGAATGGGGCTGTTTGAAGGTAGACGAATGGTATCCACTCAATCGAGCAGTATCAATTCGGAGGTGTGGGGAATTAAACAATTTGAGTTGCAATAGCCGAGTGAAGTGAGAGGAAGGCAGGAAGAATTCCGTTGAGTGTAATGCCACGATGCCAATTAGGACAACTGGAATATAAGCACCTCCGATTAGCTGGGTTGGCTACGTATGGTGCGAAAGGAGTTTCAACACACGTACATACATAAGCAGGAAAATTATAAACGTAATTTATTTTTTATCAGG